>NC_088370.1:110513-208258 GCF_034508935.2 Berghia stephanieae
GATCCTCTGAAATTGAGGTGTGAATAACAGATAGTGGAGATGTGGTGCTTGTTGTGGCGAATCCGCTATCCTCACTACAGACACTATCGTTGTCATCATCTCTAATAGAGTGTAGTCCATCGTTTAACGGGGCGATTAAGTCATATACGACACATTGACCGACATAAGATCCACCCAGAAGAACGAGAGAGTTCAGTATTGCACTCTTTATGTACTTGTGAAGTGACGATGGGACGAGGCGCCGTATTGGACCAACTGGTCGACGAACAAGAGCGTTGTCACACGCGCGTATTATCCTGTCTTCCAGCACGTCGTCGTCCAGGTACAAGCCTAGCTTTATTTGCTGCGGTTCGGTGTTCGATGATACGACATTCTCATCATCGGAAACACAGGTCTCCACGTCACTGTTGTCATCTAGTTCAGTATCGACGTCATACGCATCATCGTCAACTTCCTCGTCATCTCCATCGATGTTATTGTCATTATTGTCCTCCTGCTCACCTCCAACATCATCGTTATTGTCTACATTGTCCTCTTGCTCACCTCCATCATCGTCGTTTGCACCATTGTCATCCATCTCAGGGTCGACTTGATCGGCGGGGACGAGAGGCTCGAGGGGGGAGCTGAGAGGTTCGAAAAATCGTACCACTCGCAGATCCGAATGTTGATTTTCTGGAGATGGCGATCTGGGCGTCTGAGACAACCGCAATCTGGCGGAGGCTGGGTTGGGGAGTGGAGATTGATGCCTCAAGATGGGGCTTCTGGATCTGTCTCTCGTAGTATCTCGTATTGATCTCAAAGCGGGTCGGTGAATACGAGCTGTAGTTAATGGAAATCCGGTGACAGATATAATTTCCACGTCGTCACGGTCGTAATCGTTGTATAGAAATGACTGTTGACTCGGTTGACCGTAGATTCCGGTTATTGTCACATCATTAACCGCCATCTTCTGCAGAGCAAGGGATCTGGATGACGAGACAAAAACCAATGAATATTATTTGTGTGGAAGAATAGTCCTACGTTAGAACAATTCGTCTAAGTCAGCGACAATGAGCGGTCGTATCATAGCAACCTGGTCGCTTCTGCTAATTGTCGTGACAGCTCAGCCTGTTCTAGAGATCTTACAGGGTGAGTCGCCTATAAACCCGTTCAAAGATTCGTCGGGTGCATTTCTGAGATGGAATGGGTCGTTCTACAGGTCGCTGGAGAAACCATACGATGTCCGGCGAAACATCAAATTGTTCGGCAAGAATATCGGCGACCACCATACCGTGTCAAATTCATAACATAAATTTCAGCGCCAATATCTGAGGCAGACGTTGGTACAGGACTTAAATTATTTGCGACGACACGGAGACTGTCAACCACAAACGCCAACATCACAAACAGATCAATCAACACGAGATAAGGATAATAACAAAGGTGTCAATAAGAGACAGGAAGACAGAGATGCAGATGGAGGGGAAGAATTACCCTTAGTGTGGATTATATGTTTATCTATAGGTTGTTTCATAACATTTGTACTGTTACTCATATACATAACAACAACAAAATGTCATCATATAGAAAGGTAATATTTATATTTTATAAAGAATATGAACATTTGTATAAGTATGATGTATATTGCTGCAATATTTTTTTGCAATAAAACAATAAATGTAAGACACAATTCACGATTCCGATGTATTTGTTTCTGGTTTCCAAGACATCTGTATATTGGACAATAAGTAAGACACGCCGGTAAATCGGGGATAACATTTGTCATTGTTTGCGTCAACACGGTACAGTTTCTCTGATTTGGGCGTACACATATGACAGCCCGCCAGCATGAGTTTACCGTTACAGACTGTGATTGCATCACAGAGCATTAAGACCTTGCTCTAATCCCCGAATTCCCCGCTGGAAAAAAAATTCCTTTCAATCTATCCAATACTTTGAATGCCCCAGTTTGGAAATTGGGGAAATTTAATGGATATTCAACCCTTTGCAAAACTTTTTAAATTCGGCAAAGGTTAACTTCCGGGGGGCTTTGGATGAAAATAAAAATACTTTTTAAATAGAAATTTTGGCAAAATAAATAACAAAATTTTTCTTCACTGTGGTTTTTGGTGGGGGGGTTTGTTTTTTGTGTTCAGGGGGGAAAAAAAAACCCTTTGGGGAAAGGAAAAGGGGGTTGGTTTTTTTTTTTTAAAGGTCCCATTGTTGTGGGGGTTTTTTTTTTTAAATTTTTTTTTTGTTTTTTTTTTTTTTTTTCAAAAAAAAAAAAACGCTTTGGGGGGGAAAAATTATTTTATTTTTTTTTTGAAAATTTTTTTTTTTTTAAGGGTTTAAAATTCAAAAATTTTGCTTTTTTGAAAAAAAAAAAAAATTTTAAAAATTTTCAATTTTTTTAAAATTTAAAAAAAAAAAAATAAAAAAAGAGTTTTTAAAAAAGGTTTTTGGGGACGTTTTAAAAAATCCCCCTCCCTTTGGGATTTTGAAATTGTTTTGGATTTTTTTAAACATTGGGGGAAAACACTTTTTTAAAAAACCTGGGAAAAAGAGGCCGGGGCGAAAGTTTCTTTTTGGGCCTAAAAAGGGCTTTTAGAAACCCTAGGTTCGAGGGGAAAATTTTTTTCCAAAAAATTTTTCCCTTTCCTTTTGAAAAAAACTTTTGAGGTTTGGGGGGCGCAACCGCAAATTTTGGGGTTTTTTTGGGTTGTTTTTTCCCAAAAAGAATTTGGGTTTCAAAAAGGGGGTTTTTGTTTTTACAAAAAAAACAGTTTTGGGTTCCCCCGGGCTTTACATGTTTAGATTTTTGGGGGGCCGGCAAAAAACCAGGAAATTGTTAAAAGGGAAAAGGGAACATTGTTTAAGGGGAAAATTGTAGCCCCCCGTAAAGAGGGGGAAGGTTTTGGAAAGAAGGTTTTTTGGGGAATAGGGGAAAGTTTGTTTTTGGGACTGCAAACATTTTTAAGTGTCTTTTGTTTTGGAAAGGATACTTTGAAAATTAAAAACCCAAAATTTTTCGTTGAAAAACTTTTTTAAAAAGGGCGGTTTAAGACAATGGTTCTTAAAGGCTTTATTGTCCCTTTTTATTTTTGCCCAAAAATGGCTTTGGTTTCCTTTTCTGTTTTTTCCCAAGATTACCTGGTCACTTCGTGTTAAAAAAAATTTGGGGCCCCCAGAAAAAATTTTATTGGGTTTCTCCCCATTTTTTTTAAAAATTTTGTTTGGCTTTAAAGTTGTTTTTTTTAGAAGGGAAAACATTTTAAAAACCCCTGTTTTTTTTTTTTTGGGTTTTTTTAAAGGGTCGTTTTTTTTTGTTTTTCCCTTTTTTTTTTAAAAGGTTCCCCGTGGTTTTTAATTTTTTTCGGTGGGGAAAGAAACTTTTTTAATCTTTTTTAGTTTCTTTAAATTAAAAAAGGGGGGGTTTTGTTGGTATTTCAGGGAAAGAAGGGGGGTTTGGGAAAATGATTTAAACCTGAATTTTTTGAAAAGCAAAAAATTTTGTGAGGCCTCTTGTTTTTGGGGGGTTTTTTGGCGGTTAAAACTTTTTAAAATCGAGAAGGGGCAAAATCCCCCAATAAAGATAATGTTTTTTTTTTGCTTAAACAAAAAAGCCTTATTGGTTTTTTTTCTTTTGGGTTAAAAAGGGGCCCGTTTTAAAAAATTTAAAAAACATCAACAAAAATTTGAACCCCTTGTTTTTTCCCCTCCGTGGGGGGGGTTTTGGGAAACCAAAAACTTAACCAACCCCCCGTTTTGGACCCGGGGGGAGGGGACCTCCCGGGCGGGGGACCCCTCCCCAGGGGCCCCAAAAGGGGCCCCCCGGGCCGCCGTTTGTTGCGGAAAAAAAACCGGTGGTCTTTTTTCCGTTTTTTTGTCCACCTAAAAAGGGTTTCTGGGAAAGGGTTTGGGAAATGAAGACATTTTTAATTCTATTTGGAAGTGGGGACCCCGGCCCGGGGGTTTGGGGCTAAAGTGGATTGGGGGGGGGGGGAAAAAGGGGGGATTATTTTTTGATTTTTGGGGGACATTTTTGGGACCAACCTTTTTATCAACAGTAGAAATTTCTTAAAAAAATTTTTTAAAATTGTGAGGAAAATTTTTTTTTTTTCTTTTTAAAAAATTCCCTTAAACATTCTCAATTGAAGGAAATTTTAAAAATTTGGGTTAGGGGGGTTGAAAAATTTTTTTTTTATTTTTTTAAAAATTAATTTTTTTTATATAGTAAAAAATTTAAATTTTTTATTTTTTAAAAATTTTGTTGATTTTTTAAAAAAAATTTTCTAAATTGTTTTTTTCCCCCAAAAAAAATCAAAATGTTAATTTTTTTAAAAAATTTAAAAAAAAAGGGGGGAAAAAAATTTTTTTTAAAAAATAATTTTTTTTTAAAAAAATTTTTAAAGGGAATTTAAAATTTTAAATTATTTTTTTAAATTTTAGATTTTATTTTTTTGGGGTGCCCCACCCTCCATGGGAAAAAAAAAAAAAAAAAAAAAAAAAAAAAAAAAAAAAAAAAAAAAAAAAAAAAAAAAAAAAAAAAAAAAAAAAAAAAATTTTAAAAAAAAAAAAAAAAAAAAAAAAAAAAAAAAAATTTTTTAAAAAAAAAAAAAAAAAAAAAAAAAATAAAAAAAAAAAACAATGTGCTTTAAGTAAGTAATTTTTGGTTTTTTTCCCTTTTTCTGGGATGAAAAAAAAAAGAAAAACAAAAAATTTTTGTTTTTATTTTGTTTTGGAACCTTTCCCAGTAAAAAAAAAAAAGAGGGGAAAACCCTTTTGAATTGGGTTTGCAGGACAAAAAAATTTTTTTTGATAAAAAATTTTTCTTGGCAGGTTTTAAATGTTCCAAAATTTTTACAATCAAAAAAAATTCCCCACCCAAAAATTTTAAACCCATTTTTTGGGTTGGGGGCGCGAAAAAATGAATTTTGGGGGGGGGCGGGGGGGCGCGGGGACGAAATTTAAAAATTTTTGGGGACGGGGGAGCCCAAAAAAAAAATTAAAAAAAAAAAATTAAAGCCAAAAAAAAAAAAAAACCCCCAGGGGGGGTTTTTTTTTAAAAAAAAAAAAAAAAAAAACCCCTTTATTTTTTTTTTTCGGGGGCCTATGTTTCCCCCAAAAATTGTACCCCACTAGGGGTATTTTTTTAAAATTCGTGGGGCGGCTTTTGAGTTTATCCAAAAATTTGAGGAAATATTAGAGATGAAAAATTTTCGTGGGGGTTGGTTCCGGGGTTTTTGTTTGTTTTTGAGCGGTGGAAAAAAAAGGAAAGCAGGGTTGGGGGGGGGGAGTTTTTTTCAAATTGGGTTTTTAGGCAAACCTGGCCACACTTTTTTTGGGGATGGTGGTGATGATGGTGGTGATGATGGTGGTGATGATGGTGGTAGTGATGGTGGTAGTGATGGTGGTAGTGATAGTGGTGATAGCGATGATGATGGTTGTAATGATGACGATGAAGATAGTGGTGAGGATGGTGGTGTTGACGATGTTAAAGGTGCGAATGATATGGGTTGTCAGACTTCTGTTTACATCTCCAAATTCTCGACCCTGCATGATGGGATACCCCACGAACCAAATGAATCTGTACATTGTGAGATGAGAAAAAGAAAAGTAAGCAGAGGTGACGAGGGGCATATCTTTTTGGAAAAAAAAAGAAAACAATCTGACAGTGAAACGGAGGTTGAGAGGACGAGTATTGAAGCTGAAGAAAAAGAGAAGAAAAGAAAAGAAGCTGAAGAGGCTGAAGAGAAGAAGAAAAGAAAAGAAGCTGAAGAGGCTGAAGAGAAGGAGAAGAAGAGAAAAGAGTCTGAAGAGAAGAAGAGAAAAGAGTCTGAAGAGAAGAAGAGAAAAGAGTCTGAAGAGAAGAAGAGAAAAGAGTCTGAAGAGGAGAAGAAAAGAAAAGAGTATGAGGAGAAGAAAAGAAAAGAGTATGAGGAAGAAAAAAAGAGATGAAGAGAGAAGAGAAGAAGAGAGAAGAAGAGAAAAGAGTCTGAAGAGAAGAAGAGAAAAGAGTCTGAAGAGGAGAAGAAAAGAAAAGAGTATGAGGAGAAGAAAAGAAAAGAGTATGAAGAGAAGAAGAGAAAAGAGTATGAAGAGAAGAAGAGAAAAGAATATGAAGAGAAAAGAGTCTGAAGAGAAGAAGAGACACGAAGCTGGCGATGACAGAGGAAACAGGAGGGAGAGAGACAGGAAAAAAAAGAGACGAAGACATGACATAGATGATAGAGATAAGATACAAGGACAATGTATGATTAGTGATGATAAGATAGGTGGATTTTGGAGTGTATCACAGGACGCAATGTGTCGAGATGAATTGCGACACAGAAGTAAAATTAGTAGTAGTTCCAGACGAGAGAGAGATTACCAAAAGGAATTAAGTAAGACACAGGTCGATACTGATCATATGAGTGATGTTCAAACTCGACTAACGTGGGATGATGATGTTTCATCAAAGATAATAAACCCAGACCCAGAAGTCTATGGTGACAGTACCCCGCTCCAAGACGAGCCGTATGACTACACCTGTACATATGAATTAAATAATGTCACATACGACAATACCCCATACGATCCAGATGAGTCTGTCCAAGCTTGTCCTTACATTCCTAGTACAATCCAACCAGACTATTACCCTCCGTATTTTCCATCAAAAAAAAAATCAACCACTTGAATCATCGGTAGATCAAAATCTTGCGGTTGCGGCTGAATCGTGCGAATTGTCTGATTCCTTACCACCGATCCAAAACTTCTTACCATCAGAAAGACGCGTCTGGTCTGTCTTTGACCAACACTCCTCCGAACAACCGCTCACAGAACCGACCGCTGAACTCAATCCTCAGACTCCGCTCCAACATGTCGATGAACAAAACACTGAACAAAACACTGAACAAAACACTGAACAAAACACTGAACAGACAACTGAACAGACAACTGAACAAACAACTGAACAGACAACTGAACAAACAACTGAACAGACAACTGAACAGACAACTGAACAGACAACTGAACGACAATGAACAAACAACTGAACAGACAACTGAACAGACAACTGAACAAACAACTGAACAGACAACTGAACAGACAACTGAACAGACAACTGAACAGACAACTGAACAAACAACTGAACAGACAACTGAACAGACAACTGAACAGACAACTGAACAAACAACTGAACAGACAACTGAACAAACAACTGAACAAACAACTGAACAGACAACTGAACAGACAGTTGAACAGACAGTTGAACATACCAATATCACTGACGATACCATTGAATCTATCACCGAAGCCACCACTGAATCTGTCACTGAACCAATAGACACATATGACTATGATCAATCCATAAACACAGCAAAGCAATCCATCGACAATGAACCATGCGCTGAATCCGAAACCGTCCTTGACGCTCAACTGACCAACCAACAACAACAAGACTCACCAGTCCATCAACTCCAATCACCAATCAATCAACTCCAATCACCAATCCAACAACCCCAACCCCAATCTCCAGTCCAACAAACCCAACCCCAATCTCCAGTCCATTCACCAATTCATCAGCTCGAACCGCTAACCCAATCATCAATTAATCAGCTCCAAACCCTAGCCCAATCACCAATCCATAAACTCGAACCACCGGCCGAACAACCCCAACAACAGGATCAACAACATCAATCACCCATCCAGCTCCAATCTCCAGCCCAACAGCTCCAATCTCCAGCCCAACAGCTCCAATCTCCAGCCCAACAGCTCCAATCTCCAGCCCAACAGCTCCAATCTCCAGCCCAACAGCTCCAATCTCCAGCCCAACAGCTCCAATCTCCAGCCCAACAGCTCCAATCGCCAGCCCAACAGCTCCAATCGCCAGCCCAACAGCTCCAATCGCCAGCCCAACAGCTCCAATCTCCAGCCCAACAGCTCCAATCTCCAGCCAACAGCTCCAATCGCCAGCCCAACAGCTCCAATCGCCAGCCCAACAGCTCCAATCGCCAGCCCAACAGCTCCAATCGCCAGCTCAACAGCTCCAATCGCCAGCCCAAACCCAACAACCTGATATGTTCATCCAGCAACTACCACAACAGGGTTACTCACACCCATCCCAATCTATCAACGAACATCAACAACGATCGGTCTCTGAACCTCAGATGTCAACGCATACACCCCTATTTCCCGAATCTTTCATTGTAGTTAAACCGTTACAATCTGTTCCTGAATCATCATTCAGTGATCAATCATTCGATGCTCTGTATACACCAATGTGCGTGTCGCAATCAAAAACGGTCGTTGAGTCACAACAGCGACCAATGAGCGACTCGATTGAACAGTCGCCAATCACCACCCACCTCCCGATCACCACTACACCAAGCAATAACCCTTCCGCAGCAACACAGCAACTACAATTCGATGGAAATAAGTATGACGACGAAAAAATCGACAACGCCATCGATTTTGACTATATAACCAGGGACACGCATCCGACAACGCAATCGTTTCCCCAAATGCTACATCAACCTTATTACCAGCACTCCGACATCCAACCCGTTGACCAAGTGCCGTGTAACCAAAAAGTCTATCAACAACCCTTTGTTCAACAACAATATCCGCCACAATTGCCGCAGCAACCCACCCCACATCTGATTGAACAGATCCCGAACCAACAGGTCAACACAAACCATAACCTTTTTGTGGACCAACTCCATGATATCGATCATCTAGACTCACATGTATCGGAGGATGGTGACCGATACGATGATGGGCGACAACACACCCTTGATGATGACAACTCCCATCAATCAGCCGATGTCGCGGCTAATTCCATCATTAACCAAATTCAGTCTTTCCTGGATACAGTGCCGAATTCGTACACCCACAGGCACCATTTGACAGCCAGAATGCGAGTGCTGTAACTCAAGCGTTGATAAAAAAAATCAACGACAGTCAAGCCAAGGTGGACGTTGAACTTCCTCGTCTGTCATGGCATGCTGGGGAGTCTCTGGTCTGTCTTCCCACCCTAACCTGTATTCCTTGTCAGCTGCATAACATCAGGAGTTGAGCTGCAGATGCATGTTCCTCACATAATTAATTTTTATAGGGTCTAGTCAAGTAGCCTTCATTTTGTCTTTCCCACAGTCTCTTTCATGATTGACGGTCGCCCATTCCCCGCCACCTACTGTTTCCTGGCTTGCAGTTATCTATTTCAGTTATTCTTTCTGCTTAAAGGGCCATATTTCATAAACAGAGGATCGTCACGTCCTGGGTCATTTGTGTCGATGAGAGATTCTGTGGGCCTAAAACAAAGGGATACCAGCCCTTTCCCCTAAAAATCTCAATTTTTTAAGAAGGATACATGATTACAATCAATCACAGATAGTCATACAGAAGACATGGGCCACAGGTCGACCAAAGAGGGAGTATAGAAGTGTTAAAGTTACAGCACTAGGAAACAAGTATGAGCTATAGGGGTAGATTAAGAAAAGTAAGGACATACAGAGGACACCACACTACAGAATGAGTGTGAGGTGGGTGGGTGAGGAGCAGAGCGTGTACCACTCATCGGTGGGTTCTGTCTCCTGCACCTTAAGAGGAAGGGGTCCCACCTACTCCCTAGCCCGGTTATACCGCCGGGGACTCGGTCGCGCCCATAACAAACTCAGTAGAAACGGGGAACACCACGGGAAGGTGCTGTTATGGACACAATAATGCATGAGAGGCCATATGCAATAATCTCTGTCAGACAGGATTACGCGGCAATCAATGCACCTGGAAATGAGAGGTGTTGGGTTCGAAATGCACATCAATTTCCTTTCAGCTAGCGGGACGTCCGGCCCAGACCTTGCAGCTCCCCAAGCTCTGACAAACGGTTGTGGTCTGAGTCAAGAAGAGTTTAACAACGTTATGGACCTAATGTCGGTTGAGTCATTTGCCTGTACAGCGACCGGCCACGATTTCATCAAAATGGTGAGTTGAGATGTATGAGTTGAGATGTATGAGTTGAGATGTATGAGTTGAGATGTATGAGTTGAGATGTATGAGTTGAGATGTATGAGTTGAGATGTATGAGTTGAGATGTATGAGTTGAGATGTATGAGTTGAGATGTATGAGTTGAAATGTACGAGTTGAAATGTATGAGTTGAGATGTATGAGTTTGTGTGTCAGACATCTCAACTCATACATCTCAACTCATACATTTCAACTCGTACATTTCAACTCATACATTTCAAACTATTTTTTTGTCTCACAGATAACTGGAGTGTACAGGACAATCCATGCGACGTTTATGTCAAAGATAAACAAGACGGTCTATGGAGACAGCACACGATTCTTATTCTCGCTCACGCAGCTGCTGACGAAATTGATCACTATACGAGCAAAGACTCAGGCTGCTGAGAATGCCGCTTTTCTGAACTTTATCTGTCAAGCAAACGAGAACGATCTACAATTCAAGCATAACAACAACATTGACAGCAGGGGATTTCTACAATGTATGGACAACAGCATGGTTGAACTCACAAGACAATTGACTGCTTTCTCCGGCACAGTTGTGCACGGTAATTTATTACTTATTATCTTTCACAAAGTATGAGGTGTAATCAAACTAAAATAAATACAACAATAATACTATCTGATCTGACTAATATCAAGAAATGATAATCAAATGTACAATTCGGTGGAATTACATAAAAATCAGACATGTGGTTTTATAATGACATGTGGTTATATAATGATTATATAATGATTAGAACCCGATATGTATCTTCCTCTCTTTCTAACACAGAGACCACAACCAAATACCAGAGGAAAATTGTTCCAGAGATCGTGGATCTGGTGATTGCCAACAAAAAGAACCTCTTCGAGGCGTCCACGTCAGGACAGGAATTAATCGACTTATCACAATCAGATGAGGTAGATTTCGCAGTCATCAACTGTACCCTTCAAATGTTCCCTAACGACGGAATTGTCATGAAACAGAACGGTGCTTTTTTCTCCACTCCAGCAGTTCAATCCATCATAAGCACCATCGCGAGATGCAACCAGACCTCGATGCAATTCATAATGTACGTATTATTCCTTCTTCTGTTTGTTGCATTTGCTGTTGCTGTGGTTGCCGCGTTTGTTGTTGTGGTCGTCTCTGTTGCTGTGGTCGTCTCTGTTGCTGTGGTCGTCTCTGTTGCTGTGGTCGCTGTCGTCAACGCATGATCTTACAAAGTTTCTCCTCAGAAAGGTGTCGTAATGACCAAACGAATCGGCGATTAGAGCGGAATAATGTAAATGGAGAAACCGGAGGAAAAGAGCAGCCTCTTGCAGGGTGACGAGTGGGTTGTTCTTCGTTTTAGACACTCTCGCTTTCGTCCTAGGTAGAGATCGCGCTATCTCGTTGATCTTGTCACAGACTGCGTCGTACTTGGTTTTCGACACTGTACTTTTCATGGGTTTCCTCGTGGTCGTCGTCAACGGGATATCGGAGATGGTGGTATGTGTCGCGGAGGTCACGTTGTTGATCCTCGGAAGCAGCAGCGCGGTGGTTGCACGAGAAGCGACTTTTTTGGAGGTGCTGGCTCCCCAGTCATCGGAGGCTCCTGAGAATGACGACAAGTCAGATGATCTCTGTAGCGGTGCTACTTGTGCGGGTGTTACGGCGAACGACGACAATCGTCTCTTCTTGTGTGGTAATGTGTTGGGTGAGGTTTTTCTCTTACTGTCGATGAAAGATGAAGCCGGACGTTTCCCTTTTCCAGACGACGACGCCATTCTTTCTATCTTATCCTAGTCTCTTTTTTCTGTACAAAGTAATGATCAATCCGATCACACCCAACAGGACGAGGAATCCGATACCAGCGAATACACCCAGAAACACGTTGGTTTTATACCAGGCGATGGTTTGCGGCGTGGGCGTGGTTGTTACAATGCTCACGAACGGTGGTCGATTGTTAGAAGGTGAAGCGTTGCCACCGACTGTCGCGCCCAAAGTGGTATTTGTCGATGGCGAAGATGTTGATACGTTGGCTGACGCGGCGAGAGACTGTTGAACGTGTTGTTGTAGTAGGCAGCCGAGAACCAACAGGACGACGCTATCAATACAAGTCAAGTACATTCTGAAAACAGAGAATGAGAAATCAGAGAATGTAAATAAAACAGGAAGGCTGAGACCCTCAGTTACATATGAATAAGCGTCACTCTGGTATGTCAATGGGCGATCAAATATACTTTCGAATTCAATTTACATAAATTACAACTCTTACAAATAGTAAACGTTCAAATAATAGTATAACCTGTCCGTACCAGTGAGGGTGAGTTATGCGCTGCGTGCGGCGTGCGTGACCTTTCTTTCGAGAGACTGAATAATATGTGACTGTGGTTGCCAGCGTACAATTTTAAATAAGGCAGACGGACAAAAAACGGGAAACTGTCACCTTTAAAAATAGATCAGTCATCAAGACGCGGCTTACATCAAGCCGTGGTTTGAATAAAGGCCCATCCCACTTGATCGTTACAATCTGAATTAAAAATAGATCAGTCATCAAGACGCGGCTTACATCAAGCCGTGGTTTGAATAAAGGCTCCATCCCACTTGATCTTACAATCTGAATTAAAAATAGATCAGTCATCAAGACGCGGCTTACATCAAGCCGTGGTTTGAATAAAGGCCCCATCCCACTTGATCGTTACAATCTGAATTAAAAATAGATCAGTCATCAAGACGCGGCTTACATCAAGCCGTGGTTTGAATAAAGGCTCCATCCCACTTGATCGTTACAATCTGAATTAAAAATAGATCAGTCATCAAGACGCGGCTTACATCAAGCCGTGGTTTGAATAAAGGCCCCATCCCACTTGATCGTTACAATCTGAATTAAAAATAGATCAGTCATCAAGACGCGGCTTACATCAAGCCGTGGTTTGAATAAAGGCTCCATCCCACTTGATCGTTACAATCTGAATTAAAAATAGATCAGTCATCAAGACGCGGCTTACATCAAGCCGTGGTTTGAATAAAGGCCCCATCCCACTTGATCGTTACAATCTGAATTAAAAATAGATCAGTCATCAAGACGCGGCTTACATCAAGCCGTGGTTTGAATAAAGGCCCCACCCCAATTGATCGTTACAATCTGAATTGTACACGGGTTTCCTCTCACGCCTGACGTGTTTTTGTCTTTTGTTTTATTCTAAACAGGAAGAGGCCACACAAAGCGGCTCTCGACAACCCCACTGGCGGTCACAACAACAAGACGACCGTGCCAAAACGCAGACGACGATCACCCGAACCAGCGTCACCATCAACAACAACGTACGACGCGGCGTCTGGTAGATTCGGAGCAAGACGGAGAAGAGAATATGGTAATCATTTGCGACACCATCAGCGACACGACCATCATCATCATCATCGACCGCGTCACGAACCTGACCATCAGCGACATTCTATGACGTTGCGACATCAACCTGACCAACGGCATTTCCGAACCGGACAACATCAGCAGCAGTTCGAGTTTGAACAGGTGGTACAACAGCAACAGTACATCCCGCTCGATCACACCCATTCAGACCAATCATCAGCATCACGGATCAGCCGACGACTGGCTGGAGAGATGTTGAGAGAGATGAGTGAATGAATGACTAATAGTTTGACAGATGAATCATGTTTAGTACATTGATGATGCTGAATATGATGATATTTTTTGTAATGTTTTTTTTTGTAGATTGATGATTGTTTTTTGTACATGATGATGTTTTTTGTACATTAACGATGAACGAGTGAGTGAGTGAGTGAGTGAGTGAGTGAGTGAGTGAGTGAGTGAGTGAGTGAGTGATGAGAGTGAGTGGAGTGAGTGAGTGAGTGAGTGAGTGAGTGAGTGAGTGAGTGAGTGAGTGAGTAGTGAGTGAGTGAGTGAGTGAGTGAGTGAGTGAGTGAGTGAGTGAGTGAGTGAGTGAGTGAGTGAGTGAGTGAGTGAGTGAGTGAGTGAGTGAGTGAGTGAGTGAGTGAGTGAGTGGGTGAGTGAGTGAGTGAGTGAGTGAGTGAGTGAGTGAGTGAGTGAGTGAGTGAGTGAGTGAGTGAGTGAGTTAGTGAGTGAGTGAGTGAGTGAGTGAGTGAGTGAGTGAGTGAGTGAGTGGTGAGTGAGTGAGTGAGTGAGTGAGTGAGTGAGTGAGTGAGTGAGTGAGTGAGTGAGTGAGTGAGTGAGTGAGGTGAGTGAGTGAGTGAGTGAGTGAGTGAGTGAGTGAGTGAGTGAGTGAGTGAGTGAGTGAGTGAGTGAGTGAGTGAGTGAGTGAGTGAGTGAGTGAGTGAGTGAGTGAGTGAGTGAGTGAGTGAGTGAGTGAGTGAGTGAGTGTTAACGATTTCACATACACAACTATGTTTTACGAATTTCATACATCTATGTTTACGAATTATTCCATTGACTTTTGATGATCAAAATGGAGTGAAAAGGAAGATTATTCAATAAAATACGAGAACGACCAGAAAATTGTTGTTGTACCTCCGTTACCTACGCATCTCATCTGTGTGTCTTTGTACTCTGTGTGTGTACTCTGTGTGTGTGTACTCTGTGTGTGTGTACTCTGTGTGTGTGTACTCTGTGTGTAGGTAGTCCAAACTGAATTTTTTTTTTGCAAGAAACACACCCATTCAATGTTTTTCTTGTAGAACTTTTTATTCTGATTACTGTGATATTTGATTTGTCTTCCTAGGTCAAAAACTAAAAAAGTTATGGCAATTTGAAAATCATGGATTTTGGGCCGAAAACGGGAAAAGTTAAAAATACTAAATTTCCCAAGTTTGGGGTACCCCAAAATCATTATTACTATAGATACAGATCTAAAATCGCTTGTGGTTACAAATATGATGGCATAGAATAAGCCCAATTTTTTTGGGAAGGCTATTTAGCATAGTTTTACCACAATAACTTTTCAAAGTTCAGAAAAATCACAGAAAAGCAGTTTCCAAAAAGTTGCCGAAACATGCGAAAAAGACGCAACTTCAAACTGTCGTAACTTTTTTGTTTGTTGACATAGGATGACATATTATATATCAAATTAATCAGGTTTTAAAGCTCTATTTGAATGGTGAGATATATAAGTTCTGTAACATCATTATCAGTAACTCAAGAGAGGAAAAAGGTAGCCAAGTTTAAGAATTTGGACAAAATTACCCAGACCCAGTGGTGGCCGAGAAGCTATTTTCTCAAAATAATGGAACAAGACATGTCTTAATAGCTAAAACCAAGGTTTATTTATCATTCTATGCAGTAAAAACTGAAAAAGAACTGCGCTTGGATTATTTTTTACATAAAAAATCAAGCACATAAAAAGACAATATACACACACGCATATAGCCAAAGATTTTTTTCTCGCAATTGTTTTCTTTTCGAACTACTCAAAATTTGAAAGCCTTAACCGCTTGGGTGGTGTTGGGGAACTATTCTCTTGCTCAAGGACATTTTTCAAGGACTCTATCATGGTATTGAGTGGGGCAAATTTCAAATTTTTAATCTGCTTGAAAGTCTTACAATATCTAATTTCATTTTTGACAACTTCAGTAATGAAGGTTTTTGATTTATTCTCTGAATTTAGCCTAGCTATCAAATTGTCAACATCCTCAGCATTGGAGCATGGCCCACCATGATTTCGAACATTTACAGACACCTCTGCATTTTTTGAAATTGCTTTCATTTGTTTTTGTATCTGATGTTGTTGGTTCTCAATGAATTTCTGCCTAATTTCATTTTTGACTTCTTTCTCAACCTCAATTGCTTCTCTTTTAAGTTTTGGTGCCTGTTTTCTGGCAATTCTGAACATTTTACTTTTCTGCTTTAATGATTTCATTTTTAGATAGAATAACGTTTTGTTCCTTTTGACTACATGATGGGCTGATCTATTGTAAAGACATGCATTTCTGCGCTTTGAAAAGTCATAATCAACATCACCAAAAGCACTTTCACCAACAAGGTTTGTAAGGGGACAATGTTTAAGAGAGTCTGGCAAAGAAGAATATGAAAGCTGTGAAAATTTGCCATCATCCAAAAAATCTGACAACTGCCTGTCTGAAACGACCTTAAGCTCACTGCAAATCAACTGAATAGCCTTTTTAATCAAAACAGAATCACCAACATCAAGAAAAGATTCAACAGCAGAAATTGAGCAAGATTCAATTGACCAACTGGGGCCGAAGACAGATGACGTCACGCTCTCTAAACAATCACTAGGATCAACAGACCACTTCTCAAAGAAACTAACCATCGACTGAACAAGAGTTGGAAATTCAGCATAGGATACTTGACTTGTAACAATCATCCAGTAGGGACCAGTGACTTTCAGAAACAAAAGAGCAATTGCGCAAACAAATGAAATCAAGACATTATCATCCATATCAAAAGCAACACTCTCAATTTTTGAATTCCTATCAGCACCAAGAACACCGGAAGAGAAAAATTGTTGAATCTTCTGACGATGGAATATGATCATAGCAGCAGCTTCAAAAAAGCAATTGAATCTGTTTCCCTTAAAACTAGGAATGCAAGAATTGTGACAGAAAGCTAGCCATTCTTGATGACAACCATTCTTCTGATCACCTCTTGGACCTAAAATCTCACATGCCAAACGAATCAACCGTTTACAACTACTCTCTGATTCACCTGAAAAACGTTTGAACTGAGGAAACTGATCTCGTCCTAGACTTCTTCCATTAGCTTCAATAAATTCCTTTTCCAAACCCAAGAGAGCTTTTTCACATGCACTGCTAAGACCTAACAAGGAGTGAGCATTACAATGCAAAAAGTGGAGCCTGACATCTATTCCAATCTCCGATTTCAAAAAGTCTTCGAACTTTGAGTCAAACAACTTCATAGCTGCTGCTCTATCAGTCATAACACTAGTGATTTTTGACAAAACTGATTTATAAACCTCATCATGGTTCTCATTTGTTAATTCAGTGAAAGATTCAGATAGCGATTTAAAAAGCTTCACAGTTATATCAAGTAGAGTATTTGCATCCTCACAGGCTACGGGTCTAAAGCCAAGATAAAAGGTTGTTCCATTATCTAGGGTTAGTTGATGATTGACAATTTTTTTTTGGTCTCGAGATGTTCCATCACTGTGCAAAGTTACATTTGAGCTCTTTAAAACATTTTCGACTACCTGCAAATTGCTTAGTACATAGCCTTCTCCTAACATGTTTATGGCTGTCTGTTTGCAAGGCAAAGATGTTCGATCTAATTTACAGTCAAAAAGACCTTCACTGACAGTTTGAATTGTTTTTGCTACATTTCCTGCCGCAACACCACACTCACTTTGAAGACTGATCACTACTTCCCTAATATTATCTGAATACGTATTTTTCTCACGTAACTTTAGTTTCTCTTTCATTTCTACTCCAATTGCATGTGAATGGCTTTCTCTTTGCAACTCAAAAATTTGCTTTTGAAATTGCTCCTGTTGGTTTTGCATTTGTGCCTTTAGTTGTCTTATTACTTTATTCTTGGATGACACTTGATGTTTCAAATTTCCATTAGCTGCTTTTAGTTTTGCCATAGTGGCCTTATTTGTTTTATTATCTTTGGTTAGATGCATTCTCATTTTTTGACATTTGCTTTTGAAGCTAGATTTTATGCTCTGTGTTTTTCCTCTTAATTTGGCTTCATACTTTGCTCTTTCAGATGATCTGATGTTTTCACTTTGTTGGATAAGGTGTTTATTTTCAGCTTTTAACTTTTCATGTTCAAGTGTCAAGTCATTCATCTTTGAATTTTCTTGTTTAAGCTGTGACAACAATGCTCTTAAGGTTTGAACTTCTGCTTTATGGTTTTCAAAGTCAAAGTCAATAATTTTTGGTGTTTTAGCTTTACTTTTTGGGGTCGATGGTTTGATTTTTGATTTATCTGGGGTTATTGGTTGCATTGTGCTTCTTACTTCTGCTATGGCGGTACTCTGATTTTTCTGAATAGTGAACTTACTGTTCAGGAAATCTTCATATTGTTCTGGATTTTTTTTATGATGTTTTACGTTTTTATCTCTATGCTTCAATACCTGCGCTACTGCGTTAGAAATATCACTGTCTGAGACATCAGATTTTAAAATCAACCTTATCCAGTGGTACATTGTTATTCTTGGACACTTATCAATTGAACAATGTTGATGAAAATCAATGACAAAACGATTACAGATTGACGAGACATGGGGAACAGACAACGGAGGGTTACTGACAGTTGATCTTGTGATGCCAATAGCTGACAAGGTTGGCGAGATGGCATCCAAGTTGAGCTGAGTCTCAAGGAAAGAGGGGACATCACCATCTGGGGTCTTTTCAAACAGCTTGACAGTCTTCTCCACAGTATACCTGACCCTGTTGGGAGGAGTATCCGGCCTTACAGACACAAACCATTCCTGTACCTGAAAATAAAGAAATAAATCAAGATTCATAGATAGATTATAGTTTCAAAAGACAACTTTTTTAAATTTTTTTTTTTGTTTGTTGCTTTAGGTCTCTTCCAACACAATTGAGGTTATATGAGAGACCGCTGAAACAAAAAAACAAGCAATCTAACAAAAATAGTACAAATGTAAATCAAAATCATAACCTAAAGATATCATAAGCTAAACTATAAATAACCAAGAACAAACAGGCAGAAGATTTACAGAAAAAAAAAATCCCCTGTCAAAAATACAATCACAAACCAAAGAAGCAGGATAGGCTAGTAACGAGAAGAAGAAACGACATCACTATCGGATCGTACACCCATGCGAACATCATAGGTATATGATTCAAGGGTGATGCGCCAATTTTTTGTCTATTCAGACTATTCACACGTTTTTATTAAGTTACATACACTTACTGGGCATTAATGAATTTAGAACAGAACAATAATAACCAAGTTATTACTCGGAATTTGGACCGTCTCCAAAAGCAGACAAT
Organism: Berghia stephanieae; assembly: GCF_034508935.2. Lineage (NCBI taxonomy): Eukaryota > Metazoa > Mollusca > Gastropoda > Nudibranchia > Aeolidiidae > Berghia > Berghia stephanieae. Next base: position 129,398 of record NC_088370.1, read on the forward strand.
TTAGCCGGTATTACGATGTGAGTGAGTGAGTGAGTGAGTGAGTGAGTGAGTGAGTGATGAGTGAGTGAGTGAGTGAGTGAGTGAGTGAGTGAGTGAGTGAGTGAGTGAGTGAGTGAGTGAGTGAGTGAGTGAGTGAGTGAGTGAGTGAGTGAGTGAGTGAGTGAGTGAGTGAGTGAGTGAGTGAGTGAGTGTGAGTGAGTGAGTGGGAGTGAGTGTGAGTGAGTGAGTGAGTGAGTGAGTGAGTGAGTGAGTGAGTGAGTGAGTGAGTGAGTGAGTGAGTGAGTGAGTGAGTGAGTGAGTGAGTGGAGTGAGTGAGTGTGAGTGAGTGAGTGAGTGAGTGTGAGTGAGTGAGTGAGTGAGTGGTGAGTGAGTGAGTGAGTGAGTGTGTGAGTGAGTGAGTGAGTGAGTGAGTGAGTGAGTGAGTGGTGAGTGAGTGAGTGAGTGAGTGAGTGAGTGATGAGTGAGTGAGTGAGTGAGTGAGTGAGTGAGTGAGTGAGTGAGTGAGTGAGTGTTAACGATTTCACATACACAACTATGTTTTACGAATTTCATACATCTATGTTTACGAATTATTCCATTGACTTTTGATGATCAAAATGGAGTGAAAAGGAAGATTATTCAATAAAATACGAGAACGACCAGAAAATTGTTGTTGTACCTCCGTTACCTACGCATCTCATCTGTGTGTCTTTGTACTCTGTGTGTGTACTCTGTGTGTGTGTACTCTGTGTGTGTGTACTCTGTGTGTGTGTACTCTGTGTGTAGGTAGTCCAAACTGAATTTTTTTTTGCAAGAAACACACCCATTCAATGTTTTTCTTGTAGAACTTTTTATTCTGATTACTGTGATATTTGATTTGTCTTCCTAGGTCAAAAACTAAAAAAGTTATGGCAATTTGAAAATCATGGATTTTGGGCCGAAAACGGAAAAGTTAAAAATACTAAATTTCCCAAGTTTGGGGTACCCCAAAATCATTATTACTATAGATACAGATCTAAAATCGCTTGTGGTTACAAATATGATGGCATAGAATAAGCCCAATTTTTTTGGGAAGGCTATTTAGCATAGTTTTACCACAATAACTTTTCAAAGTTCAGAAAAATCACAGAAAAGCAGTTTCCAAAAAGTTGCCGAAACATGCGAAAAAGACGCAACTTCAAACTGTCGTAACTTTTTTGTTTGTTGACATAGGATGACATATTATATATCAAATTAATCAGGTTTTAAAGCTCTATTTGAATGGTGAGATATATAAGTTCTGTAACATCATTATCAGTAACTCAAGAGAGGAAAAAGGTAGCCAAGTTTAAGAATTTGGACAAAATTACCCAGACCCAGTGGTGGCCGAGAAGCTATTTTCTCAAAATAATGGAACAAGACATGTCTTAATAGCTAAAACCAAGGTTTATTTATCATTCTATGCAGTAAAAACTGAAAAAGAACTGCGCTTGGATTATTTTTTACATAAAAAATCAAGCACATAAAAAGACAATATACACACACGCATATAGCCAAAGATTTTTTTCTCGCAATTGTTTTCTTTTCGAACTACTCAAAATTTGAAAGCCTTAACCGCTTGGGTGTGTTGGGGAACTATTCTCTTGCTCAAGGACATTTTTCAAGGACTCTATCATGGTATTGAGTGGGGCAAATTTCAAATTTTTAATCTGCTTGAAAGTCTTACAATATCTAATTTCATTTTTGACAACTTCAGTAATGAAGGTTTTTGATTTATTCTCTGAATTTAGCCTAGCTATCAAATTGTCAACATCCTCAGCATTGGAGCATGGCCCACCATGATTTCGAACATTTACAGACACCTCTGCATTTTTTGAAATTGCTTTCATTGTTTTTGTATCTGATGTTGTTGGTTCTCAATGAATTTCTGCCTAATTTCATTTTTGACTTCTTTCTCAACCTCAATTGCTTTCTTTTAAGTTTTGGTGCCTGTTTTCTGGCAATTCTGAACATTTTACTTTTCTGCTTTAATGATTTCATTTTTAGATAGAATAACGTTTTGTTCCTTTTGACTACATGATGGGCTGATCTATTGTAAAGACATGCATTTCTGCGCTTTGAAAAGTCATAATCAACATCACCAAAAGCACTTTCACCAACAAGGTTTGTAAGGGGACAATGTTTAAGAGAGTCTGGCAAAGAAGAATATGAAAGCTGTGAAAATTTGCCATCATCCAAAAAATCTGACAACTGCCTGTCTGAAACGACCTTAAGCTCACTGCAAATCAACTGAATAGCCTTTTTAATCAAAACAGAATCACCAACATCAAGAAAAGATTCAACAGCAGAAATTGAGCAAGATTCAATTGACCAACTGGGGCCGAAGACAGATGACGTCACGCTCTCTAAACAATCACTAGGATCAACAGACCACTTCTCAAAGAAACTAACCATCGACTGAACAAGAGTTGGAAATTCAGCATAGGATACTTGACTTGTAACAATCATCCAGTAGGGACCAGTGACTTTCAGAAACAAAAGAGCAATTGCGCAAACAAATGAAATCAAGACATTATCATCCATATCAAAAGCAACACTCTCAATTTTTGAATTCCTATCAGCACCAAGAACACCGGAAGAGAAAAATTGTTGAATCTTCTGACGATGGAATATGATCATAGCAGCAGCTTCAAAAAAGCAATTGAATCTGTTTCCCTTAAAACTAGGAATGCAAGAATTGTGACAGAAAGCTAGCCATTCTTGATGACAACCATTCTTCTGATCACCTCTTGGACCTAAAATCTCACATGCCAAACGAATCAACCGTTTACAACTACTCTCTGATTCACCTGAAAAACGTTTGAACTGAGGAAACTGATCTCGTCCTAGACTTCTTCCATTAGCTTCAATAAATTCCTTTTCCAAACCCAAGAGAGCTTTTTCACATGCACTGCTAAGACCTAACAAGGAGTGAGCATTACAATGCAAAAAGTGGAGCCTGACATCTATTCCAATCTCCGATTTCAAAAAGTCTTCGAACTTTGAGTCAAACAACTTCATAGCTGCTGCTCTATCAGTCATAACACTAGTGATTTTTGACAAAACTGATTTATAAACCTCATCATGGTTCTCATTTGTTAATTCAGTGAAAGATTCAGATAGCGATTTAAAAAGCTTCACAGTTATATCAAGTAGAGTATTTGCATCCTCACAGGCTACGGGTCTAAAGCCAAGATAAAAGGTTGTTCCATTATCTAGGGTTAGTTGATGATTGACAATTTTTTTTTGGTCTCGAGATGTTCCATCACTGTGCAAAGTTACATTTGAGCTCTTTAAAACATTTTCGACTACCTGCAAATTGCTTAGTACATAGCCTTCTCCTAACATGTTTATGGCTGTCTGTTTGCAAGGCAAAGATGTTCGATCTAATTTACAGTCAAAAAGACCTTCACTGACAGTTTGAATTGTTTTTGCTACATTTCCTGCCGCAACACCACACTCACTTTGAAGACTGATCACTACTTCCCTAATATTATCTGAATACGTATTTTTCTCACGTAACTTTAGTTTCTCTTTCATTTCTACTCCAATTGCATGTGAATGGCTTTCTCTTTGCAACTCAAAAATTTGCTTTTGAAATTGCTCCTGTTGGTTTTGCATTTGTGCCTTTAGTTGTCTTATTACTTTATTCTTGGATGACACTTGATGTTTCAAATTTCCATTAGCTGCTTTTAGTTTTGCCATAGTGGCCTTATTTGTTTTATTATCTTTGGTTAGATGCATTCTCATTTTTTGACATTTGCTTTTGAAGCTAGATTTTATGCTCTGTGTTTTTCCTCTTAATTTGGCTTCATACTTTGCTCTTTCAGATGATCTGATGTTTTCACTTTGTTGGATAAGGTGTTTATTTTCAGCTTTTAACTTTTCATGTTCAAGTGTCAAGTCATTCATCTTTGAATTTTCTTGTTTAAGCTGTGACAACAATGCTCTTAAGGTTTGAACTTCTGCTTTATGGTTTTCAAAGTCAAAGTCAATAATTTTTGGTGTTTTAGCTTTACTTTTTGGGGTCGATGGTTTGATTTTTGATTTATCTGGGGTTATTGGTTGCATTGTGCTTCTTACTTCTGCTATGGCGGTACTCTGATTTTTCTGAATAGTGAACTTACTGTTCAGGAAATCTTCATATTGTTCTGGATTTTTTTTATGATGTTTTACGTTTTTATCTCTATGCTTCAATACCTGCGCTACTGCGTTAGAAATATCACTGTCTGAGACATCAGATTTTAAAATCAACCTTATCCAGTGGTACATTGTTATTCTTGGACACTTATCAATTGAACAATGTTGATGAAAATCAATGACAAAACGATTACAGATTGACGAGACATGGGGAACAGACAACGGAGGGTTACTGACAGTTGATCTTGTGATGCCAATAGCTGACAAGGTTGGCGAGATGGCATCCAAGTTGAGCTGAGTCTCAAGGAAAGAGGGGACATCACCATCTGGGTCTTTTCAAACAGCTTGACAGTCTTCTCCACAGTATACCTGACCCTGTTGGGAGGAGTATCCGCCTTACAGACACAAACCATTCCTGTACCTGAAAATAAAGAAATAAATCAAGATTCATAGATAGATTATAGTTTCAAAAGACAACTTTTTTAAATTTTTTTTTTTGTTTGTTGCTTTAGGTCTCTTCCAACACAATTGAGGTTATATGAGAGACCGCTGAAACAAAAAAACAGCAATCTAACAAAAATAGTACAAATGTAAATCAAAATCATAACCTAAAGATATCATAAGCTAAACTATAAATAACCAAGAACAAACAGGCAGAAGATTTACAGAAAAAAAAAATCCCCTGTCAAAAATACAATCACAAACCAAAGAAGCAGGATAGGCTAGTAACGAGAAGAAGAAACGACATCACTATCGGATCGTACACCCATGCGAACATCATAGGTATATGATTCAAGGGTGATGCGCCAATTTTTTGTCTATTCAGACTATTCACACGTTTTTATTAAGTTACATACACTTACTGGGCATTAATGAATTTAGAACAGAACAATAATAACCAAGTTATTACTCGGAATTTGGACCGTCTCCAAAAGCAGACAATTTAGCCGGTATTACTAACTTACCTTCCTCCATGATTCACTGGCTTCTTCCTTCAAACAAAGCAGTTGGAGCACCAGTCGGTTGTCAAACAGGACGGATGGTAAGGTTGCCCGTCTCCCCTTTCCCACAGCCAGGAATGTCCTTTTAAGGGACCTGTACTGGTCATCATCTGTTTAAAACAAAGTAAAGTAAAAGCAAAATTAATGTTTTTCATATGTTTAGGAAATATGAGGACATTTTAAATTTAAACCGATATTCTCTTATTTTTTCACTTTTGGAATTTTGTTTCTTCCTTTTAAAAAAAAACTCACTCCAATAAAAAACATAAATTTAAAAAAAAAAATCTCAGCAAAACAGAATATCCTTCTAACGTCAATGAAAAGAAAAAAAATAATGTTTATAAAGAGTCAACTATAAAAAATGAATAAGTCATATTTATTTACATTATTGTGAAGTAGTAAACAACTCACAAATGGAAATATATAATCTAGCCAAGGAAAATAATTCTCTACCTCCAGGTCTGTCTATCACTATCATCGATGTCCGCCATCTTGGATTTTCTTAGATATTTGTAAGGGTTGTAAAATCGTTCTAGTGGCTTAAAATTAATTGCCAGTAACACAAAATTAATTTATTTAATAAATATAATGCTTGAAGAAAGCAAATTACTGTATCACAGCTTATTCTGAAAATCAGAAATAAATAGGCTCTTCATTTTCTGAGACGGACCCAGAGTTCAGCCATTTTGAGAAGATGGGTTTGAGGACGATGTTGGATAAAACAATAAAATAAACAAATTTAAACTTAATACCTCTTAATTTATGATAATAATAAGTGAATTATATATTTATTTACCTGTCAGAACCTTGTATCGAGAAATTTCGAACGGTAGCGTTGATTCAGGCGAGATTGATTTGTTAGCCATTGGAGACGTCTGATACTGCTGCCGCCGGTGGGAAAAAGAATTTCATTCATAAAGTGATGCGTTGTTTCGGTTTAAGCATTCTGCGCCGTTGGACATTTTTTAGTGTTGTTTTCGTATTTATAAAAAGGAAAAATACGGCTTTCCAAAAATACCAAATAGAACTTGATCATAATGAAAATTAGCCTTGAAAAGTTATAAAAAATGCGATATTTTCAAAACCAAAAATAAGAACTACTACTATTTGGTACCAAAATAATCGGCCCTCTTTTACGTGTCTTATGAAACCAGTTTGGGCGAGATTGAACGAACGGCGCAGTTTGCCTGGCTATTTACGTTGAGGCGGTATGATTATTTTTTTTCGGCGAGCGATAAAAAACGGCTCAAGTGACTATTTTCGTTATCAAAGCACAAAGTCAGTTTTTTGTGCATTCTAAAACCAAATATATCATTGGAAAGATCAAAGATTGATCTTTTTATTGATATATATTTCATTGCATTTACAATGAAAATACGTGGTGAAGATTAAGTGGGAACTTGATGGAAATCAGCTCATTTTACGTCCAGAACCCGTTATCGGGGCAGTTTGGACTACCTACTGTGTGTGTGTACTCTGTGTGTGTGTACTCTCTACCAGACGAAATACGACCAAATAACTCAATCAAGTACACCATGTGGGCAGCCCTTTGACCACACATCCCAATTTTATTTTATTTTAGCCATTGGATGGTCGTTGAATAACAAAATATTCACCATAAAATCACTCGAGTCCCAACACACATACCGAGCGCCTCTCAGTAACAAATTATACACACTCGGAGCAGCTCGAATGCCTTGATTGTCCACTAATTGACAATCAGAGACAGTCAAAGACACTCGACTTGCAATGATCGTCAGGAATTTGCCACTCAGAGGCGCTCGGGCACAGGTGTTTAGAGTGTAAACAGAAATTATAGTAAACCTCTTTTTATGGCCGGGTGGAATTAAAATAATTTCATTGCAAGAAATTTGCTTTAGTATAGTCTCCATTTTATACATATTGTATAGCAGAAAACATGATAATGTCCAACAACAAAGGCTCATAACTCTGTTTTAGGAACATCATCTATTTATCAAACTTTGATGGCAACCCGACACGGTGAATTTAGTATAAAAAGAGGCGAACATAAATATACAATTTACGGATTCGGATAACCAATGACTAAAATAATATATCATAGCTAAATGGCAAAAAAAATAATAATAATAAAATAATATTAATAATAAATTATTATTACTGTCACGGGCCTATAGGGCTTAAGACACATGAAGAATGTAGTAGTACAAACATTGTAAAAAAAAACGTAATAAAATGCTTTTATGACAGCCTACAATGTGTATAAAATCATAGATAATCTGATTATTCTGTAAATCTTTAATTTGATACCCCATATATGAGCATCCTCATTTAGCCCAATTTTGGCAGTACCTTACTTTGCCCATGAGTGCCAGTATAAAATAGTTCCAGCGCTGAAAGAATATTATTCAAAGAGCTTATACAACTCATAACCCTAAAATAACAAAAATATGACACTTTCTATATATAATAAATACAATTTCCTGCCCCTGGAGTCTACATTCTTCAAACACCACGACCTCAAATTCAGGTATACCCCTGAAAACTGGCACCCATGACTAACTTTGCCCTGACAACCCGAAATTAAAACATAAAAGCTATGATTTCTTCGGAGACAGTACAAAAGGACTGAAACACCTCTAGTTTAAAATCAGCCATGTTAGTTAAAGCAACTCTATTAGATGATGTTCGGAAAAAAATTTGTCCGATGTTCTGAAAGCGTAAGGAATAAAGCAGCGCTTTTTGACAAATAAATATAATACTTCTTGAGACATTTTACAGCGTCCTAAAGTAGGTGCACTTAGACCGTAGTCGCCAAGGGCAAGTACCCCGTTTTATTCCAATTTTTGGTCAATTAAAAAATGAGGAGGTGCTTGAAAATTTGCATATTGTTTCTCTGATACATATTCTTTACGAAGGAGTTGGATCTATAAAGTTTGCACAATTAGGGGGTGAGTTATAACCTCCCAAAAATGTCCTCTTTGAACAGAATAGTGTGTAAAATTCGGCAATTTCTTCAATTTTTATTACCATTTTAGGCTACAAAATATACCCAAAACAAGTCTTAAAAAGTTTTTAAAGATAAATAGACCTATGTTAAGCGCGATTCTTTAAAAATTACGGATTTTGAACAAAAAACTTTAATTTTACAAGTCCTAAAGTAAGTGCACTTTGACCGTAGTCGCCAAGGGCAAGTACCCCGTTTTTATACTCTTTTTTTTTTCAAAAAAGAAGGGTATTAAGTAGTTTTGAGTTATGGGCATTTTATTACGTTTTTTTTAAAAATGTCTGTACTACTACATTCTTCATGTGTCTTAAGCCCTATAGGCCCGTGACAGTAATAATAATTTATTATTAAATTTCTACCATCTAACTTCATCTAAAATTGATGTCGCAACAAAGAGCGGACCATTTACATAAAATATACTGCACATCTACTACTAGCACTGTGTGTAGAAAACGCAATGGAATTGTACACGTACATATCGTCAAACCAACATTGTAGAAAATCAGGCCACGGAAACAAGTAATTGGTGATGATTATTTGACCATTTGCAAATTGGCAGGTTATGGTCTTAACTTGGTATCAAGAATAAAAACATCCATATTCTACCCGTTTTTCACTTCGAGTAACAAGGAAGTACTAGAGGATGACCAAATCGCGAGCCGATACACTGTATCATGAACGCTTTTAGGAAAACCCTATGTAAAATTGCTGTTAACAATATTACTGTAAAATACAGCCAGAACTGTCTCGTCGTAATAGCCTTGGAAAAGCTATTTGTCCTTACTTTCCCAGCTTACCCATCTGTAAAACGGGTACCTAGCATTAACGGAAGTGTGTGATATATGACTTGTTGCAAAATAAGAAATACGAAACTGTCAGGAAATAGTGCTGTATTGCAATTAGTATATTTTGGAAACCGTTCACGTTAGATGACTCTTCAAAGAACAAAATTTGTTGATGGTGTTGTAGTCTACAACAATATCAAATTTAGAACTTATACTAGTAAATTTGACAGAGTTATTGCCATTGTCACTTAAAACAGTATTGGTTTAGAAAAGTTAACATAAAATGGGAAAAATATGTTTTAATAGTTGAGCAAAAGTGCATCTAAGTTAAACAAAATTTAAGAAGATAAATTAAATAAGTCCACAATCGAAATGACTTCAACCAAAGTTAGAATTAAACTTTGTTTTCCTAACTTTCAATTGAAACTATTTTTGACCTCATTAAAATTAAATTCAAGTTAAAGAGAAAGCTTTTCACGAAGACATTCAAAAATGACAGCTTTTTTGCTTTTTTTTTTACGATGATCTATTCCATTTTCCCCGTTTTTCTTTGTCTTGTAATAAAATTATCCTTTTATCAAACTTTTAGCCACATTTCGTTGTTCTGTGCACCTTTTTATTGGTTTGGTGCTTGATTTAATATAACGTCCATTGCTTTATTTTCTTATTTTGCAACGAGTCATATACTATTAGCGCCACAATGATCTGCAACACAAAGGACAATAAACTGTTCTAACAAACACAGACACATAAAGCCAACTAATATGCACATTAAATGATTCCTTTATTATATGATGAAGAAGTAAAAAAATTTTCATGCATAAACATTAAAAAAAAGGACACACCAGATGACAACCCACAAACACCGGGGGGGGGGGGTCTCAAACAAACTAGGGGGGGGGGGGGCTCAACCACAAACACAAACAACACCATTCACACCACCACACACACATATACCTATACCCCATATACACTCAAACTAACCGACTCCGCCAAGTCATACTCTACACACACCCTCTATCCTCCCTACCCCGCCGAAACGAGAGACACGGAAGGGGCTCGCGGAAGGGGCTCGTTAATTTTTGTTATCCTGAGTAAAAATGTTGCGGGTATGAGTGTTTTTTTTTGTAAAATTAGTTATGTTTTTGGTGTAGTTTGCGTTGTATGAGTGTTTTTTTTTTTGTAAAATTAGTTATGTTTTTGGTGTAGTTTGCGTTGTTTGTAAGGCGTGGTTGGTAGGTCGCGCGGCGGTGGCGGTGGTCGTGTGTTCCGGAGGTTATTGGTGAAGACCCCTCTGCTGCGAGCGTGGTGCAGCGAGTGTTTGTAAGGAGTTGTGTGTTTGTGCCCGTTGTGTAAAGGTTAGAATGAGATTCCAAATTCCATAGACATAAAGTCAATGCTTGAATACCAAGTCGCGTCTTGATTTTGAATGTAAGTGGCGTGGCGGGCTGTTTCTTGGAAAAAGAGGTGGAATGAGTTATAAAAACGAATCGTTTTTGCAAAGCCAATCCACTTTCATCACTGAGTTGAATCTGAGCATCATCATCACATCATCACATCAACTGAGTTCTCGAGTAGCAGCAGCAGCAGCAACTAATCCATCCAGCAGCATGAGTGATTACGAGTCTTCTTCTGACACGGACAGTCGACTTGACGACGATGGAGACGAGGGGTGTTGTTTCGACTACCCGGCGAGATCTAAGCCTCTGGACTACATCAAGCCTTTGAAGTCGTCGACAAGGTCGTCGTCGTGTACTGACTATCTGTCGTGTCAACGGGAGGTGAGCGTGTTGGCGAGAAACGAGCGGAATCTGTCGCGGTGCGGGTTCTTTTACCGGGATGGCGTGGACAGCGACAAGGCGAAGAAGCTTCTGAGGGGTCGCAAGGAAGGCACGTTTCTGCTGCGTGAGAGTCGTCACTGTGGGTTTTTGTACGCCCTGAGTGTGCAGACGTCTCGGGGCCCTACGAGCATTCGCATAACTTACGAGGACCGTCGTTTTGGACTGGACAGCGATCCGGCGTGTGCGCACGTGCTCCCTAAATTCGACGGCGTGCTTCCTCTGATCGAACATCTGGTGTATCACAAGGAGCTGTATTGCTATGAGTCGTCGCCCGGAGGAGGAGAAGGGAGGAAATGACATCGATACGCTTGATCGTTCCTCTGCTCTCCTCTGTTCCGTCGCTGGCGCACATGTGCGTGGTGTCTGTGAATAGGCGTATGAAGCTGGGGGGCGGTGTGCCAGTGAGCGGCGACCAATCTGCCGTGCTGAGTCGACAGAAGTACCCCTTTTGTGTGTGAGAGACAGAGACAGACATTTTTTCTGTGTGTTGTGAATCATAAATTCATTCGTTTCTACATTCATTCATTCATTCGTTCATTCATACTCATCATCATCGTGTATCAACCGACCAAGAAAGACAGTGAAGGGAAGGATGTGACATTGAGATAAACATTTCTAGAGACTTATGACATCAGACGAGCGAATTGATGAACGCAATACATCTGTAAATAATTATAAATAAACTTTATTTGATCATATTATTCTTCAGAGTTACGTCTTTTTGTCTCTTGTCTGTCTGTCTGTCTGTTATGTCATACATAATTCTGTATCACAGGTCTACATTATTCACACTAGTTCACAATACAAATAATAATACAAATAATAATAATAATAATAATAATAATAATAATAATAATAATAATAATAATAATAATAATAATAATAATAATAATAATAATAATAATAATAATAATAATAATAATAATAATAATATTGTTCGTGGATTGTTCATTGTCACTGTCACAATAAATAATGGCCATTCACAGTTGTCGGAGGGCTTGAGCTGAAGGATTCGAACACCAGGTAGTCTTGCGCAGCACGTTGGTGACCAACAATCGCTGGCGGAGGCCGCATTCTGTCTTTTGTCGGCGTTAGTCGAGGAGCTTGGACTTGCTGAGGGCCACGAGCTTTCTAGCGGTAAGAACGAAAAGGGTTAGAGTGGTATGATTGACCCGGCGCATGACGCTGGAGAGCATAATGAGTCTTCGAAGATCGGGTTGGGCGTCCAAGCCAGGGTCTCCTCGTGAGTTGTGTGAGTTCAAGGCCGCTGTTTTTTCTGTGGTGATGGCTGCGATGCGCTCCGCCACCCATTTGATGTGCGCCACGGAGGATACAGTCGCCATAGTAGTACAGGTAGTCCGGGTAGACGTCTCTGAAGAGTGAAGACGAGGAGGAACGTGCGTCGCTGTGGTGGAGGTGGTAGGCTTGCAGGAGGAGGAACAGGTGTAGGATGGTTACGAACGTCTTGGGGTTCATATTATTCTGTCTCTGTAGATAAAGTCTGTGCAAGTGGGTAAACCAATACAACTGCGGCACGGCAACAAGGGACCAAAGATAAGAAAAAACAAACAATGGTCTGAATCTTGGAGTCTTTGTGCGCAGAGAGAGTTGGCATCGATGGCTGCTGGATGGCTGGATGGCTGGGTGGCTGGGTGGCTGGGTGGCTGGGTGAGAATGATCTCCATCGGCTATCGTAGTCCCTTATATTCTGTTTCGCAGACGAAACCAAACGCCGGTTTCCCGATCGGGTTATTTTTGGACGGGGAAGAGTGTCATCGGGAAAAGAGGATGTTGATTAACTTTCGGTTTCGTATCGGGGAAGCCCTGGGTAGGCAAATTAATGGGAATGATAATGGAGAAACTCTATCGTGAGGATGATAGACTTGAGGTCTAATTTTTACGACGCGTTCGGCGTGGTCGGCTGCCCCAACGTGCGGATGCCCAGCGAGGAGGCTGTTTGGGAGTATTTGGACGGGGAGTTCATGAAACGGCCCTCCAGAGGGTTCGCTCTGGGCCTCGGGTGGCATCCTGTGGAGGGTGGCGGGGAGGGAGAGACGACCAGACAGAAGCTCGTGGTGTTCGGGAATTAACTGATTATGGACGGGATGCCGGCTGAGGACAGGCAATATTGTTATGACGTCCCGTCTGCTCTGGGTTTCTTTTGCGATCTACCAATTCTTTCCGCCAGCCCATCCGCCAGCCCACCCGCCAGACCACCCGCCAGACCACCCGCCAGACCACCCGCCAGACCACCCGCGATTGAGAATGAAAAATGTCTAGATTATGATACGAATAATATAACGTAAACCTTCATACAACTTAAAACTCACAACTTATCTTGTTCAGTTATTTTATTCTGTGTGTTTTTATTTGTCGATTTTTTTGTTATGTAATGCCTACGTGCATTTACCAAGCCATGGCTTGCTCAGTGACCGAGTTCAAGTACATTCAAGTGTCTCACGTACTTATCACGCTTGACCGAGTTCAAGTACATTCAAGTGTCTCACGTACTTATCACGCTAAGACTTTGCATTGTGTCGTTGCTGTTGCGTATTGATGGAATGTTAGAAGTGCGGTCGACCGCGCAACAATCTAATTATTTATCAATAGGAGAAAGGGGGGGGGGGGAGTATACGTAATTGAATAAATAGATATTTCTTGATTACATTGATACAACAAGTAGCTATAGATAATTATAAGGTTACAACATCAAAGTAATTCTTGTAGACACAACCAACACTTATGTATATGTCGAATTTTGTTCTAAATGTCCAGAAGTTGTTGTGTTTTGTTAGAGGCACGTTTTTTATACTATTGTCTAAAATGTTCAGAGGTTTTGTTTGGGTTTGTTTGTTTGTCCGAATGTATGTTCAATCCATCAAAAATGTCGACTTGTCTGGTTGGGAGTTGTGCGGCTGTTTGGTATGTAAATTATGTACGGGTCGGGAGCTGTATGTCTGTTTGGTGTGTAAATTTTATGTACGGGTCGGGAGCTGTATGTCTGTTTGGTGTGTAAATATGACCATTAAAACAGGCGCCCGAGCCGGTGTCCGAGCCAGTGTCCACCTTATTGTATAACATAAAGGCTGCGGTGGTCGTTAGCTCACAAAAGTCTGTATAGATTTTACACAAAGGAGGCGATGAATACAAATAATTCCAGTATGACCGTCTGAGGCTGGCGAAGTTTAGTTATTTTTTAAACTTTTTACAGTGAGCCGGTGCCCGAGCCGGTGCCTTTTTTTCCCTATATAACATTAGTAAAAAAATTTCCATGCGTACTTTAACTAGTAATGAAAGGCACCGGCTCGGGGCACCGGCTAGGGCACCGGCTAGAATTAAAAAATTGGAAGAGATTACTATTTGTATCACAGTAGGTGAGAGGGTCGGAGTCTAGTAAACCAAATACACTAAACTGATCATGGAGCGTGTTTACAGCAAGAATATGAACCTGACTCTGACTAGTGAGGTGACAAGAGATGACTTGAGTGTATTGGAAAGTCAGTGTGATCAATTCTTGGCGGTCAAAAACAACGACACGCATATATTCTGTACTCGGAAAGGAGGTAAAAAATGGAATATTAAGACGACAGCCACGATACAGGAGGACGCCGAGCGGTTCGTCAAACCTCATCACGACGGGAGAGCCTGGACGACCGCGCCAAAATTCCAGATGTCGGAGGACCAGGAGAGAGAAGACGAGCTGTCGTTCGGAAGCAGCAGCTGGGAGCCGGGTTTCTTGGAAAAATGTACCTGCACATAAAGGACCTGATAGAAGCGCACTCGCAACTACGCCAACGGGACGTTTGCATGTCCATGTTGAGGAACAAGCAGATACACGGGAACTTGTACCGATATACCATGAAGACCGACAAATCCCCCACCAAGGAGGACGAGATCGAAGAATTCATGAAGAAATGCGCAGAGTACCCCGATGACTTCAACATCCTGCTGTGTGGCGACTCAGAGTACATTCCGACGTTGCGTTTGGCCGTGAGCTTTCACATGTCTGACTTATCCAAGGCCAGGCGGGAGAGGAAAGGTTGAGAGAGGAGGAGGAAGAAAGGGAAAGAGAGAAGGAGGAGAAGGTGAGAGAGAAACGAATGAGGATGATGAGTGATAATATTGACAGCAGCAGCAGCAACATCTGCACTTGCTGTTGCAAGCACAAACTAATTAAACCAATAAAAAATTATAACATAAACACACAAAAGCTGTCCGTGTGAGTTTATTTTCGTTATCAGTATGTTTTTCTACAGGCAGAGACCAGACGTATGACAAACACTGCAAGTGATACTGAAACAGGGTATGGGATGAGACCAGACGTATGACAAACACTGCAAGTGATACTGAAACAGGGTAATGGATAAACCCAGTGAGAAACAAACGAAACCGAAACACAATATTCCCTGGCATTACTACTACTTTCATTCCAAGCCACGGTTTGACTCGAGTGTGTTGAAGTGTGTATGTGTGGGAAGGCAAGCCCAGGTGGATTTGTTTACTCAATCTGAATCAGGTCGCTTCTAATTGGCCTAACCTAGGCTTGATTCAAAGTGGTCCAAGTGCAACTAAACTATAGTTGTCGGGCGCGAATATCGGCATATTGAGTTGATTCAGTCTGTCTGTACAAAACATCTGGTAGAATTTACAGCTTGGTTTCTGACAGCTGAAAATTTGGGCAGACGCTCCCGCGTCACTGTACAACAATATCGTTCTAATGAGTGACGGTGGCCAAATCAGCATCTGAGGCAATCGACAGCATCTGACAGGTAGATTGACAGTCTGGTTTGGTTGAGGAGGTCATCTGATTGTCGTCAAATCAACATCATGAGGCACTGGAAGTCATCTGACGGCAGAATCAGTCTGTACTGGCAATGAAGAGCATCTGATGACTGGGAATGATCACTGATTTGAATCTGGATCGTCGATTGCTATCAAATCGTGATCAGCCGGAGGCACATGATGTCATTCGACAGTTGAATGCCAGTCCGGTTTGGTGTAATCTGGAGGCGCTGATGTCATCTGACGGGTAGAATCACAGTATGTACTAGCGATGAAGAGCGGATAGGTGTCGAGCGGGACGTCTGGCGGTCGGGGTGAGGACCACCAACTGGCTGACTTGAGGTGACTCGGCAGCTCACGGACCGCGGCGATGATGATAGCGAACTCGTCATCTTGATTGAGAAACCGTCTGGCTGGCGTACTGAGAACATCCAGTGGTGAGATGTACCGACAGCACGTCTGTTCGCTGAGCTCGACGGCAGGTAGAATGACTGCTCTGTTCGCGCCACCGGCTTATATACCCACGCTGCAAGTAGATCACGTGACCGGCAGCCAATCACCTGCGCGCAAGACGAGTGACGTCACCGTTCGCGACGCAGCGACCAATCACAGTCGAGCGATGTTAGCGTCTGTGCGCACTGCGAAGATTCCCTAACATCGGCACTTTGTTTACGCATAATTTGCGGGCTTTTCGCATTCCAACGTTAGCATTTCTTCGCAACGCGGACAGACGCTAACATTTGACCTACTTTACGGCGTCAATGCAAGGTCGTATCCGCGGTGCGAAAATCCTCTAACATTTGTCCTTGATTCTACATTCCGAAGTTAGCATTTATTCTCATTGCGGAGAAATGCTAACATCTGACCTAAATAAGCCGCGTCTTAGTGACTAGATATTCTCACCGAGAAAATTTTCTAACATCGCACCTGTTTATATCCTGTTTGTGGTAAATTCTGCATTCCGAAGTTAGCATTTATTCTCAACGCGGACAGACGCTAACATTTGTCCTTGATTTTGCATTCCGAAGTTAGCATTTATTCTCAACGCCGACAGACGCTAACATTTGACCTAAATAACCGAGTCTTAGTGACTAGATATTCTAACCGAGAAAAGTTTCTAACATTTGCCCTTGATTCTGCATTCCTTCGTTAGCACATGTTCGCATTGAGAATATTTTCTAACATCGCATTCTGTTTACATCATGTTTACGTCAGATTACGCATTCTTTCGTTAGGATTTATTCTCACTGCGAACAGACGCTAACATTTGACCTAAATAACCGAGTCTTAGTGACGATATCTTCTCACCGAGAAAATTCTCTAACATTACCATTCATAGTTGCCTCACTGCGGGAATCCCAATAGTTACGTCATATACAATCGACCAATCGAATGTAGATTCGTTAGCTCGCCACCGCATTGAGAATAAAAATTAACATTTCCCTGTACATACATAACGCGCGCTAGTGCGGGGCATTACCGACAACTCCCAGTGTTGAGCTACTTTCCGACCCGAGCGCTCAGGCGTCGACTACCATGGAACCGAGGGGCTTTCCCAGTGTTGACGGTATTACCGACCTGTCAACTCCAGGCATCGATGCTTTGGTGTTGATTCCGACCCGAGTTGTGACAGGGGAGGAAATCTTGACCTAAACTTGACATGACGCGAAATAGGCCTATATTTAGGCCCTGGGGAAAAATAGGCCTATGATCGAATGGTTCTAACTGCCCCCCCCCCCCCACGTCTCTCCCTTTCCATTTTCTTTCTTTGTCTCTCTCTCTCTCTTTTTTTTTACTTTCAGTATCCTGTAACTCCTTAGCCTCCGAGAAATATTCAGTGTTGATCAGGTGGAGGCAAGACGAACCGAATATGTGTCCGCATTTCAGAGCGACGGGAGGGTGTTCAGACTGAGATAGTCTGCAGTCGCAGAGTATACATTTTGTTGGAAGCGACATGATCTCAATTTGACCAAATGTGAATTGTGGAGAAATGTGGAGAAATAAATAGTATATGTGCAGTTTCGCCTGACGATACAAGCCATGGCTTGCTCGACAGCAATTGTTAATATGATGGTGGTCGTTTTTTGGTGGTGGTGGGGGGTCTCCTTTGAAAAGAAACATGTTTTATTTTTCAACTCTCTCTCTCAACAATCAAAAGAAATCGTAAAAAGTAACACTCCTCTGTTAATTATATATATTGGATGGGGTGGGTGAACAAGCCATGGCTAGACGAAACCGAAACCCCAACTACAGTCACAAGTGTTATTTGTCCCCATGAATTCTGAGAAAAACGTCCATAAAGAGGAAAATACGTTTCTAATGAGAAAAGCAAACAATGGAATGATGACGACTCGCGGGAGTTTCGAAAGCGTCCAAAAGGTCATCGACCAAGATAAACTGAGACACTTGATCGGGAATAAAATTGTTATGGCGAGGCCGAGAGCAGCGACGATGGGAAACATCGTGGTTGTATCACACCCAAGTGACTCGAGATCTGCGTGTTGTCGCGTGTGGTCGTTGAGTCTGAGACACCCGCATGATCCGCTCCTCTTCTAATATTCCCTTAACAATTTTCTCAAGCTCCACCCGTTTTTTTTCGATCGTCGTCGTCGGCGATTGGTTGTCGTACACACCCCAAATCGCCTCTATGGTTTCACGAACCTTCTTAGTTGTCACTTTAATCTCATCTACTCTCGCACGAGGCAGGTCTTTTTGTTTATAGGGACAAGGGCTGCGTTTGGTAATACTGGTGTCTCGTGTGGAACTGGGAGGACGTGTCCGAGACGACGACGCGCTTCGTTGGGAATTCCGTACAGTGATGACCGCGGGGGTGCGGTAGCGCGTTCGGCGTAGTAACTCTGGGGGGGGGGGGGGCGGCAGTAATCTGTCAAGGGACGTGTGAACAGAACGAGATTTCTCCAATCCATCGTCGCCAAATACTATTGTGAGGCGTTGAGGGCCATCCATTACTTCTAACAGAGTCTCGTAGTGGTACCTCCTACAGTCGTCGCAGTAATCGCGGTACAGACGGGTCATACTGTCGTAGCCGCAGATAGTCTGAAAAGGCTTGAATATGCTCTCTCTCAGGTTTCTCAGTCGCATAACTTCCTTGACAAGACACATTATCGCGTTTTCACGCATGATATTGGCGATCTCAAGGCTGTTTATGACAGCCTGTTGTCTTAGAATTAGTCCTTAGTGTCATCCTGTAGACTTGGTTCATCGAGGACTAGGTTTACTATGTCGATCTCGGCTGCACAATTGTTCATGCGTAAGGGGATTGGAGGGTATTTTATTTCTGTCCTACACATTGGGCACAGGGGATTCTGTCGACTCTCTCGAGTCAAACCTCTATCGTATTCTCTATCATCACTCGTGTTCGCCTCTATCAGTTGGAATACGCAACTATAACCAAGTACGTGTCCGCATCTTAACGCGTGGGGTGGGTGTAATGTTGCTGTCATCTGCGCGTAACACACAATACATTCCATATATAAGTGTGGCTCGATCCTTCTACATGGTTGCGATGCCATGGCGACGATTGACGACTGAGACAAAAGCGAGTTCGCTCCTCAATTTTATGGGTTTTCACCCACTCGTGACGTGTAAATATAGGTGTTAAATATAATATGAGATAAGGAATAACCAGACAAAAGGACAAACAATGACTCGATTCGATAAAAAATGATAGACTTTATTTGTTGCTGTATCTCTCAAAACATTTTCGCAATACATCTTTCAGTTCGTGTATAAAAAAATGTTCATTGAACTCATCGAGACAACCCAAGTTATCTCCTCTTCGTCTCTCATTGATTTCACATAGTTTTATCGACAATTGTAAATAAAGTCTCTTCTCTTCAAGCGTCCCAAAGTTCTTAATTAGCCGATTACATTCTTCCGATGGGACTGTCAGGACAAATAACTCGTAATCTTTTGTTGATATCTGGGACAGAATCGCAGGTGGTGATGATGGTGATGTCGGTGACGACGGTGTTGATGATGATGGGTATTTCCGACGAGAATGCACGACTCGTTCAACCCCTTCAAACAGGGATTTGGGGGGGTTAATTGAAGACATCGGCACGTTGTTGTTGTTGTCGGACATGTTATGTTTCTTTCTCTTCCGTCTGGTTCTCCTCGTCTGCTGTGGTGGGAAACAGTCGTCTCCACGAAAAAAGTCTCCCAACGTGATCGGGTTATCTCGCACTCGGCTTGACTGCATCTTGGTTGTGATGAATCGAAATGAATGAATGACTATGTCTGTAAAATCACACCTTATATCGAATACAACAACCAATCAAATTGGGTAAGTTAACAGAAGGAAACTTTGCGATGATATCCTAACATTATCCAAAAGCGAACACAAATAATCACCGGGGAAAACGGTTAGCATTGATCATGATTCACCAATCCTCTTCCTCATCAGTATTTGTATCATCATCATCGCATACACTCTCTGCTTCCGACGAATCCCGCTCCTCCGACGAGTCCCACTCTTCATCGTCGTCGCTTCTGTATTCAAACTCCACGTCGTCTTCATCTGACGGATATATGTCCTCCGTTAATTTGAAGCCACGATCGTCTCTCCAACTGACACCATCGCGGCTTTTTGGTTGATCCGCCGAACATTCTGTCTCCTGCTGGATACCCTCACACTGTGACACTGGGGACGCCATGGTGAAACAAATGGTCAACGCGTTCGAGCGCATACACAAATAAATAGTCAGCACTGCAGTCTCAATCTCACGCGCCCTTTGATATCACCTCTACAAATCGAACATACCTTTAGTCTCACCGAACACGATTGACACGATACGTGACCGCACGGCATGTGACATATGTCAACCACAGCACATGTACAGACGGCACACATGCATCGCTCTGTCATTTGGGATGATTCCGTCGATATATCCGCGTCCGTCCGTGTGTCGTCGTCCCTCTTGCCGGGAAGAGGAAGCAAACTCTTGACCCCCATCGTCTTCACGAGTTTCAGTAATTGTACCGCCGACATCGTTACCCCTTGAATCACAGCCTGTACGACGACGTGTCGGAACTCGTCATACGGGTAGCCAAGGGTTAGTAGCGTCTGGACCGCACATGATAGCAGAGAGTTACCCGATGGTGCGTTGAGGTGTGGTACAAATGTGTGGGAGAGTAAGCCGAGCCGTCGCGATTCCTCAATCACTATCTCCATCGATAACCTTCCTCTCAGTCGATTACACATCTGCACGAACGTTGCACCCATCCTCAGGTGAACGAATGTGCAGGTTGGTCGGAATTTAGCGTGTTCGATCCACGGGACATTCCCGGCTGACCAATTGTAGAGTATGATGGAACAATAGAAGCATCGGCATCGATCGTTTTCGCCCATGAAATACAACCCAGCGTCCACGAGATCGCGAATCTTGACTCGATGTGTCTTGTCCCAGTCAGCGGGAAATGTATCCACTCGTGCAGATGCGCCGCTAAGTGTTATGTGGTTAGGATTTTTCCCGAAAACACCATACCTCGGCGTTCCAGGGTAGTAATGAGCGCTTCCACTCGTCGTTGAACCCATCAGTAGTGACGTCAGTTGCTGTTTGGCGCGACAGGAGATGTGCTGGAATTCCCGCGAGCAGCTGACGTCCCGATGTTCGTTGAACTGTCGTCGTCGTCGCTGGCGGTGAAGATGGAGTTGTCATTGTCGTTGGTGGAGGTAGTGACGAAGCTAGGGTTGTCGCCATCGTCGTTGGTGGCGGCGGTAATGGTGGCAGCGAGGTCGTTGTGTTGACAGTGATGCTGACTTTCTCGCAGTGAGGATTGTATTGCCCGTGGTAGTGCAGTACGTTAGGTGAGATCTCTGTGCTGTAATATGAACAAAAATGACATCGAACACCCGGAACACCATTGTCGTTTACGAAGTAAAAAACCATCATGTGCCAAACTGGTGTAATGTACGCTTCTCGCTCCCGGCGCAGGACGATAAATTGAGAAAGTTGACAATTTCTTCAGTTCGCACTGCATTATTGCTACAATAAAATGGTTTTGGCGGTCGCTAAGACGTCTTTCTTGCACACTAAACATTTTTTCACGGAGTTGTCATCACACCCTTGACAAAGAATTAAACACCCGCACGGCAGGGCTGTCCTGTTAACGGTGACTGTGCCACACTTTTTGCATGCCAACATCTTGTTCAATAACTTATTTTCGATGGATACGGCCATGAATTCTTCTTTGTATTGCGCGAGCCAGCGGGGTGGCTGCGAACCCGACGCAATCCAACTGTTGTGTGTGTTGTTTGAGACGCTTCTCCCACACATCATCCATACCACAGACACACGTCAACACAAAAATGACACAAATGAAAAACAAGGAATGACATGAAAATGATTGAATACGTTTATTGTATACTGTGGAATGAAGGTAGGTCGATGATATCAAATGGTTATTTGCATAGAAGTGTATTTACATTGAAACAAACATGCGCGACTTGAAGAGTAATCAAAGACACGATCAGATGTAACAATGGGAAGCCTCGTGTCCCGCTGCCGCCGTTTTTCTTGTCCTCCATAACAACCGGCAGGGAATACGTCAGTCTGCTGGGTCTCGGCTGCGCGATGTGCTTATTCAACTTTCCGATCGTCCTTATGTCTTGACAGCCCGGCGTTCGTCTTTCAGATCCAGAATACGTAAGGATGTATTGTTGTCCCACAGACCTAATGGTGTAAGTAATCGCCCGAGTGATCGATCGTTTCATCGTCAGATTTGATTGTTGTCCGTGGTACATGTGTTGGCCGACCAGAGTATTCAGCACGAATTCGGCGTCGGTACCCAAGCGCTCCTTCTCTCGCAAGTTCAGTTCTGTTTGAATTACGCCACTCAGCTGCAATATAGACTCGAGTTCTCCTGACATGTTGATTGTCGTCGTACTGAACAGTGATCCTATAACACTCCTGGGAGAGTCGCTGTCCACGAACGAGAATTCTGCACACACAAATGGCTCGACGTGATTGTACACTACCTCATCGTCGTCGCTTGAAGGATCAATTCGGCACTTTGCGAGCATCGCCGACATTTCGTGGTGATGAGAGCAGCAGCGGATGAATCTGGGGTGTAACAGTCTGACCTCGAACGAGTACTGTAGACACGTTTTTTATCGACAGACTGGTAGTGCGTCCACTGATTGTTGCAAATACATTCGTAGCCCGGGCTCAGGTTTCGGCACGTACTTAGTTCATGGTCGCAGTTGTTCGAATCATCGTTTGCGCATTCGTTGATATCCTCACATTCTCCAGACCCCCTGTTTAGCCGGCTTGTTGGGGGACATTTCAGAGGTTCGACACATTCGAATGATCCGATTGTGTTCATACAGGCGGTTCTATCGTCGTCGACTCTATCAGCGCAGGGGTTTCCGCCGGGCTGTGCGCACTCGTCAATGTCATTGCATCCACCATCGGATCTTGAGTACTCGAAGCCGGGTAAGCACACGTCGTTTACGACGCACTGACCACCAATGTCGTCGTAATCTGATTTGCACAGACACTGCAGAGTGTCGGCCTGGTCAGAGCAGTATTTCTTGTCTTCGCAATGAGAGAACCAATAGCACTTGTCAGCCGGACCTGTCAGTAGACATGGCGACGATTCGGGATTCTTAGAAGGACGTGGAGGCGATCGGCTCTCCGCGCCGTCGACGTCCAGGTAAGAGTTGGCAAAGACGATTCGTCCAGTGTCAGCCGCTACGTATTTCACGTGCGATATTCTGACGTCGGGTCTGCTCCAGACCACCACTGCGTTAGAATAACATTCGACAACGACGCTGCTGTTGTCGCGATTGTTCATTGAAGAGTATCGCCATCTTATAGCTCTTGGTAAGTCGGTTGGTCTCGTTGAGTACGGTGCGGCTGACACGGCGGATAGGTCGTGGTATGGAAAGGGGTCGCTGGAAACAACACAATGGATATCATCCGTCTTTCGCTCCGTCGTTGTCGGCGATGGTTTGTCGACGATGAGGTGAATTAGAATATTACCGACCTCTATCATCTGACTGCCGACTGGGGGGTTGTAACATAGAGGAACTCGAGCTGCAGGAGCGTCTTTGATCCACGAAGCCTGGATGGTCCGGCTGAATTGGTGAACTCCGTTTTTCAGAATGTAATATTTGCGTTGTCTTGTGTCCCCGGCCTCGAAATAAGGCACAGCCATCCCTCTCTCGTCGAATGCCGCGATACTCAACGGTCCTCGAAACATTTCTCGATGCGAACACATGGCTTGGCTGGGGATGGGGGTGAAAACAAATGTGTAGTTTTGGTCCTGAGTGACGTATCTGCCGGTCGGCAACGCGTTCAAGTCAGCCACAAGCGTGTCAACTGTCCCGGTTGGAAGATCTGGGTAAGCGACCAATCCGTCGGAGAGTCGAGCCACGTCCAATTTTGCTTTTATTCGTTCCACCGAGGCGTGAACCCATCTTTTTACACCCCCGAACGATCCGCGGACTGTGGGGGTCTTTTTGAACGTCGTCAGATAGTTCGACCATGAATTGGGTAATGTCATCTCGCAATTCTCTGGCATCTCCGCATTGTAGTCCGCCGCCGCCTCGCGAACGGATGCGCATGCTGATCTTGTCGACCACCACTGTTTACACTCGTCGTCGTCCAGAGGTTCGATCGTTACCGAAATATTGACTCTGATGGGGATTACACCCCATAATTTTTTGGCGGTTTCGTTGAGTACCAGCACGTATTTTTGGCACCGATACACCTCCCTCTCGATGACGTCCATGTTCTTGAGATACACGGTCGCCTGCGCAGATCCGTACAACAAGTCCCCTTTTTTCTCAGATGATACCTTGACGACGGCGCTGGCCCCCGCTGGAATGAACACATCGTCGTCCTCCCGTTTCAAATGAGAGTATATTATTCTGAAGTTCGCCTCTGGTGTCGCGCACGCCAGTTCCGGAGGCGTGTACACAGACCTCTGAGCGCACACACCTCCCGAATTATCGAGAGGTATCGGTGGCTCTGAAGCGTCATCAGCTGGTTTCACGTGTCCGCAGCTCTCCCATGGGTCGGCGTTCGTTGAATGTGTGTTGTTGTCGGCGTTGTCGAACACATGGTCGTGAACGGAAAGTGACTCACAACCTCCCGATGGTCCGATGTCAACGTTCTTCGGAATAAAATTCGGCAGGCATCTGTACTCAAAGTCGTCGTCGATGCTGTGTCTTGTGCAGAAACATCCATCGGGTCTCTCTCCCCGACACGTACTGAGCCCCCCGAGATCGTCGCTGTCAGTGATACAATCGTGTGTTGGGCCGTCAGACGGGATAACGTATCGCATGGGAATCGGGTCTACCTCGTATGGAATAGAACCCAATCCGTCGACGACGATATTCAGTGGTCGTGGCAGCTTCGTAGTCGTTACTGCTGCTCCTCTCGCCAGTACATCTTGGACGACTCTAATGGATCTCGCGGGCCGATCATGTATTGGTCGTGGTCCATCATAAATCGTACCCGTGTCTGGTCTTACGAAAGGTGGTATATCTGGTCTTTGTGGTTGTGGTCGTGGTCTAGTTGGTTGTGGCTGAAGTACCGATGGTCGATAAGTGGCGGTGACGATCAGAGACTTCAGAACCCAGGTAACGATACCATTCTTGAAACATGCGGCGCCGAACATCTCATTATCGGTTGACATCAAATGTGGCTTCATAAAGTTCAGATCTAGATATCCAGTCTGTCCGTAGCTATAGGACGGGAGAGAGACTAGAGGGTTCTCGCAGCTTCTGCCCGCCAACACCGCTGTTTGACCCTTGACGTTTCGTAGCGGTGAAATGGTGACAGAGTACGTTGTGGGTGGAGTCCGCAGATAGACTCGATGTACATAGAACTCCTGTCCGCTGTAAGACTTTCTGCACATGTCGAACGGGTATCGACCACCGACGCCAGCTAATGGATCCTCAGAATGTTTCTGACAAAATGACCCAGAGATGGGGTGCGCCAAGCAAAAGTAGTCCGCGTCGCATTTCCCGGGTATCTCGCACTGAATCCTAGGTATGCAATCGACGCTTTGACATACGTCGCAGTTCACGTTGAAGCAGCTACCATCGCTACACGTCACCGCCTTTGGGACTGAGATCGTTGCGTTGTCTCCGGTGCATGTGGGTTTGACTCCTGTCTTGTAGCAAGGCTGTGCTACGTTTTGTTCTAGTTCAAAGCGACCAAACTGACACCGTCTGATACTCGTCCATCTTTGTGCGGGAATAGGAGCGCCGTAACCCTGGCTTTCCCCATTTAGGATGTACTGGTTATGACAAGCGTATTTGGTTCGTGCGGAGGTGAAACAACTTTTGTCAAAATCGCGGTCCACGTCCCCATACGTGATGGATTCCCAGCCACCAGCGCACTGTGATACCCCACCATCGGCTGTGATGACGATGATGGCGATGAGAACCCAACACATCGTTTTCAAATCCATACTTTTTGTACGTGTGTTCTCCTTGACAGCAAAAGAGAAACTGACGCTACACGAAGCAGCGTGGGCTATACACCCCTCAAAATTCCCACATCTCTTTAAATAACCAGCAAACCAAGGCTTGAACACCAGACCAGATTGAGAGATAAGAGAGGCGGTTATTTTTATTTTTTATTTACATTTGACATTCAAAGCATGGCTTGCATGGAAAGGAAATGAATGAATCAATTATGAAACGGTGAACCGTCGGGGTGTGGAAACACAGTTGGGATTGTTATTGGGTATGCGGCCGTGGCGAATACAATCGTTTCATCGGCATATCGTGCGCTCTCCACGACATCAAGGTTATCTCAGTGTCGATCATAGCCGTAACAACGTCACTATTTCTTGTGTAAAGAGCGTCACACACTCCCAAACCCTGCCTCCGGCAAGCGATTCCGCACGACGCTCGCATCTTCATACAAATATCCACAGTCTCGTGATACAGCGCTTGCGTTGTGTTGAACACCAACCACAACCTTCCCGCCTGGTCGGAGATGTCGGTGGCGTTCGCTTGGGCCTCCTTTAGCGTTGTCTGTAGAACCGCTGTGTCATTCTTACAATCGGTTACTTCCGCTCGGCACGCATCGCGTTCTGATTGCGCGAGGTGGAGCTCATTAGACGTGCTTTGCATCCGTCTGTTACAGTCGGCTAGGTTCTGGTTGCAATCAAGCACGTCCTTTATGGTCTGGTCATTTTGTTGTCTCAACCCGACGAGTTGTCCAATCAAGCCTACGAGGGTAGAGTTGCACTTCAGAAGGTCGTTTCGAGTGACGTTGTAGTCGGAGCTACATCGAGTCAATTGCCCTAACGTCGTTGTCAGGTTGTTCGACACATCGATGTACTCGTTTTGCACACAGAGAGAGAGACTCTGTCGCTGTCAGGTTAGTCGCCGTGGCAATTAAATCTCTGTCACAGACCGTAAGTTTGTGATTTACCGTAGTTAACGTTTGATTGCAGGTGGTATACGTGGCATTACAAATTGTCAGATCGGCGATGGTGTCATTCAGCTTCCTTTCAGACGACGCCACGTCGATCTCACACGCGTCGAACGCGGCGGTAAGATTAGTCACAGTGGTCAGACAATCGGTAAGGTTGTCCTGTGTGTCAGCTTCAGAGCATAGGTTTTCCCACAGTCCAGCCATGAATGGATTTTGTCCGTACAGCCAGGGTCTTAGTGTCGCAGATGGGTTTATGTCTCGGGGAGTCCAGTATTTCTTTGAAGCATAGGTTGTTCCTCCAATCTCGATGGTCACTGGTCGTTGGGAGTCATGGATCATGTCTGCGGACACCACTGGAAGGTAAAAAAATACATGCTGCTACCGCCACGCACATTAAAGTGGCGGATGTCATGTTTGTTGTTTGTTGTTGTGTTGTGTTGTGTTGTGACGCTCAGTCTTTATATGTGGTTTTACTTCTCCATAAGTCCCCCAAAGAAGGGGTCTTTTACGGCGAAGTGCCTCCTGCGTAGCAGTCAACGGCAAAACCTAAGTGGCGCTCAGTTCTTGAGTGAGCAGCTTTTATAGACAGCCAACAAAAACACTTGAATCAAGCCGTGGCTTGCACACATCTGCAAATGTATACTTTATTTTTGGGAACAAACGAAACAAGAAGGATTACAAGTCGTTGATTACACGAAACAAACGTTCTTTGGTCTGGTTCGACGGTATTGGCCGCACACGACGCCTCGAGTGTCTGTCAGCCGCCAGGCACATTTGATATCGTATCATATTCCCGAGGGTCCTGAGGGTTGAATCTTGAATATGTCTTATTTCATCGCGAACAAGTCGCTCGAAATCGCTGATCAAACCATCCGTCGAGTTTGTCAGAGTTAGAATAGTCATCGGATTGCGTGACATCGGAATTCAAAATAAAAGCGTTGAGCTGGAAAAGAATGTTTTTGATTCCTTTTTTTGTTCTCATCCACACGGCTCTCTCGATATTCGCCACGTTAAAGGTGCTGTTCGCGCCATAGATCGACTCAACACGCACTTCGTTCAACCACACAGATCCGTCAGACTCTTTCGCTTTACCCAACCAGCGATTGCTCGGGTTCGTCCCTGCCGCAGCAATGACGCACACCAAAGCGTTGACAGCGATCAACCACATAGTTACATGCATTACAAAACTCCGATCCCACCTGGGTAGACAGACGCCTTTTTTGGGAACGTATAAATATGCGTCCGTAGCATTTCACTCGCAGCGCTAAATAATTTCAGAGCCTCTGCATCGGCGTCAGTTTCTGTTAGAGACTCGTACGTTTTAGACAGCAAACTCGTCATTAGGTCCGCGTACTTGTCGACATCGAGCTGCTTTGCGCAGAAGACATTGATCGTGGATGGTAGAGCCATGGCATTGTCGCACTGGGGAGGGATGATCTTGCCGTCGATCACGCCGTAGATCTGAAATCTGGTCTGCAGAAGGTCGTTGTAGTAGTAAACGAGCAGCTGGTGTTTTTGCACGGTGAAAGAAACATCCCAGGTTGAGGTATCGGGTAAAACTAAATCGATCACTTTCGTTTTCGTCGACAATAGACTTGATAGGGACGATTTCATAGCATCGACAACGTCAGTTACGTTTTTGTTAGCATCCACAACCACCCGCAACATCGCCAGAATGAATATATCCAACACAGGTCTGAACCACGCGGGGTAAGTTGCGGTCCGGAGGCCGATGAATCTTCTGTGGACGACTTTGCCAGATCTCACGTCAACTCCAGCGTAATTGCTCTGAGAGACAGTCACCATTCCGACCGTTGTGTCCGGCACAAATTCGACTTTCATGGAGAAACCGTTGGGGTATACAACCCTCACTGGCAGAGCCGAGGCGTCTAAGAGGATCCCATCCGTCGTCGCTCCACAAACCATAGATCCGTTCATTCGAATTGTGTGCATCATCACAGCAACAGACAGTTGTTTCATTAGGTTGTACCAACGAAGAGAGGTGTTCTGACGCTTTCCAATGCTAATGTTGACGAAACTTTTCGCCATTGGATGCTCGTCTCTGATCTTAATTAGATTGTCATGGATTCTGGTAGTGTATTCGTCGAGTCCGAACACTCGCGTGATGCTGGCGTAGTAATTGGAGAAGTCGACGATAGCGAAAGGCTGACGTCTGTCGTTAGTATTGTACACGACGCTGCCGTTTGTAAAGAACCTATCCCCGCTCCTGCCAGCAGCCGCGTGGTTGTACGCGATGTAGCGAAGTAGTTTGAGTTCCGTAAATGAGCGAGTGTGTCGACTTCGACGCCCACATGTGTTTTTTGATGCGCCAGTCTCGGTGTCTCCTCTCGTTACAACCAATTCGTTGAAATCGAAGAAATCTCCTTCATCTCCTTCGAGCGATATGTCGACGACGTCCGCTCCTTTGGGTATGTCGACCGGGTCGATTTTGGTCATGTCACAGCCCCTGTAGGCGAGACCAGATGTCCGGCACACATAATACGAGGCGTCCGAAGGATCGGGTAGCGACAGTTCGTTACCCTTTCCGGTGCTTCCGGTTGGCAAGATCTCGGATAATACACGTTCTAAATTGATGAATTCTCGGCTGGCAACGTGTACGAAGGGACATAAAATACCTTGGATCACGTGTTTGATAATCACGTGCCGTCTGATGACGTCGTCAACCCCTGTCGGGTAGACATCACAGCCTCCGGTTGGGTCGACTCGCTCGAACGTTATCATTATTTTCCGGTGGCGCTCAATGGCGACGCTTGGTTTTTCATTGCTCTGTTGTTCATCAGTAAAAGTTTGTATTCTTGTGTTATTATCTGCCATCGTTTTTGTATATGGACTTATTATTTGTAATTGGAATACAGGTATGACTATATTTAAATATTTCTATTTGTGGTACCTATTTCAATAATGTGTAGAGCATGAAAAGTTACTACGAGTGAACAATGTTGTTGTGTTCGAAATAAAAACAATATGGCGACCGTCGTCTACACAAAAAACGAATTGCTTGATATTGGACAAACAACAATCAAAACAAATGATCGAAAAGGTTTTATTGTTTCAATCAAGAAAAGAAAAAGAGGAAAACGTGGAGGCGTCAAGCAAAGAATTCGAAGAACTGGTAAAGTACCACTACCTATGATTATACTTTCAAACGTTCGATCTATCAGAAACAAAGCGGACAATATTAGCGCGTTGTGTAAATTTGATCCTGATTATGAAAACTCAAGCATACTGTGTTTTACAGAGTCATGGCTTTCAGACTTAGATACAGATAAAAGTGTAGAATTGGAAAATTTCATAATACATAGGCGTGACAGAGATAGCTCAATGACAGGAAAACAAAAAGGTGGTGGTATTTGTGTGTATATCAACAAAAACTGGTGCAAAAGCTGTCGAACTACACGTTCATTATGTGAAAAGGACATCGAGCTCATTTCCCTCTCTCTTAGACCCCACTATTTACCTCGGGAATTCCCACTTATTTATGTCATTGCTGTGTACGTCCCTCCTGATGCGAATGCTAACACAGCTTTACGGGTAATTGAGGAGGAATCATTTAATTTTTTAAGAAAACATCCTGATGCCCCCGTAATAATTCTTGGTGATTTCAATCACTGCCCTCCTATAAATTCTTTTTATCAACACGTCTCTGTTCCTACCAGACGAGATAAAACCCTGGATCTGTGCTATACAAATATTAAAAATTCATACAGAAGCGTTCAAAAAGTAAAAATAGGAAATTCAGATCACAATAGTGTGTTGTTGATTCCAACCTACAAAACTAAATTAAGACAACATAAAGCGATTGTGAAAGAAACTCGTCTTTGGTCAACAGAAAATATAAACAAACTCCAAGGTTGTTTTGACTGCCCCATATGGGATGAACTCATGTCTGATAACATGTCACTGGACGAGTGGGTTGATGTTATCACGTCTTATATTCATTTCTGTTGTGATTTGTGCGTGGACACTAAAAGGATTAAAATATTTAACAACAACAAACCTTGGGTCAACAAACGAGTTAAGTTATTTATAAATATGAAGAAAATCGCTCATATGAGTGGGGACAAAAACAAGCAGCACGAGGCAGAAAAACAATTAAAGAGGGTAATTTATGAAGAAAAACGTAAATATAAAGATAAAATGGAAACAAACCTTAAAAATTCAAATGCATCGCAGGCGTGGAGGATGATTAAAGAAATGGGTGGCGTTAACAACAAAAAGACAGATTTTAACAATGACACACATATGAATATCGAGGAATTAAATGAGTTTTACTGTCGATTCGACACCATTGACAACGTACTTTCAAAATTAATATCATAACAAAAAATACGTCTCCTCCGCCAGAAATCGAAGAAGAGGCGGTCATCAATGTTCTTAAATTATGTAAAAAGAAAAAAGCACCAGGTCCAGATGGACTTAGTGGGGAACTCATTTCAAACTGTAACAACCAACTAGCTGTCCCTTTCTTGCCTATTTTCCAACGTTCAATAGATGAACAGAAAATCCCAATTATATGGAAAACATCGACTATAATTCCAGTACCCAAAAAGAATCCACCAACTCAGCTGAATGATTATAGACCTGTTGCTTTAACATCAATTATTATGAAATGTCTGGAAAAGATTCTGAAAAGAGAGCTGTTGCAGTTTATATATGACCAACACATACTTGATCCATATCAGTTTGCCTACCAACAAAATCTTAGTGTGGAAGACGCACTCCTCACAGTGATGCATTCAATATCAAATCACTTGGATGTTTCACCCGCCAACTACTGCCGAATCCTATACGTCGATTTTTCGTCTGCCTTTAATGCCATGAAAACCAACATATTAATTAGTAAACTGCATGCTCTAAACCTTCCCCATTACCTCATCAACTGGTATAACAACTTTCTCATCGATCGCCCCCAACATGTCAGAGTAGGCTCAAATATATCATCAGTAAAAACTCTTTCAAACGGATGCCCACAAGGGTGTGTAAGCTCACCTCTACTTTACATCCTCTATACAAACGATTGTGTGGCTAGCTTTGATAACTGCCAACTCATCAAATATGCTGATGACACCGCAATACTCGGCCTGCTCAATGATTCCGTCTCCGAATTTAAATACACTGAGCAAGTTAGTAAATTCAGCAAATGGTGTGCCGATAACTGTCTAGAGCTCAATGTAACAAAAACAAAGGAACAACTGTTTGATCACAGAAAAATAGGAAAAAGAGCAAGACAAATAACAAAAATTAACAATCAGGCGGTTGAAACTGTTGAAACGTTTAAATACCTTGGTGTAATTATAGATAACAGTCTAAGATTTGAATCGCACACCAACAATGTCATCAAAAAATGTAACCAGCGCTTGTATATACTCAGAAAATTAAGGTCTTTCAATGTGAACAGAAAGACCATGATACAAATCTACAAGTCATTAATATTGAGTATCGTTTCGTTTGGCATCACAACGTGGTATGGAAGCTGTGGAACAAAAGAAAAATCCAAACTACATAGAACCCTCAGAGAGGCTTCAAAAATAATTAACACAGACCTTAGAAGCCTTGACACAACTTATATTAATGCAGTTGAGAAGAAATCTTTTAACATTATCAACGAAAAGAGGCATCCGCTGAACGAAAAATTCCAACTTCTGCGCTCCGGAAGACGGTATCTAGAAGCAAAATGTCGGACAAATCGACATAAGACAACCTTCATTCCAACCGCCATAAAATTAATTAACAAATCTTCTGTGGAAAAATGAGACAACCAATGAAAATAACGAGAAGCAGTGTCGTGAATCTTCATCATCGACATTGCCGCCGTCGTTATCATCATCATCATCATCATCATCATCATCATCATCATCATCATCATCATCATCATCATCATCATCATCATCATCATCATCATCATCATCATCATTATCGTAGTCATCATCATCATCATCATCATCATCATCATCATCATCATCATCATCATCATCATCATCATCATCATCATCATCATCATCATCATCATCATCATCATCACAATCATTGCCATCTTCTTCTTAATATAAGACACTATATTTATAATATGGTTATCTGCTGTCCCAGCAAATATATCGTATCGTTCTATCTGCCTGTGTGTGTGTCTGTGTGTATGTATATATGTATGTATGTATGTATGTATGTATGTATGTATGTATGTATGTATGTATGTATGTATGTATGTATGTATGTATGTATGTATGTATGTATGTATGTATGTATGTATGTATGTATGTATGTATGTATGTATGAATGTAGGCATGCATATACGATGATATGCTGGTTTGTATGTATGTCTGCATGTATGTATGTATGTATGTATGTATGTATGTATGTATGTATGTATGTATGTATGTATGTATGTATGTATGTATGTATATATATGTGTTTGTATGTACGCTCATTTCTTTTGTATACACGTGTAGAAACAATGTGCAAGCGTGTATGTTCGTGTATGGCTGTGTCTGTATTTGTAAATGTGTTGATGTTCATACCATGAACCAAACTGAGCATTGTTTACCTCACATGAATTGCCTTTAATTTGGACAATAAAGATTATTATTATTATTATTATTATTATTATTATTATTATTATTAAAAGTTTCGGGGACGTCGGTACTTTGTAGGCGAATGATCTGTCGGAGGGTCTGACGAAGCGGAGAAGAGTCACCAAACGATCCGTCAATTCGTTAATGAACTTCTTTCTGAAAGCAAATCTGGTTACGACATCCTTCTCGGTCAACTGGTACGACGCGGTGTCCTGTGTTGGTGTGATTGTCGCTTCGGCATCGACGGAAGACCCAAGAACAGCTCTTTGATAGCCTCCTCTGTCAGAACGAAAGGCGCGCGGTCGTTACTCAATCCTTCGATCGATCTGTTGATATCTGGCGCAGCTACGATCTGGTGTTTATCAAACGCATCATCTCTGACCCAAGTGAACGGGTCGGGGGGCGTACCGTCTACAAAAGCGTGTCTGAAGCAATGTCCGTCGTTGCTAGATTTTTGCTTTTGTTTCTGGAGTAATTTTACCGAAAATTCATTCTTTACGTCCGAGTATAAAAGACAATATGGCTTGCTGGGTGTTGTGTTGATGTGGTATCCGCAGAGAAAATATTCAGCCATCGCTACTGTCAGCACACAACATAAAGATATGATAGAAATGACCGACGTTTCGTATTTTATTTATTGACGATATTCAGGCGACCAATCGGCGGACGAGTTGAAGAGGAAATGCTGCGATTTATTCGCGGTTACAAATTTCTGTAACATCGGAGAGCGTCATGACCAATCAGTGGACGAGCTGAATAGCAACGTTAGGATTTTTTTGCAGTGATATTGTGTAGTAACATTAATAACACCCGATTGGTTCTAGTCAAGCCGCGACTTGACTTTTCTAAATGTTACCGAATTTTTTCATTGAAAAAAATATACAACATCATAAAGTGTCGTCTATAAAACGAACGATAATGGTATAATGTTGCACATCTACACAGGAAACATGCCGTATCCGTCGCTGTATATATACGATAAACGACCAGTGCTTCTGAAGCCAATCACCTGTTGTCGAGATGGCCGAGACAATGTGGGCTTCGAAACCTAAAACATGGTTTGAAGTTGAGCGCTGGGGCGAAATTGGACGACGCCGACGTCGCCTGCGTGAGCCTTATGGGAGTCCCAATCGTCGACGGACGACTTATCATCTCCAAAAAGGTACACGTCATGTGCGTGTACACCGGCTATACGATATATAAGGGCGCTCGACGGACGTCCGAGTGCGACAACGGCGCACGAGAGAGATGGAAAGTGGCTGACTGTGATACATACGACATCGTCGGCGAGGTGCACAACGGATGTCAGAAGTTCAACGAGATCGATGCTACGCCTGTCACATTCCTCAACTCATCTGACGCGCACGCCGTTGTCGTCGACTCTTATCTCAAGAAACGTGACGGTGACGATGAAGTGCCAATGTTCTACAATAACAGCCACGAACACATCGACGAGTTCGTATACCACACACTAACCATGCGATGCGTGGGTCCCAAATGCGGTGGTGCCGGCACGAGTATATTGTTATTCGACGGTAAACCGTTGTGTAGTTCATGCTTTCCTGGGCAGAAGGAGAGAGAAGCTGCCGGTATACCCATAGAACCGCCGCAACGTCTGCTACTGAACGGATTGGAGGACTGTCCCGAACCCTTACATGAATACCTTTACTGCAGAGAGAACATAGTATGTGAAGAATACGTCACATTTATGCATCCGTCGACGTTACCATTCGTGAGAGGTGATATGAAAGGTGACGCCGCTCTAAGCAAGATGTTCATGTCGTCGTGCCTGAGCTTAGTGTACGATATTGAGACGGTCAACGTCACAAAAGAGAAGAAAAGGATACCCGACCGCATCGTGACGATCACCGTAGGAGTGTGCAAAGGACAACGAATAACCAGATTGTTGCTGCTCAGTATAGGCAAACCCGACGATTGGGAATACACGACCGCCGATACACCCCCTATGCCCACGAGCCGGTTGCTGAGGGGTCTGTGTAAGATGACAACTCTTCCAGACGTATCTCTTCTCAAGTGCGCAAATGAATCGGAGATTGTCAACGTCTTTGAGAGTGTATTCCTCAACGTCAACGCGCATTTTCTGGTGGGTTACAACATCGAGAATTTCGACACGCCATTCGTGATCAGAGCTTCAGTAGCCGACGAACTTGAGGGTAAAGTGAAGAACGTAAGACGGAACTCGATCGACTACAATAAATTTTTCCACAATCGAGTCAACGTCTTCACCGAACACGTGAATACTATGACCACCGAACCTTTCCGAGATCCTTTCGACTTTCAGAGACCATCCGGAAAACACTGCAAAGGGCTGCTGAAGAAGGACGCGATGGACGTAAGCTACAACACGTTGACTAGCGTGACGAGTATCGATCTGATGCCTCTACACAACAACAACAGTCTGGCCGTCGCGTGCGCCAACATGGGCGTCGAAGAAGGAAAAATGGAAGGAGTGTCACACGCTGACATTCCCGTTCTCTACTACGCAGGAGACGAACGCTTCTGGCAGTACGCTCTCATGGATGTCGTAGCCACAGCTCTCTTGTTCTTCAAGAGTTGGTTTCAGGCGATTGGTTTGTACAAGGAGCTAGAGAAGCTGAACAGGACTCCGCCTGCGGTGTCTCTGTCTCGTCAAAAGACCTGCGTCGCCAAGACCACGAGCTACGTGCAGTTCATGTCCACTGGATTTCTAAAACCAGCGGAATTGAGACCAAAGAGAGTGTTGGGAGAGGCTGTGACGTTCGAACTGTCTCATTACTTTTGTTCTACGGGCCACCAGAGCACACTCCCAGAGACTGATCAGCTCATCACTGACTTTTGCAATGGAAATTGTAAATGTAATACGACGTATAAATCGCTACCATCATTAGATGGTGAATTGACGCGTGACCGTCTGACTGCGATCATTGAGAAACAATTGGAGATAAAATCTGAGAAGAAAGACAGGAGAGATAGGCAGTACACGACGGCGGACGCCCTTATGCTCATTCATTACGTCACCAGACGACGTTTGAACCTTCGCTCGTTCGAATCAATACTCTGTAGATTCAAACCAACCGGCCGTAAGGATGTCGATGCGTCGAAAGCCGTGTTCGTTCGATTTCTCGAGTACCTCTGCAACGTTCGGAGATGTATGTCTGGAAGAACGGAAGACCCGGCTGGAGTGTGGAAGGAATACAAAAGCAACTACAACGTGGATACGGGTGACATGACCGACCACATGACCTTCTGGATGGACAATCACGCCGAAATCATCGACGTCGTTCGTCGCAACAATTCAGACGAGTTACTTACGCCACGACACGCCGAGGACAATCGACGACAACGACGAGAACAAACGTTGATATACGACACGATAATGAACATATTCAAGGAAAAAAAACTAACAATCGTGATTGGTTTGTTTCCTTTTAATGGAGCAATAAACATGTTTAAGGGTGCTATCATCGACGTAAAGAATATTACGAGTGTCGGAGACTACCAGAGTCTGTACCCGAACGTTATACTAAAGTCAAATATGGGGCTCGATACGTGGGTGTCCTCTACCACAGTTGTCGAGTGCGTCCGCCAGTACATGATCATCAAAGATATTAAAGATTTCGGCGTTGCTGCTCGGGAGTTCACAGATTTATTCTTGAATTACAGCATGACGAGACGTTGTGACGACGATACGCACTGGGTGGAGCATGTGGACGATCCGGAATACCTCAGAAGAAACTGTGTATTCTTCATAAGGACTGTGACATCAGTTCAGAATTTTCAGTACAGAAGGTCGAAGGACAATCGCGTTAAGCACAAAAACTTGTCGGGGGACCGGTCGCTTCCCGAAGACGTCAGAGAGTCATATAAGGCGATAAGTCTTGCCGAAAAGGAGATCCTCAACAGTTATTACGGCACTATCGCGTCCACGATCCACGTAAAACTGCAAGCAACTGTCACAGCCGGCGGTCGTCGGGAATTGCTGGTGGCAGAAAAAGAGCTCACCGACAGAGGTTATAGGATTGTGAACGGAGACACAGACTCATTGATGTACGTGAACGATGATTTTGACGTCATGAAGATGGCGACCATGAGCGCTGAAGACATGTACGCGTAGTTGAAAGCTGTCGACTACGGCATGCCTATTGAAGTTTTCAGAGAGGCGCACGCCCAGAATTACCCGATCGAGGACTTGACCGACATCAAGTCCATCAAATTGGCCGCTGGTAGGGTCATTCACCAGGTTGACGGATTCTTGTGCGCGTCCATCTCCCCGGATAGCATGACGTTCGAGAACGAAAAGACGTTTGCCGGGTATATCGCGCCGTGCCCAAAAAAGTACACGGCCATCAACTGCATCACGGGAAAACCAGACACGAAGGGTTTTAGTTCTAACAAGAAGACCGCCATCCCGCTGACAAAAGAATCTCTTACAATCTTGAGGGAGCTAACCGTGTCTAGTTTGAGCATCACGAAAGTCCTGGCGCTCCTGTACGTTCAAATCGGCGAAGGCGTGGTTTTGCCGATCAACAGAGATGAGATGCCTTGCGCCAGGTTTGCTAAACCGGTAACAATCAACATCTCCAAGGTTTCCAACCCCAGCAAGTTAGATAGTCTTTTGAAGTCATTGATTAGAGACGGTGTGACGATTCTGTACGAGAAGCTGAAGACGACCCAGGTGCCTATTCTACCTCAGGAACCCGACGAGTTTTGGAGTCTGTGTGACATAAACAACCAGTCATGCGCTGGGAGGGTCCACAAGATGAAAGTCAAGCACCAGGTATTGACAGAACTAATCACAATCTTGGGATCATGCAATCCAGCAGCCGCTTGTTCGCCATTTCAGGAGTTGATATGGGGCGATTATTCTCCAGATGTGTACACGTTGGATTACTTTCAAGACGTCTTATCGCAACTCACGACGATTTCGTTTACACCGATGAAATTTGAGAGTATGTACAAAAAATACGGAGGGTACACCACCACCACATCTAAATCTAAACAACGACGTAGTGGCGGTAAATGCGTAAAGCGAGATGTATCCGATGTCGATGGGGGTGAACAATCCGGCCAGAAGAGAAAGAGGGTGCGCGTGAGCAGACAGCCGCCACCAGGCACACAGTCCATCTTGTCTTTCTTCAAGAAGATCAAGCCCGACTAGAGGACGAATATCGACACGACGCTCATCACACTGTACGTTAGTATAGTCAAGACCGTTACCCCACACGTTATGATAACGGCAGCTGTGTCGATTCCACTCGGTGGCATCTTTGTATGTTCTATATATCGTCTTTCGATCAAATGATCCACAATTAAAATATATTGTTTTACAAATAAATAGTTGTCTTCATTACTTTTTTTGTTGCATGAATCACAGGCTTGTCTGTACGATGGTCGTAAACGTGGCTGTAAAGATGGATAGAAACATGAATACCAATTCCACCAACGTGTGCGCTGCTAGCTCAACCTTCCAGTGTAGTTTCATCCCCAGGGGTAATAAACTGTAGACGACGTGAGGGCTCGCCATGGCGACAACAGGGCTCACGATGAAGGTTGCGATGTAAAAAAACAACCACGCGCCTGTCAGATGAACGCCCTGTGTCCGAATTAGACAGTATAGTCCGACCGCGGTTGCGTTGGTTGCCGAGCAAACGATGACGTAGACGGTGAGTAGCACTATGAAGACCATCGGTACGACTATCCAAAGACCTCTTCGCGACATCACGACAGGCGCCATGTACACGCATACGACAACGAATACCGCAAGCAGGTGAGTTGTGGTGCTCACGATCCCGACGCTGAGCAAGACCGTGCCGATTAAGAGTACGCAGTGCAGAGTAAGTTTGATCCACATCATCTTTTCGAGTAACAACCTCTCGTTGAACCACATCGGTCTCGTAACTACGGTGAAAGCCGTGATGGTTGCGGCAATTCCGAAGAACGCGGTGTAGACCACGGACATCTCGATTCTGTAGAATGATTGATTTTGACTCTGCGGCGTCGTCTGGTTCACGACTGTATCCCAACGATAGATGAAACTTGACGCCGGAGATCCGTACTGCTGCACAATCAGCAGTAACGCGAGATACAGGAGCATCGTCGTCAACAGAGAGTATGTGATGGAATCTTTTGTCGTATACGTCTTCTTGGGTGATTGATGACACGAGGTCAGCTCTCTGTACGCCGGCGGAGGAGAACCGCGATCGCCGGGTATTAACTTTGAGTCACCCCGATGAATGTCGTCCACAAAATCATCGGATTCATCGTATGTGATATCTTCGAGCGATATGTTTGAGAAGATATCAACATCACCCAAGTCCACGGTTCCGTCAGACATCGTTCGGGTTCTCGAGCGACCCTGTCCGCCGCTGGTCTTGGTTGGTGGGTCGGTAGTATCTAGTTCGGGGGCTGACTGCATTTTGACGTCACGTGACCCGATTCGGCGGCTTATATAAGAGTACGATTTACGGTTCATTCCAACAGTCGCTCGAGTTTGTTGAGGAGACACAAACTGAATGCGCAATCAAATAGTTATCTCTCAGTTTTTTTTTGCTAGCCGGTGGACGTCATGGACGACGAATTTAGGTTGGCTGCTCACCTGTCTCTGAGACTATCCCCACCTCACGTTAACGTCATCGTCGGCTGTTTTGAGGACCTCGACGGAGCTTTCTTCGGCTACAGAGGGTATA
The DNA here is from genome assembly GCF_034508935.2 of Berghia stephanieae. NCBI lineage: Eukaryota > Metazoa > Mollusca > Gastropoda > Nudibranchia > Aeolidiidae > Berghia > Berghia stephanieae. Next base: position 169,629 of record NC_088370.1, read on the forward strand.
ATCTGACCGTGTCACAGCTTCTTGACGCCAACCAGAGGGTGTCTGTGTTTCACCACAATTCCTACAGACTTCTGGATTCCATCGCGAATATGCTCAATACGCCTGGAGGGAAGGCTATCATCGACGCTTACACTGTGTGTGTCGCTCTCTCAGTTCCGGCGTACCACGCTGTCGTCAGCCCCTGTTATCGTTCCTGAATCATTGCACGTACAGAGTTTCTGTCGGGTCAACGACCAAGAGCGATCAATTACTGTTGATCACCCCCCACAAATTGCACCGGAGGCGGTTCGAGAACCATGAATCGTGTCGTCACGCCGTGGAGGTCTACGCCCTGGTGCGTTTTCTAACAAAGAACTTCACCCAGAAGATAGACGGGCAAGAATTTACCCGTGGACTTCCTTCTATATACAAACAGACGTTCAACAGAATCACCAGGAGAATACTCGACGTGTTTGGGGACGCTCACAAATCGTTTCTTGGAGTCAACATAGCGATCGCAACCTTCAACGCTTACCTCACCATTTATCATCCAGATGCCGATTTGGTCGAATTTGATTATTCATTGACACCCAGGAAGGTGTACGATGAGAGAAAATGTCAACGCGGCGACATTACTACAGTTCGTGAGACGATGAACTTCTTTCTCGTCGGAATATATTCGCCTCACACCACACGGAATTGCGACACGAACAGCGTCGATGACGCGTCGACGTCAATCTGGAAGCGGCGGCTAGCCGTGGACGATCAACGAGTGTGTAAAAATCTAACGTACGACGACTTGCATCTCAGCGTGCCGATAAGTAATCAGGTGCTGCGTGTCCGTGTCCACTCCAAAAAGAGGCTTGAATACGACATACCAGGCAAATCTCTCGTCACCATGGTGTTTAAGAACCCATCGATGACCGGATCGGCGTACAAAGATATAGAAGAAGACATGGTGCTGAGAACGGAGAACACCATCAACACCAATCTTCACGGTTTCGACGGAATTCTGATACTAATGATACTGAATTTCTCCTTGTTCGCTGATTATTGCACCATAGATCGTCGAAATCCTTTCGATCAGTCTCACAATCGGTACAACACCAACAGTTTTCAGAATGGAGTGAGCGACACCAATAGCTACAGGAACACAGTCATGACGCGTTACAACGACGTGTGTATGAAAGTGCACAACTTCCCCGCTATTCAGATCCCGAGTCAACAGGCTTACCTTCATCGAGAGTCTGTAGGTTTAGACGTGTCTCCGGGTGATGTGTCGAAGCTACACGAACGCTTGACAAAGCTTAAAAAGATCATATCTACTTGTGCGGAGATCGACTCAGCGCTGGAGAAGGATCTATATTGGTACTTGGAGCGACCCACGAAGGAATTGGTGGATAGACGAAGTATCGGGATGTTCAAGGTCGCGCATATATGCGGTAAGAATAAGCTGAAAAGAAAACTACGCGATATGGTTACGTGTGATAGGTACCTTTTGGCGTTTGACACAAAGAAATCGAAGAGTGATTTCGCTAACAGGAGCCGATTCGAGCCTGACAGCAAAGGAAAGACGTCTAAGAGATTGAAGACGCACGACAATCAGAAGAATCGCGCCGAGTTTCAGGAGGAGGTCAGTTCGAAAATACCGGACGCCACGAGCGACCCACACAGCGGCAACCACAGAGGTACGTGGTCGCCGTCGGATACGATGCTCGTTAACCCCCCCGACCGTTTATTCTACAGTCCGATAATGCTGCATCTGACCAAACGACTACAAATGATGTACCCGACTAACACTAACATAAACCTCCTACTGTCAATGGTTCAGAATAACATTCGAGAAAATGTACCGGGATTATTTGTGTAGGGGTGAGATTTTGTAGTGATCGAGAATCCCACATCTGTAGTAATATCACATCAGCGATCAATCATGCCAGGAAGAACTATGAGACGTCGCACCACAAGAAACAGGAGACAGACGATACGCGACCTCAACAGCAGAGTGAATGGAATGAAGAATAACGTCCTGGATCTTATCGTCGCGTCATCGTCAGGCGATATTATCACCGACGCAGTCGCCGAGAGTCGCGGGAGACCTATGTTTTTGACTCCAAGAACACCCGCTACTCCACCTAGGAGATTCGCGGTGTACATCAGCGACGCGTCGAAGGCGACGCATGACTTTCTGTTGAACGTGATGAACGAACAGAAGAGATGTTTGGATTGTTTTCATGTCATCAGCATGACCTTCGACGGTCGGACGCTTCTGATATTACTAACCACGGATGCCCACAGACTATCTCACGCGTTCCTTCGTTCCGCAGTTTGGGAGGTGTTGAACGCTCGCAAGACCGGAGAAGATTACGACGTGTGTGTGGTGAATGAACCACCCATCGATATTTATTATCACGGCGACACCATATCCAGATTGTCGGCGCTGACGCCAGTTACCGACGATGTGTACTCAGACATTGTTGCTATTTGTGACCATACGAGGGAGATGACGTACAAATCGTTATCCAACAACATCTGCGATCAAGTGAGAATCCACGGTTTGTCCAATGCGTATGCGGCGGTGAGCGTCGTGAGCAACATGGTCAATTCATTTTGTTTCAATCTACGGAATCAGACGTCTTGTCTCGACGAGCTTTGTTCGTGGGCGCTGCGGCAGAGGTCTTATTCGTAAGATTACCTGAGAATATTTATTTACAATTCGTAATATTTCCCTAGTTGAAAATTAACGCAACCAAGTATGTCGAACAATCAAGTGTGTACTCTCAAGCAAGGCTCCTGTCACACGTTTGTGTGCAACCCATCCAAGTTCCGAGATGCCGCCATGGAGGCGATGAGATTAAACGACCAACTCGACGTCATCGCCGGGAATTGTCCAGACGACATATTCGTTCGCGTATCGTCGTCGACACAGTTCATTGGTTCATTCGACACACCGGATTACGAGGTCACCAAGATATCGTTCAAGGATGTTCTATTCGATACATTGACGATTGCACCGACCAGCGTGATTGAACGCATGAATCTAACCGAACACGAAGAGGACTACGAGTATGTCGTTCATTACATGTACAAAATGTTCGGACAAAGACCACCATCAACACCGCTTGACGCCGATAAGAAGAGAGACGTGTACGTTGTGCTTTCGTACAACATCCTTCAGAATCTCGGACTCGCCAGTCACACATCCCGCGATCCAAAAGACACTTTACAGAGACTAAAATTTCCAGCGAAGCTCATTCGCGGTCGGCGAATTCTATTCAAGTCGTCGTACAACTCTTGCCCGGTGATGAACCCCCTAAACTATAACCCTATCGGATCGACTGTCGCGGTTGTGAAAGCGAGAGATTTGACGAGTGTTCTTGTGAGGGGTTGTGTGAGGGACGAACCCAGCAGAAAAAAGGTCAATCTGCTTTGTCGATTTGTGAATCTGTGGATTGAGATGGGTGGACACTTTACTATTTGAGCAATAAAAGTTATGATACATTGATGTCAATTATTTTGTTGTGTCATTTTTTGTGTTGAAAATGTATTGATGTTGCGTAAACTTTGGAAACATGTCGACAGTAACGCAGTCTAGTTGTCACGCGACTCATACCTTCAAGGGTGTGCTGTTGATCGACGAGGTAAACGACCTGTACGCAACGGATACACATTACGTTGTGTGTTTGGGGGTCTTAGTGATGACTTTTGACAAAGCCAAACGGTTGGTGTCGACGTACGCCATGATTAAATCCCCGCAGGTTATGAAAGCTGTAGACGAATGTCTGAGCGGCAAACAGTCGTTCAACAAGACGTTCGGATTTTCCAGTAAACCATTTTATTCAAACGACCTGGTGTCGTATCACGGATCCATGGACCTATCTGTCGACTTCATATTTAAGAGAGGTCTGCAGGAGCTCGGACCCAATGTCTTTCCGGCGATTTATAAAGAACAACAACTGCTTCTGCGCTCGAGCTCTACACCAAAGGAAGAAGATAGTATTAAAATTAAGACATCGCATAATCGCCAGAGGACCGATTGGTGTAATCGGTTGGGCGCCTTTTACGACGTGTGTTTCAGCGCGCAGCAGCCGGGCGAATCTATATCCAACGCGAAAGTGCTTCTCAGATCTGGACCAAACGACAGAGGAACCGACGAAGGCTTCGACTTAATTCTCAACCTCGACAAAATCGACAGTCTCGTCGCCTACATTCAACCCAACTGGGATGTGTACTGTGACATGAAGAACCTGAATTTGTCTCGGTATCGATCATTGGGTGTGTTGGAAGATAGGATCAGACCTTTCCAGAGCCAACGATGATTATAACATCACCCAACCAGTGCGCTTTCAGCATTTACTTCAGCTGTGATGGGGTGTGGGGTGGAATAGACGAACAGATAGATGACAATAATATACAGATGATACGCCTCAAGGACGACTCATACCTTTTGCATAGGTTGTGTTACGACAGTCTGAGCGGACGCCAAGCCAACAAATCGTATTACACGTACAACGCCACTCTGGCGTTTACGGAGAAAGATGATCTTCTCGGCGATGCGACGGAGTATGACAGGTTGATGCGGAGGCTTTACGGCGAGCCACCTAAAGAAGTATGTCAGATCGACGACGACAAAACTGACGCCGCGTCTCCGGTGGCCAGGCGAGCGAGCAAGTTGAGCGGGTTGCTGAAGAATATGGTACCTTACGTGCAATTCATGTATCATTTCCACGACACGGTGTTGGACAGCGAGTGGGCCATCCATCAGATGTTTCAGAAGTCGGTGGGCTACGAAACCTTATTTCACGAAGTGAAGGTGGAGCAGAACAACACTGTGTTAGACGCTCTGATTTTGGCATCGAACGACAACTATCACGGTTTCACTCTCGCCTGCCTGGACTCAGTGAACCGACTGTACACCGGGAAACAGATGTTCGCCGTGATCCTCAGAGGTATGGGCAAGACTCGCGCAATCACGTTGGCGACGGCGGTGGCCATGGTGACGCTCCCGAAGTACAACGTTCTGCACGTGGCGCACATCAAACCGTTGGTGCTGAACACGATGAGGGACATAAAAACGATCTTGGCTGACAAGTTCCCGCCCGACGTTTACGGCTACACAACGAGGATGATGGACGATTGCCTCATCGTTTGTTTCACCAACAGCGGTCGGGAGAACAAACTCAACTGTCGGTCGGGTAGCCGGGATGCATCGGTGAGGGGAGTAGATCCAAAAATAGTGTTCGTAGACGAAAGCTACTGCCTACCGAAGGGCACTTACACGGTGATCAACGCTCTGGCGCAAAGGTACGGAGTGAAAATTATCTGGGTGACCAGTCCGGTGGTGAACATGAGCGAACTTCTCATGGAGATGCTGGCCGAGTGGCGGGACAAATGCGAAGACATGAATCTGTATCGCATCTCTTTCTACTGCATGAACGATGAACACTCGCAGTATAGTAATGAGTACATGGGTTGCTACAAAATACTCTACGCCAGTCGACACAACACGTACAACAGCACTAGCAAGAACTTTGAGAGCCAAATCACGCGCTCGAAGGAGACTTACACCAACGAGATGGGCGTCGTGCGGATGGACGATATCGATCGTACGATGACGTCCATCCAATCGGAGCGACCGGTGTTCTCCAACGAATTCCAAGACTACCTGTCCAACCCTGAGGCGTTCGTAAATCTAGCGACGTTGTCACAAACAGTCCGTACCGGGAAGGGAAGGAATGACGAAATCGCCTACTGGATATACATAGACCCGGCCTACCACGCTTCTGGGACGTCGGCCATTGCGCTGGTGTGTGTGCGCTTCCTGCCGTCGACGAAGAAGATGGTTCTGTGTTTCATGGACAGGAAGCTGCTGTCGCACGGAGACATCGGGTACGTGTGCAACGTCATGGAAGAGATGTATAGTTGCTGTGTGTTGACGATGGTGAAACACAGCGGTGGAGCTAAGTGCAATTTTTTCGTCGCCATCGAGAGGAATAGCAACCCCGACGCCGTCCGCAACAACTATTGCACTTGGGTAGATCTTCGACACCGCGCATCGAGTCACCGCCAGTTATCCAAGAAGAACTGTGAGTTTTTTGCGTACGTCGGGGACATCACGAGAAGCGCCGGACCCGTGTACGGTTATTTGCTAGGGTCCAACAAGTCTCACATGGTGGCGTACATGGCCAAATTTTTCAACAACAAGCACAGAAGCACATTATTGGTGGCAGATACTGTTGAGTTCGGGGTGTACACGCCGGACGTGTGCACGATCGAATTGCTCCAAAAGGAGATCGATACTTACAGGTACGACAACGGCAGGTACACAGGGAAGAATAGGCAGGGTGGCACGGATGACATGCTAACCAGCCTGATCAACATCACGTACCTAATGTGTTCATTCAAGGGTTCAGTGATGAACAGAATCGACAACTACAAGGACGAGACGAACCGACCTTGCTCATTACCCTGGATCAACATCAACTGTAAATGTCATCACGTTAACAAATAGAATGTGAAAATAAACGAATAATAACAACAAGTAATATGTGAAATAAACAAATAATGACAAAAATGACACGTTGTTCGTTTTACATTTGTACATTTTTATTTTATTGTCCAATTACATTACATTCCAAACCAGAGACATAATGGTATTCATAATTTGTGCCGCTATCAATGCGAAATCCTTCATATGGGAGTCTTTGAAATAATAGGTGATTACGATCGTAAGCGCGATCAAGAAAAAGAATTTGAGTATAGTCATCCACTTCGGAAACCATGGAAATGTTATGACGTACGGCTCCACCGTCAGAGCTCCGTTGTCGGTATAAGAGGCGCACAGTATAGCGTCGACGGCTCCTGCGTGATTAGCGATGACTCTGGTGACGTCTCCGTACGACACAATCATCACCAACCTGTCTCGGGCGTCGTGGGAATACGTCACACTGTCCATGACACTGAGTCTGCACGCGTTGATCGTCGAGACGAATTCCACTTTCATAATGACGCGCTCGTTGCCGAACGTGTTGAATATATGGAGTAGAGGTATCTCCCTCGCCACCACGTTGCTCACCCACGCAGTTCTAATGACCCTTCCGTCTATCGAAAGTTCGTCGAATTCGACGGGCGACGAGGTCGTGTCGTAGTCGTAAAACGTGTATTTTCTCTGCGATATAGAACCCATGTTTGGTGTGTAGCGCAAATATCAACAAGCAAACGAAATATTTCACATACAAATAGTCGTTAGGCGTTTGTCCGCTATCCCATCCAGAAGATATCGCAGCTGCTTTTTGCTCTTCTTGTCCATCTTCTCACCGGCCTGCCTGGTCGTGTTCCTAATATTCCGGTTACTTAACCGTCGGACTGTGCTTACGGCGACAGTCAAAACTTTGTCCGTGATCGCGTATCCGTCCAACAGAGCGTATATTTCTCTGAGGAGATCGATGGTCCGGTCATCGTCCTTCGCGCATCGCGATAGGCAATGACGTGCGAAGGTGTCGAAGCACATGTGTCCATCATCCCAATCAATATCCGATGGCCAGTCGTAGGTGCGATTAAACCTTGGTTCTTTCTTAAATGGCGGTTCCTTGGCTTCGTTGGCTTGTCTGTGGTGGTCGTTTGCTGGAAGTCGTCTCTTTCGTCGACGACAACCACCCACGTGAGCTACCGCACTGTCTGCTTCCGTCGCGCGTTTAACGTCCGAGTAACATTCGATATTAAAAATATTTTGTGAATCCTCGAAGACGACGAAATCTGTATTGTTTGTTGGGTTGATGTAAGTCGCAGCTACTTTATCGTCCAGGTTTAGAACCCTGATAATCTGGCTAGGGATATTCAGACATACGTATTCTGTACTCACTAACGTTGCCGGGTCCATACTAAGCGTTTGGTTGTACTAGTTTGTGCACTATCTTTATGAACACGTGTCTCTGCTCGGCCTCGCTTCCCGACTCTCGGTCAAGATGGAATAGCGTTGACAATCTGAGATACTCTTCGGTGACTTCTTTAAGGTTAGATGCGCTGTCAAACGGAGCATTGAGCTTGTCTGGGTCTTGTACTATAATCGATGATGCGTCCACGGCGTCGTTATTCATGCCTTCAGCGGATATCGTGGCGGAGCAGACGAATCCCCGGTGAATATCTTGGCGCGCGGTTGTGAGGAACAACAGCAACACTTTTTGAAATAATACAGACACTTGAACAACACGGTGAGTACAATGAGACTAACCAAGCATATGAGAAATATGGAGAGGTACAACCACGGTGGTTCAAATGCGACTGATAGAATATCCATAGCTTGCAGAGTTTATATATATTGCTTGGGTGACGTCACAATCACGTGTACACCGAATCAGTCGACAGATTGTGCACCGAATATCTAACAAGTCTACGCCCCGTTTCGTTTGTCTCGTCCGTCTCGTATCTCCTAATTACAACGTCGTTCCTGCTCATAGACATGGCGTTTTCGCTGGGGGTATGTAACCCATAGAATGCACAAATAGTCTCGTTCAAGCGGAATGTCTCGGGGAGCCCAAACAGATCGATGGGTGCTCTGTCGTCCAGAATGCAGTAGTCCACGTCGCACGCAGAACATTGGTGCGATGACTGGTCGCGTAGAAACTCTTTAATATACACCACAGCGTCCGTGCAGTATTGGGGTTGGTTATCCTCTGGGTAATATAGCCAGTCTGGGTGCTTAACGTTCGGTAGTGGTATGGGATCGTCAACGCTGAAATCGTCGTTTACGTGAACGCCATCCCACAATCCTTTGGATGCGCACATACGTTCGGAACACCGGTACGACAAAAAAGTATCGATGTCGTCCTGGTTGAGCGAAGTGATCCTCCGGTTGGCCACCAGACGCAGCAACCGCATTCTCAGTGACGGAAGTCCGGGCACAAGAGATCGACAGAATACGTCGATGAAGTTCTCATCCGCTTTGTGTTTGTTCGTCAAAGGTGTCCCACTGATCGCTTGTCGAGAAGCCGCTCGATAAAATGACCCCATCATGTCCTCTCTAAACTTTGCTCTGAACACCGACGGTGGTCTGTCGCCTACGTTTGCGTTTGCCTCAGCTTCATAAATCTCGCGACAGTCGTTGATGTCTCTGTTAAGGTCGTCGGGAGTCGATCCACCGTCGTGCATAATCGATAACAACGTTCCATCGGAGCAGACGGCTAATTTGTGGGTCGTGTTGTCTATAGCGCTGACGAGGTCGTTTACGCGCGACAGATCTTCGAGCATCGTCGCATCGTTCGCATCTGTTGCGTGGTTCGCGGCGGCCATAACGAATCCAAAAAACGTCCACCTCCTGGATAAAAAATATCACAAATGAACCCATCTCTCACACACACATCAAGACGCGTCTTGATTGTAATTGTGTCACTGTGACACATACCAAGACGCGTCTTGACTGTAATTGTGTCGGTGTTTTCAAATTAGCCAATCGGAAACTCGCGACGTTAGCATTTCTCCGAACTGTGAAAAAATTGTAACATAAAGCTAAATATGCTACATTTCCTTCGCGTTGCAAAAATCTCGTAACATTTTACCGTTGAAATGTTAGAATATCTTTTCACCAAGATAATTCTACAACGTTGTAATGTATCCAAGCGATATGATTGGTTACGATTAACGGGTTGTCTCGCTTATTTAACCATGGCAGTCACACACACCACACATTATCAGACATGGCTATCCACCGGTCCAGACGACGTAGAGTACAACAAAGTAGGAAGAGGCGAGCCGCCGCGGAGTTAATAACTAAAGCCAAGATACATCTCTTGCGGCTGGCGCGGTCGAGAGTTACGTCGAACATACATTGTTTGATATGTTTCAAATCTTTGAAAGCCGATACACATCAAGCCTGTGCGTTGCGATGCGGTCACGTATTCGGCTACACATGCATACACACCCTCATGGAGACGAACGACACACAACCAGAGACGTCTCGAACCTGTCCCGTTTGCAAAGATGAATTCGACACTCCAGATATCCTCAGACTATACTTTGGTGCGAACTGTGAGGATGAAGAAGTTGGTTACCCGGACCCAGACACGGTAGTCGACACCTATGAGCGACGAATAAAGACTCTAGAAAACGAAAACGAGAAACTGATTGAACGCCTCGACGCTTTGGATGAATGGAATAACGACGTCGGTGAAGAATACGATGAAGATGACGAAGATCGTCGAGTTCAGGCTCTTGAGAGTGAAGATGAAAGTCACGATGAACGCCAACAGGCTATTCTCAATGGTGAGAGGTGGAAAGGCGATAGTGATGACGATGAGCGTCGAGATCGGGCTCTTACGAGAGAACGCGAGAGACATAATGATCGTGTGAATGCTATTTTCACAGGCGATGATGATGATCGGGAAGACGATGATGTTGATGATGGTGACGACGACGATTATGAAGAGGACGAAGACGACTTACCATCACACCTGGGATCAACATCGTCTTACGATAGCAGTTTTATTGATGATGGAGACGATTCGTCATGGTCCGAAGAGTCTTGAGACTGATGCATGACGTCAAGACGCGGCTTGAAATACATATAAAAGGTGCGAGAGTCGTGAACATCAACGCAATTGTTGACAATGAACGCAATCCTTATCTCAGCTTTGGTCTGTGCTGCTATTGTGTGGACTGCCTTACAATCCAGGATATGGAGCCGTCGGGCTTGTGGCGCCATTTGCGCAACCCTCAGATCGAGAACCACTCATCCGTATTCGCCGACAGCGTCAACACGCCATCGGCATACCCAAGGTGATTCGGGGTGGCACCAGCAGTTAACAGAATAAACCGCTTGTAACGAATAAATAAAAATAAAGAAAGAATGAAAAATTGTCGTTTTGTTTGATTATATATCTTTATTGTTTCTTTTTTGTTCTCGTACGTATTGTCTATATTGTACACACGTACACTCATACGCCGAATTCATTGGCTCTGAGTGTGAATTCGCCGCCGACGCGCACGACAGCTGTGTTGTATTTGAAGTTACTCTCAATAACGCCAACCGGTCGCATGTACGTCATGTAGGTTAGTATTTTGTCGATATCGTCGGTGCAGTGTAGACACCTACTCTTGATAAAACGAGCGATGTGTGTGTGAGGAATGAACTCTCTCGCAGATTTCAGGTCCAGAAGATCCATCACCAACAGCTTATATGTGTTTTCGTCTATCATCATGGGGTGAATGTAATCATTGTCGAGATAGCGAAAAGCGTTGCACACATTCGTTTTCGCCAACGGAACAATCGCTGGTAGTAAGTAGAGCTTGCTGCCGACGGATAGGTCGGTGACGCCTGTGTTGACTACTCCAGCGGCCCTGAATAGATTTATCTTGATGTATCTGGTGGCGTACATTCCGCTACTGCGCTTGTGTTGGGTTGGAATACCCCACAATAACTTCTTCGTATCCAACAGGTTTAGAAAGTCTGCCATTCCATCCTCATCGCTGACATTTCTATCGAACTTCTGGAGATAATAAGCCACGTCGCCCCTGTTATTGGAGGTGGTTGCGACGTTTATGAAGCCGCTGGGAAAATCTGTAGACTTAACACCGGTCAAGGCGTCGGATATGTTGTAGATATCGTTAGACGGAACTCGTCCGACGATACTGCTGATGTACGACATAATGAAAACGAAAAGTGGAGTACAATTACACACAAATGACACGCACACCAAGCGTGTAATAAATAGTCAGCGGCATCAATTATCGAACGAGTATTCAGACGTTTGGTTGTCCCACTTGCCGAACATAGCCGATCCGTTGAGTAGGAAATCAGACCCCTCCATGTTCATGATCTTCACTCGATGTCCGTTCGCGAACTTAATGTCGTCAGTCGCCATAGTTCCCAATTTGCGGTTCAGTGAACTGTAACAGTACATTGGGTATGCGACGCCTGTGAAGTGTGAGATGTTGGACTCGTTTATCGGGTGAATGTCGTATTCGTCGACGTATTTTTCGTTCTTTTGCACGCGACTGGCTCTGGTATCGGCGTCTATCTGCGCCTTGATTGCATCCGCGGACGTGGGATTGAAGGCGACGTATTTATGGCCTGGAAAATCGCTATCCTCGAACCTATTCTTCCTCAGAAACATCGTGTTGATGTTGTTTCGCATGTTGCTGTGCACAGGGTTGTGCGTGTACACCGTCGTGTGTTGACAGTCCATCTTCGACTGATCAAAGAAGTCGCGAGCGTGATCTTCGGGGGTGATGCTAGGCGTCCCCAACCGACCCACGGGAGTGAATGGCTTGGATACGACGTCTCTGTCGACGAACGGGGATGTGAAGAACATAATCCAACCATCTCCTTTCACGCAATTTGGGTCCTGTTGCTTATCCTCGACAGCAGCCAGTCTCATTGCTGCTTCGTGAGTTAGGTATTGACTGATGTCCATCTCGTCTGTGGGATCCACGACCCGATCATCGGTCAAAGTCTGAGACTGAACTATCTTGGCGTCTTGCCACTTCACGGCCGGGTAGCCGGCAAGAGACTGCCTGCCGGTCACAGCGTACATAAATGACTCGTAATTGATCATCTGTGACTTGTCGGGGGGGTCTTCAACCCTCGTTTGCTGAGTGGGGCCGGTAATGTTTATAAATCCGTTCGGTCGGCACGCCAATAAAGAATCTGTCTGGTAGTAGGACGTCCTCAAGAAATAGAGACCGAACCCCGGGTTGATGAAGTCGAGACACGATATCGCTTGCACGTTAGTGAGGTCCATCAGCGCGTCGTACACTTTGTAGATGACTCTCTTGTTGATGGTGATTTTCTTCTGAGAACAGTACAGCTTGACCCTATCGACCGTGCTTCTTCTGGTCTGTGGAGTCCATATGTCCCCAGCATCTCGTCTCTGCCTTGCCTGCTGAGGTGTCTCGTCGTCGTCGTCTTCTTCTGGCCGCTGCGCCTGCTGTTGATCCTCAGCATTCTCCTGCCCGGCGGCCGCTGGTCCAGCAGCGCCATCCTCGTCATCTTGGTCGTAACCTTCGATATTGTTGAAGAGGAAAGTCAGTTCTCTGGCCGTGCTATTTTCCAAGACACTCAACACGTTGGCGTACATGAGGTCGGGGTTGTAGTAAAAGTTATCGACCATGTACTTATTGAGCAACAGTTTGTCTCCCGCCTCGTTCAATCTGTAAAATACCATGCTGGAGAGAGCGTTTGTCGCGTCTTCGTCAATTGTTTTGGCGATTATTTCCTTGGGTGCGTCTTCCAGGAACCTAGTCATGAACTTCATCATCGCCGATGCGCCAAGGGTATACTGACTACCGTCCTCATTAGTGAACGTGGTCGTCTGTCTGACTGGACCGTCTGGCGCAATCCCCTTCTTGCTGAATAATATGCCGCACGGTAGCACCCTATCGATCGTTGTCATATTTCTGAGGCCAGATTTTCTAGCGACGCTGTCGACAAATGGGTTCCCGTCGAGATCAACGAACACACAGCGAATACCTCCGATCACCGCTGTGATCAGTTCGTGGTTCTGTTGGACAATCTCTTCCACTTGTAACTGACGTTTGTCGTCTCTCACATAGCTTCCATTCTTCAACGTCACTGAATTTTGCGGTGCCACGAGATTGATGGGGTTCATGTCGTTCTGCGACAGAGTCAACTTGGTCTCGCGTTGGTGCATATTGACATTGTTTTTCTGTGCGAGTCCGATCTTCAGCAGGTAGGCGATCGTGCTACCCGGAGCACAGATGATTACGTCCGGATGTTCGAATTTGGCGCCCTCGCCGCTGAATTTCGGCATAAGGTCTGGCATCGCACCGTCGTTGTCGCTGTTGTGCATGCATACGCTGAGAAACTCAAATAGAGCCTTAGCGCAAGTGTTCATCTCGCTGGTAACTTGTCCCGGGATGTGTTTCGCCATCGCGAATGTCTGCTGGGATTTTGACGCGATGGTCCTTTTGGCGATGTCCTCGATGCTCATGACGTTCTTCCAAGCCTCTCCTTTACTCCTCAGCACCGTGCTAGACGGAGCATTTTGACTGACTTTGATCACGGCGATCGTGTTATTCATCGCTGTGAGCAAGTCGGCCGCCATCCAGGAGTGCGTATCCGTCAGTTTCATGAAGTTGTTGTAGTTGCTGTGCACCAACATGGACTTGTCGTTGTCCTTCGGATGATAGATGGGTCCTCCAACGGCGACACGCTCCTTGGCTGAGAGCCAGTATCCATTTACTATCTTCAAAAATTCAGAGATGGACCGAAACACATCCTTGCTCACTTCAGTCTTGACCTTTAATGGTTCGCCGACGATGATCTTGCGATCCATAGTGGTTAGAGATGTCTTCGGGATGGCGCCATCGATCTTGACGTTGTTCTTGCTGGTGTTAATCAGGAAGGATAGAGTGAACGATATGCCATCGTTGAGCTCCTCGATCGTCGTAACTCCCTGAAACATACAGCCTAGAGTGGACTCGCGCATCGCCTTCGACACGTAGAGAGCTAGTTTGCTGGCGAGCAAGAAATCCATGGACGTGTTGACATCCTTAGCCGTGATCGCGTTCTTTTGCTTGTACTTAGACAGCTGTTCGGCCAGCCATTCGGTGTTGTTCTTGACATCATCCACATGTTTGGCGGTGGTTCTCTGAATAGCCAACGGAGTGCGGTCATTGGCGAAGACCTGTATCATACTCGTGTTGGTGTTCATCTTGGTATTATTTATTGGTCTGCAGCAGTGCCGTAGACCCTAGCCAGACTCAGCTTAACGACCCCCCCCCCGAAAAAGAGTCTTACACTAATAATTCTCACCCATTAAAAATGAGGGTCCTCTCCGCGGTCAGCTCAATCGGCGCGTCCAACCACTTGCAGTTGAACAATAAGCTGAGCGGGGTGTTCAAACACTACATAAAACCGTCGCGTCTGGGTAAGAAGAAGATGTTGCACGACGCAAAAACTAACAAGATGCGCAAGACCGACCTTTGTTGCTACCCCCTCATAGACCCCACCGCGGGTCAGTCGGCCAGGAAGTACATATTATTCGTCGATTATTACTGCGTCCTTCCAATTCACACCACCGATCAACACGTGGCGGACGACGTAGCTAAGATAAAAGGGACAGAAGAATCTGTATTAGTGGAATACGTCTCCTGGTTGAACGCCGGAAGGTCAAGGAGTCTCGACGAGAGAGTTTTGGACTGCCTGACGCGAATGGATAAGACGATCCCATTCATGGACACCGCACTAATGTGGAACAATTTCTTTCTGACCAACAAGTTCGAGTACGTCGGATACGTCATAACGACAGCCGACGGCGTCGATACCATTCATCTGGCATATCATCGTACGCCGCCGCCCAGTCAGGGGCTGACGCTTGATCGATTTTTGTTCTCCATCGTAGCATCTCAACACGATACGGCCACACAGGTGAGCGTGAGCGATAAATGGGATGGATATCTCGCCGACGCAGTGCAGATGGGCCACACCGGCGATACCCAGATGTTCAGGAGCATGCCTACCGACAAGCCGCTGTATGCGTTATTATCAACGCCTTTGGTTGAGGCAAGGCGGCTTGGGGAGCATCACATGAAGGCGTAAAGGAGACAAACACAACATGAATAGAGAAGAGACCAACAACATCAATGTACGTCATATCTCATGGTTTATTGGTAATAAAAATGATATAAAAGACATAAAACATACGTGTTCGTCTTATTACTGTCTGTCAAGCGTCATAACGTATACGATATCGAGATTTTGTAATGCGTCTAGAGGCAATGTCGTGTAGCACACACCAGGGGTATCGACGTACAAGTAACCCCAGAATACAGGAAGTATACCGTTAGCCGACTTCTCGATCGCAGCCCATACAGTATTCACAGCCATATGAGCGGGTGACAACAACTCCGTCAACACGCAGTTCATTCTAGCGTGTTGCAGCCTGATATTGGACAAAATCGAGGAGCGAGCGTCAGTGGGAAGAGTCAATCCGCTTCTCAGAGGGGTGATGTGCGACAGGTGACAGTTTTCTAGGTTGTGTTTCAACACACGAAACGGTTCTCCGTAACACACATCCTCACTGTCCGATACAATGTGAGTAACACCCAACGCTTTCGCTACATCTAGAATAACACCAATGTCTTGTCTGACGTTCATCGTAAGCACGCAGTGAGATTGACAAGCGATCAATTGTCTCAGATAGCATATAATTTCCGAGCTCAAGTGTTCCCGATTGTAGTCGCCTATCGCATTTTGAACGAAGAACGACATTCTGATACTGGACATGGATAGTTCTGTCGTCGATTGAGGCGGTACGCAGGCCCTGGAAATCATGGGGTACACACTGATCACGCGTGGTGACGAATATACAAAATCTAAATCTATCAATAATGTCGCTCTCCTTCCTCCAGCTGCAGGAAATCCGAGCTCATTCACATCATCACAAGCGAATACGGCGTGTTTGTAATTGTTCATGGTGACAGCGAGCGAGTTATCGTTACTCAGAATGAGCACGACCGGAGCGTCGATATACTCCAACAGGCATCTGAATGTTATTACAGACTTCACACAGTTGATTCTTGTAGTGGATGACTTGATGAGTAACTCACAACCACCCCACGAATGCACAAAATAATTGCTCCTAACATCCGAGATGATTATTGAGTCAACGATAGGATACTCGTCGATCTCAGCAGTACCATTCTGTAATGTAATTTGTACGGTATCACCGATGGGTTGCGCACAACCGAAAGAAATCCACACGCATTGTCCTTCTTTCAATAATATCGAGTCTGACAGAACCTTAGCAACGTTCGGCAGGCCTCTGGGTCTATCTTGTCCAACAGAGAGATCGCCATCAGCGCCGACATAGCAGAGGTCCTGGTGTGTTCGTCTGTTATTCTCGAGTGGTGAAGAAAGCTTTGCGCTAGATCGACGCATCCTTTGAGCTCACGCGATTGTCGTGCGCGACTGTCGTAGGTTGACGATCGGTGTCGTCTATTGTTGTATCGGTGATCCCTGTCCTTTGCGTGGCGCTCAGCACCTTGTCTCTTGCTTGTATGACGACTGGACGTCGCTGAGTAGTACGACACTTCGTCGGTTTTCTGTGCTGATACTTCGTTGGTGGAGGGTGAATAGTAAGTGTCGTTGGACTGTTGATAAGGGGGTTGTGACTCGGAAGTGACAATCGAAGGCGTCTTCGGCCGCGGCAGCGTATCTGTCGAATGCACCACGTGCAGCTCGTGATCAGGTTGTTTATATTGGTCGTGCTCAGTGTCAAACATCAGATCACAGCTATCGCCGTAGTTATCGTCGTAATTCAAGAGATCGTCGAAGTTGGGACAGTCCATCATCAACGTTCTGCAGACAAGACAAAATAAAACAAATATTACTGAGATACAGACAATTCTTTATTTTGATAGACTTTTATTTTAAATAAACTCATCGAGCGCCGGTTATTGATCTCACAAACGCATTCATGAAATCCTCGGGTGGTCGGGCGATAATAACACTACCACCAGCGCCAAAAGAAGCATCGGATCTCGGAACGGCAGCCTCTACAGTCGTCCCTTGTGGTTGTCTTTGGATGGCGGCCTCCACGGCAATTGGCGCGCTGACTTCACTGGCGGTCTGGAGGGGGGGAGGGGGTGTATTCTGAGTCATACTCTCCCTCAACAGCTTTAATTCGGTTAGAATCATCGACATAGCCGTTTTCTCGTTGGTGTTGGCACTGGTTGGCGTTTGCGTGGCTGGATAATCAACGGAGGCGTCGACCTGTGTCGGAATCTTCGAGGTAACTTTTTCGTCATCGCAATCATCGTCAAATCGAGACATTTTGTGCGGAGGTTGGTGATTGACAGTCGAGCCCAATTGGTCTCTGAATTGAATGAACTCCTTGAAAAGCTCCATCGTCGTGGCTGTTCGTTTCGGCATCTTTCTCGACGGAAGGTCCTTACTAGCGTTGATGTAACACAAATCACCGGCGTCGCAGGCGGCTAAGAAGGAAAGTTTTCAAAAATCAAACTACCTATCGGTGCCCTAAGTCCATTTGTATTTTTAGATGCATGCAATGATTCTAAAAGGCGATTGAAAGTCAATAAAACTGCGCGCGCAAAGTCAAAAGTAGCGCAGCGTGCACATTTTTCAAAGGCATTTTACTCACATTCTCTCACCCTACTCGAGTAGAGAATGAGTACGTGGCCGTCAACAGCGTTTTCTCTATATTTTAAATTTGCCAGACCCGATTCGTAAAATAAAAATAATAATAACAATAATAACAATAATAACAATAATAATAATAATAATAATAATAATAATAATAATAATAATAATAATAATAATAATAATAATAATAATAATAATAATAATAATAATAATAATAATAATAATAATAATAATAATAATAAAATAATAATAATAATAATAATAATAATAATAATAATAATAATAATAATAATAATAATAATAATAATAATAATAATAATAATAATAATAATAATAATAATAATAATAATAATAATAATAATAATAATAATAATAAATAATAGTAGTAGTAGTAGGTCAAGGGAATTAATCCTTGGTATTTGTACACCCTATGTTATATTCTTAAGTTGCATCCCTTGAAAACGAGTACATGGCCGTTACAAGTGGGTTTTTTTTTTTTTCCGTCCTGTCAAGTCTCGCTCCGCGTGTTAAGTGTTGCTGTTAGCTGGGAACCCGTTGTAAAGCGCTTTGAGCACGTTTACTGGATATTGTCCTGCTCGGCGCATAGTTGAGTACTCGATAAAAAGGTTCCTTACTCACATTCTCTCCCAGTAATCAGATGAAAAACGAATACCTGGCCGTTAATAGTGTTTTCTCGGTTCTGTCGTGTCCCGCTCTGCACGTTAGAGTGTTGCTGTTTGTTGTAGACGCGTTGTAAAGAGCTTTGAGCACGATTGCCTCGCTCGGCGCATAGTAGAGTCCTCGATAAAAAGGATCTTTACTCACATTCTCTCACCGTAGTCGGATGTAGAACTAGTTAGTATTGTTTTCTCCGTCCTGTCGTGTCCCGCTCTGCGTGTTAAGTGTTGCTGTTGGCTGCAGACGCGTTGTAAAACGATTTGAGCACGATTGGCTCGCTCGGCGCATAGTTGAGTACCCGATAAAAAGCCTCTTTACTCGCATCCCCACATAATAACAATAATAATAATAATAATAATAATAATAATAATAATAATAATAATAATAATAATAATAATAATAATAATAATAATAATAATATTAATAATTTTTAAGGTCTTGGGTTCGATCCTCGTTCGCGCATACTTTACAGAGTTGGGCCACGGGTCGGCCAGCCGTGCCGGGGTTCAAATCCCGGTTTGGGAGCTTTATTCATACGATTTTATCGCCTCGTCGATTCGAAGCTTTACCGCACGGGTGTCCAGGCGCGAAAGCTCTCGCTACTGCATCAGATTAATCGAGCGCTGGAACCCTCCCGCGGTAAGCACTGAGAGAGCCGAGGGAAAAAACTTTGGTCGAGCGCATTTCCTCTACGGAGCGTATTTGAATGAAATAAACCCACCACCTATGATCGCACCTGGGACCTCCCCATTGCCGACAGGTTTTGAACTTCCGGCCCCTTCCGGTTAGGGCCCTGTACTCGCTTGGTGGAGTGTTAAAAGCGTTCCCGCTACTTCGCTAGAGTCGGGCGATCGACGACTCGGGCTCGACAGAGTTGGGCCACGTGTCGGCCAACCGTGCCGGGGTTCAAATCCCGGTTTGGAAGCTTTATTCATACGATTTTATCGCCTCGTTGATTCGAAGCTTTACCGCACGGGTGTCCAGGCGCGAAAGCTCTCGCTACTGCATCAGATTAATCGAGCGCTGGAACCCTCCCGCGGTAAGCACTGAGAGAGCCGAGGGAAAAAACTTTGGTCGAGCGCATTTCCTCTACGGAGCGTATTTGAATGAAATAAACCCACCACCTATGATCGCACCTGGGACCTCCCCATTGCCGACAGGTTTTGAACTTCCGGCCCCTTCCGGTTAGGGCCCTGTACTCGCTTGGTGGAGTGTTAAAAGCGTTCCCGCTACTTCGCTAGAGTCGGGCGATCGACGACTCGGGCTCGACCGAGTTGGGCCACGTGTCGGCCAACCGTGCCGGGGTTCAAATCCCGGTTTGGAAGCTTTATTCATACGATTTTATCGCCTCGTCGATTCGAAGCTTTACCGCACGGGTGTCCAGGCGCGAAAGCTCTCGCTACTGCATCAGATTAATCGAGCGCTGGAACCCTCCCGCGGTAAGCACTGAGAGAGCCGAGGGAAAAGACTTTGGTCGAGCGCATTTCCTCTACGGAGCGTATTTGAATGAAATAAACCCACCACCTATGATCGCACCTGGGACCTCCCCATTGCCGACAGGTTTTGAACTTCCGGCCCCTTCCGGTTAGGGCCCTGTACTCGCTTGGTGGAGTGTTAAAAGCGTTCCCGCTACTTCGCTAGAGTCGGGCGATCGACGACTCGGGCTCGACCGAGTTGGGCCACGTGTCGGCCAACCGTGCCGGGGTTCAAATCCCGGTTTGGGAGCTTTATTCATACGATTTTATCGCCTCGTCGATTCGAAGCTTTACCGCACGGGTGTCCAGGCGCGAAAGCTCTCGCTACTGCATCAGATTAATCGAGCGCTGGAACCCTCCCGCGGTAAGCACTGAGAGAGCCGAGGGAAAAAACTTTGGTCGAGCGCATTTCCTCTACGGAGCGTATTTGAATGAAATAAACCCACCACCTATGATCGCACCTGGGACCTCCCCATTGCCGACAGGTTTTGAACTTCCGGCCCCTTCCGGTTAGGGCCCTGTACTCGCTTGGTGGAGTGTTAAAAGCGTTCCCGCTACTTCGCTAGAGTCGGGCGATCGACGACTCGGGCTCGACCGAGTTGGGCCACGTGTCGGCCAACCGTGCCGGGGTTCAAATCCCGGTTTGGGAGCTTTATTCATACGATTTTATCGCCTCGTCGATTCGAAGCTTTACCGCACGGGTGTCCAGGCGCGAAAGCTCTCGCTACTGCATCAGATTAATCGAGCGCTGGAACCCTCCCGCGGTAAGCACTGAGAGAGCCGAGGGAAAAAAACTTTGGTCGAGCGCATTTCCTCTACGGAGCGTATTTGAATGAAATAAACCCACCACCTATGATCGCACCTGGGACCTCCCCATTGCCGACAGGTTTTGAACTTCCGGCCCCTTCCGGTTAGGGCCCTGTACTCGCTTGGTGGAGTGTTAAAAGCGTTCCCGCTACTTCGCTAGAGTCGGGCGATCGACGACTCGGGCTCGACCGAGTTGGGCCACGTGTCGGCCAACCGTGCCGGGTTCAAATCCCGGTTTGGAAGCTTTATTCATACGATTTTATCGCCTCGTCGATTCGAAGCTTTACCGCACGGGTGTCCAGGCGCGAAAGCTCTCGCTACTGCATCAGATTAATCGAGCGCTGGAACCCTCCCGCGGTAAGCACTGAGAGAGCCGAGGGAAAAAACTTTGGTCGAGCGCATTTCCTCTACGGAGCGTATTTGAATGAAATAAACCCACCACCTATGATCGCACCTGGGACCTCCCCATTGCCGACAGGTTTTGAACTTCCGGCCCCTTCCGGTTAGGGCCCTGTACTCGCTTGGTGGAGTGTTAAAAGCGTTCCCGCTACTTCGCTAGAGTCGGGCGATCGACGACTCGGGCTCGACCGAGTTGGGCCACGTGTCGGCCAACCGTGCCGGGGTTCAAATCCCGGTTTGGGAGCTTTATTCATACGATTTTATCGCCTCGTCGATTCCAGGCTTGACCGCACGGGCGTCCCCGCGTCAAGAGGCTCTCGCAACGGCCGAGAAGGACTCTAGCGCTGGGACGCTCCCCCGCTAAGCGCTGGGAGAGCCGAGGGAAAAAACTTTGGTCGAGCGCATTTCCTCTACGGAGCGTATTTGAATGAAATAAACCCACCACCTATGATCGCACCTGGGACCTCCCCATTGCCGACAGGTTTTGGACTTCCGGCCCCTTCCGGTTAGGGCCCTGTACTCGCTTGGCGGAGTGTTAAACGCGTTCCCGCTACTTCGCTAGAGTCGGGCGATCGACGACTCGGGCTCGAACGAGTTGGGCCACGGGTGGGCCAACCGTCCCGGGGTTCAAATCCCTGTTCGGGAGCTTTATTCGTACGATTTTATCGCCTCGTCGATTCCAGGCGTGACCGCACGGGCGTCCCTGCGTGAAGAAGCTCGCCACTGCATCAGATTAATCGAGCGCTGGGACCTTCCCCCGCTAAGCTCTGGGAGAGCCGAGGGAAAAAAACTTTGGTCGAGCGCATTTCCTCTACGGAGCGTATTTGAATGAAATAAACCCACCACCTATGATCGCACCTGGGACCTCCCCATCGCCGACCGGTTTTGAACTTCGGCGCCCTTCCGGTTAGGGCCCTGTACTCGCTTGGCGTCCTGAGGCACTTTTGGTTTTCCAGCGTTAAACGCGTTCCTGCTACTTCGTTAGAGTAGTGCGATGGTAAATTCGGGCTGTTCGGAGGTCGGGCTCGGGTTTGCCATACGTGCCTGGGGTCGAATCTGAATTTGCACCAAAAAAAATTTTTTTTTTAGTAGTCCGTAAGAGGAAAAGGGCTACCTTACCAGGGGTTTGGGACGTATAGTAGGGGAGCGATGTAGCAGAAAATCGAGAAAATACGTCCCACGATTTGCGCTGCCTTCCCCCCTAGATATTGTGCGATGATACGTTGTAGACGGGCCAGTGATGTTCAAGGGCGAGCGCAGCTCCCCGTCTAGGGTCAATTCTGTGGTCGGGCTATGATGAATCGCTGTCAGTGCGCTATGACGGTTTCCCCCCCTAGATATTGTGCGTTGCTTACGTTGCTGACAGGCCGGCGAGGTAGTGAGGCGAGCGCTGCTTCCCGTCCAGGGTCAATTCTGTGGTCGGTTGTGTTTATGGCCGGAGGGTTCCAGCGGTTGCGTTGGTTTCGAAAGTTTGCAAAGCCATTGCCGCATGCATGTCCGGCGTTGAGGTGGTGTCGTGTCAGAAGTAAAGTGAGTGGTGTCCGAGTCCTTGTGTACGTCGGGAGCAGTGAGTCAGTAGTTGGTGGCTTTGATGGGACCCCGTGAGAGTAAGAAGGCAGGCCGTCAGAAACTCTTTGACGGGGACTGTTGCTAGCCCAAACGCGTGCCGTGCTGATGTTGAAAACTAAGCACGCACATGCTAAAAGGCCGAAACCTTATCGGAATTGACGGAAAGTCACCAGTTCCGCAGAGGACTGAGTGGAGAGAGGGAAGCTTATCAGGTACGGACGATTGCCCCTATGACATCCTCGTCTGCGCGAAATCTGCGGATAGCGGCGCTAGCCGGCAGCGCTATTGTAGATTCGCGAGCGATGGAAGGAGATTTCGGGCTGTTTGGTCGGCTATACGGAATTGACGGAATGCGATTTGGCTGAAAGTGTCCGAGTCCTTGTGTACGTCGGTAGCAGTGAGTCAGTTGGTGGCTTTGATGGGACCCCGTGAGAGTACGAAGGCAGGCGGTCAGAAACTCTTTGACGGGGACTGTTGCTAGCCCAAACGCGTGCCGTGCTGATGTTGAAAACTAAGCACGCACATGCTAAAAGGCCGAAACCTTATCGGAATTGACGGAAAGTCACCAGTTCCGCAGAGGACTGAGTGGAGAGAGGGAAGCTTATCAGGTACGGACGATTGCCCCTATGACATCCTCGTCTGCGCGAAATCTGCGGATAGCGGCGCTAGCCGGCAGCGCTATTGTAGATTCGCGAGCGATGGAAGGAGATTTCGGGCTGTTTGGTCGGCTATACGGAATTGACGGAATGCGATTTGGCTGAAAGTGTCCGAGTCCTTGTGTACGTCGGTAGCAGTGAGTCAGTTGGTGGCTTTGATGGGCCCCCGTGAGAGTACGAAGGCAGGCAGTCAGAAACTCTTTGACGGGGACTGTTGCTAGCCCAAACGCGTGCCGTGCTGATGTTGAAAACTAAGCACGCACATGCTAAAGGCCGAAACCTTATCGGAATTGACGGAAAGTCACCAGTTCCGCAGAGGACTGAGTGGAGAGAGGGAAGCTTATCAGGTACGGACGATTGCCCCTATGACATCCTCGTCTGCGCGAAATCTGCGGATAGCGGCGCTAGCCGGCAGCGCTATTGTAGATTCGCGAGCGATGGAAGGAGATTTCGGGCTGTTTGGTCGGCTATACGGAATTGACGGAATGCGATTTGGCTGAAAGTGTCCGAGTCCTTGTGTACGTCGGTAGCAGTGAGTCAGTTGGTGGCTTTGATGGGACCCCGTGAGAGTACGAAGGCAGGCGTCAGAAACTCTTTGACGGGGACTGTTGCTAGCCCAAACGCGTGCCGTGCTGATGTTGAAAACTAAGCACGCACATGCTAAAAGGCCGAAACCTTATCGGAATTGACGGAAAGTCACCAGTTCCGCAGAGGACTGAGTGGAGTGAGGGAAGCTTATCAGGTACGGACGATTGCCCCTATGACATCCTAGTCTGCGCGAAATCTGCGGATAGCGGCGCTAGCCGGCAGCGCTATTGTAGATTCGCGAGCGATGGAAGGAGATTTCGGGCTGTTTGGTCGGCTATACGGAATTGACGGAATGCGATTTGGCTGAAAGTGTCCGAGTCCTTGTGTACGTCGGTAGCAGTGAGTCAGTTGGTGGCTTTGATGGGACCCCGTGAGAGTACGAAGGCAGGCGGTCAGAAACTCTTTGACGGGGACTGTTGCTAGCCCAAACGCGTGCCGTGCTGATGTTGAAAACTAAGCACGCACATGCTAAAAGGCCGAAACCTTATCGGAATTGAAGGAAAGTCACCAGTTCCGCAGAGACTGAGTGAAGTGATGGAAGCTTATCAGGTACGGACGATTGCCCCTATGACATCCTAGTCTGCGCGAAATCTGCGGATAGCGGCGCTAGCCGGCAGCGCTATTGTAGATTCGCGAGCGATGGAAGGAGATTTCGGGCTGTTTGGTCGGCTATACGGAATTGACGGAATGCGATTTGGCTGAAAGGCAGGGAGGCTAATGAGGTGGATGATTGACAGACAGACCGAGTGAGGTTGATACGGTGAGGGGATGCCTAACGAATGGTGCCAAGAGGGAAGAGTTTGAGATGGTCGGGCCGTTCTTCTGCTGCGAGGAAATGCTATGACTTTGGCTTGAGATATATATCGTATGTCGTTTCCCGTCCTTTATGATGCAGGCAGCTTCTAAATGGTATCACGCTACTATGTACACGCGATCTATCGAGGCGTGGGCTTACACAGGGATACGCAACCGAGCGAAATAAAGTCGCTGGTGGGCAGTCGCATGTGCGGTGACCATGACAGCGACCAACGATATCACTCTGCAACGATCTGCCCGTCGTCCGGTGAATTCTAATGGCTGGATATCATGTTGCGGAGTTTCGTTCTTCAACTGGGGTGTGACGGTTGTCGCGCAAAATCAATCGTACGTCTGAAACAATGTCTTTGCTAGGCACCTTCTAGCACCCAACCTCTCGACTTGGCTAGCCAACTTCTGGCTTCCCCTAATGAGCTAGGCACCTTCTAGCTCCCTACTCCGCTGGACATCTTCCAGCGCCTGAGCTAGTTGGACAATACGATTGATTTTGCGAGGGCAGTGTCATTCGCGGGCGAAGACCCTAACCCCGTTTCACGCTCTCCTGACATCAGGGTTTGTCGGGCGATGGGCTGGCCCGTTGCAGTTTGGTAGACACGACGAGACTTGACAAATCGCTGAAAGCCCATCAGATCGTTTTTAGTCAATTGGGTTGCCTTGATTGGTCGTGATAACATTGTAGTGCGATATCTAGCGGCTACTGCTGGGAGACTTCATGCGGGACGGTTACCAAAGTAGCGAGTAAGGTTGGACAAGGGCCATCTCAGCTCGGAACGGGTCACTCAGCGGGCGGGTGGCAATGTCGGGAGGTACCAGTAGTGTTCTAGCGCCTCCCCTCACAGGCGAAACAGTTGGAGAGAACGGTTGGAAGGAAGGAAGGGGTAGAGAGAAATGAGATTCTGTCGTGAACATATACTCGGCGTCTTCTAGAAGGTAGGAGGCGTACGGGGTTCAGACTTAGAGCTGGTGACAAAGAATACCTGATGCAGGCAGGTGCCCGAAGTCGGACAAGCGTGCCCACGAAACGGTAACCAAAAGGGTCACTCATCGGGCGGGTGACAATGTCGGGAGGTAACAGAGGTGTTCTAGCGCCTCCCATTCACAGGCGAAACAGTTGGAGAGAACGGTTGGAAGGAAGGAAGGCGGAGAGAGAAACGAGATTCTGTCGTGAACATATACTCGGCGTCTTCTAGAAGGTAGGAGGCGCACGGGGTTCAGACTTAGAGCTGGTGACAAAGAATACCTGATGCAGGCAGGTGCCCGAAGTCGGACAAGCGTGCCCACGAAACGGTAACCAAAAGGGTCACTCATCGGGCGGGTGACAATGTCGGGAGGTAACAGAGGTGTTCTAGCGCCTCCCATTCACAGGCGAAACAGTTGGAGAGAACGGTTGGAAGGAAGGAAGGGGTAGAGAGAAATGAGATTCTGTCGTGAACATATACTCGGCGTCTTCTAGAAGGTAGGAGGCGTACGGGGTTCAGACTTAGAGCTGGTGACAAAGAATACCTGATGCAGGCAGGTGCCCGAAGTCGGACAAGCGTGCCCACGAAACGGTAACCAAAAGGGTCACTCATCGGGCGGGTGACAATGTCGGGAGTAACAGAGGTGTTCTAGCGCCTCCCATTCACAGGCGAAACAGTTGGAGAGAACGGTTGGAAGGAAGGAAGGGTAGAGAGAAATGAGATTCTGTCGTGAACATATACTCGGCGTCTTCTAGAAGGTAGGAGGCGTACGGGGTTCAGACTTAGAGCTGGTGACAAAGAATACCTGATGCAGGCAGGTGCCCGAAGTCGGACAAGCGTGCCCACGAAACGGTAACCAAAAGGGTCACTCATCGGGCGGGTGACAATGTCGGGAGGTAACAGAGGTGTTCTAGCGCCTCCCATTCACAGGCGAAACAGTTGGAGAGAACGGTTGGAAGGAAGGAAGGGGTAGAGAGAAATGAGATTCTGTCGTGAACATATACTCGGCGTCTTCTAGAAGGTAGGAGGCGTACGGGGTTCAGACTTAGAGCTGGTGACAAAGAATACCTGATGCAGGCAGGTGCCCGAAGTCGGACAAGCGTGCCCACGAAACGGTAACCAAAAGGGTCACTCATCGGGCGGGTGACAATGTCGGGAGGTAACAGAGGTGTTCTAGCGCCTCCCATTCACAGGCGAAACAGTTGGAGAGAACGGTTGGAAGGAAGGAAGGGTAGAGAGAAATGAGATTCTGTCGTGAACATATACTCGGCGTCTTCTAGAAGGTAGGAGGCGTACGGGTTCAGACTTAGAGCTGGTGACAAAGAATACCTGATGCAGGCAGGTGCCCGAAGTCGGACAAGCGTGCCCACGAAACGGTAACCAAAAGGGTCACTCATCGGGCGGTGACAATGTCGGGAGGTAACAGAGGTGTTCTAGCGCCTCCCATTCACAGGCGAAACAGTTGGAGAGAACGGTTGGAAGGAAGGAAGGGGTAGAGAGAAATGAGATTCTGTCGTGAACATATACTCGGCGTCTTCTAGAAGGTAGGAGGCGTACGGGGTTCAGACTTAGAGCTGGTGACAAAGAATACCTGATGCAGGCAGGTGCCCGAAGTCGGACAAGCGTGCCCACGAAACGGTAACCAAAAGGTCACTCATCGGGCGGGTGACAATGTCGGGAGGTAACAGAGGTGTTCTAGCGCCTCCCATTCACAGGCGAAACAGTTGGAGAGAACGGTTGGAAGGAAGGAAGGGGGAGAGAGAAATGAGATTCTGTCGTGAACCATCTCGGGACCTAACGGTAGCGCCTCCCCCCACAGACCCCGAGCTGGTGACAAAGGATGGTTGAATACCCGAGGCAGGCAGGCGACGGAAGTCGGAGAAGCGCGCGCACCTAACGGTACCGAAGAGGTAACCAAGAGACCCCGGGAAAGATGGCGAGAACGATCGGTCGAGTGAAGAACGGCGGGACTAGTTGTGACCTATAGTTCCGTCGAAGAAAACAGCCCAGGGAACGGGCTTGGTGAAATCAGACCTTATCGAGCTGAGATCCTCGGACGCTGAGATTATCCCCCCATCCAGCAGGGTTTGTCTCGGCCACCTCTCCACCTGCCATGACTTGACTGGGCTCGGCTTGTCGGCGCGCGGTGCGCGGTGGGTGGACAGTGTATATAACTAATATATATATATATATAATTTTTTTTGTTTTTGTTTTTTTTTTCCTCCTCCGTCCAGAGGCACTTTTTTCTCTTTTGTTTTTTTTTTTGTCCCCTAACAGGCATCTGTAGTTCGCCAAGTGCATTTTCTAACATTCGCTCGCTGCGCATCTATCGGCATTCCGCACATTTCCTTTTCTCCCTCAATAGGCTTCTGTTGAGCGCAAAACAGGTTTTGTTGTTTTTTTTGTTTGTTTTTTTTGTCCCCCAAAAGGCTTCTCCGCAGCGCGATTCTTCATTCGCCAACTGCATTTTAATTTTATTTCTCCCTCAATAGGCTTCTGTTGAGCGCAATTCGCCAACAGGTTTTGTTGTTTTTGTTTTTTTGGTTTTTTGTCCCCCAAAAGGCTTCTCCGCAGCGCGATTCTTCATTCGCCAACTGCATTTTAATTTTATTTCTCCCTCAATAGGCTTCTGTTGAGCGCAATTCGCCAACAGGTTTTGTTGTTTTTTTTTTGTTTTTTTTTTTGTCCCCCAAAAGGCTTCTGCGAAGCGCGATTCTTCATTCGCCAACTGCATTTTAATTTTATTTCTCCCTCAATAGGCTTCTGTTGAGCGCAATTCGCCAACAGGTTTTGGTGTTGTTTTTTTTGTTTTTTTTTTTTTGTTTTTTTGTCCCCCAAAAGGCTTTTGCGAAGCGCGATTCTTCATTCGCCAACTGCATTTTAATTTTATTTCTCCCTCAATAGGCTTCTGTTGAGCGCAATTCGCCAACAGGTTTTGTTGTTTTTTTTTTTTTTTGTCCCCCAAAAGGCTTCTGCGAAGCGCGATTCTTCATTCGCCAACTGCATTTTAATTTTATTCGTCCCTCAATAGGCTTCTGTTGAGCGCAATTCGCCAACAGGTTTTTGTTTGTCTGTTGGGAAATTATATACTCTATCGTTTTACCAAAGGGTTCCGCACGAAGCACACTTAAACGCAGCGAGACATGCAATGAAAAAAAAAACACTAGGACGAGCCATTTACTCAGTTTTAGGGATGCAACTTAGTTTATACATTAGGGTTGTACAAATTACCAAAGGATTAATTCCTTGATAGTTGAGTCCTTGAAAAAAGTCTCTTACTCACACTCTCTCGCTGTACTCGTTTTAATATAAAAATGATCAACACAATGGACTACCGTTGGTTTGTCAGTTAATTCTTCAACTATGCAGCCGAACGAGGCTCGAACCAGGACTTTGTTGTTGATTAAAATATTATTAACAAAATTATTATTATTTTATTATTATTATTAATTAATTATATTATTTTTATTTAATTATTATATAATTTTATTATTATTATTATTATTATTATTATTATTATTTTATTATTATTTATTATTTTATTATTATTAAATTATTTTTTTTATTATTATTACACATATTAAGTCTCAATTATGATTATTATATATTATTAATATTATTATTATTATTATTTTATTAGTATTATATATATATTTTAATATTATTAAATTAAAAATTATTTTATTTATTTGTAACACCACCATATAGCTTTCCTAGCCGATTCTTATTCGAATGCATTTTAATTTTATTTCTCCTCAATAGGCTCTTTACCAATTCGCCAACAGTTGTTTTTTGGTCCCCAAAAGTTCTGCAGCGGACTCACGCAACGAGCATTTAATTATTTCTCCTCATGGCTTCGTTTGAGGGGCAAGACCTTTTTTGATTTTTTTGTTGCCCAAAAGTTTTCAACGCGTCTCAGCCAACTGCAAATTTTATACTCTCAAGGCGGAACGTGAGACGGAAGCAACAGTTCTAACTAGTTCTTTCCCAAATCACCGATACGGTGCAGAGAATGTGAGTAAAGATCCTTTTTGAGGGGATTACATTGCGCCGAGCGAGGCAATCGTGGCTCAAAGCGTTTTACAACGGTCTCAGCCAACAGCAACAGTTAACACGCGAGCGGACAGACAGGAACGAGAAAAACATTACTAAACCATGTTCTAATCCATTACGGTGAGAGAATGTGAAGGTAAGATCCTTTGTTATCGAGAACTCTTTATGCGCACGACGAGCATCGTGCTCGTCGTTTTACAAACGATCACAGCCAAGCAACGTTTGAAAACAGTCAAATGCGGGAACGACTCGAACAGGACGGTAGTTTCAATATTAAATTAAAATAATATTATAATACAAAGTTTATTTCTTACTATTATTATATTATTTTTATTATTTATAATGTTTATAAATATCTATTACTTTTTTATATATATATTATTTTTATTATATATTATTGATTACGCCACGTATCCAGTACGTGCTCAAAGCGCTTTACAACGGTCCAGCAACACAACAGTTAACACGCAGAGCGGGACACGAGAGGACGGAGAAAACATTACTAACCAGTTCTACATCCGACTACGGTGAGAGAATGTGAGTAAAGATCCTTTTTATCGAGGACTCAACTATGCGCCGAGGAGGCAATCGTGCTCAAATCGTTTTACAACGCGTCTGCAGCCAACAGCAACAGTTAACACGCAGAGCGGGACACGAGAGGACGGAGAAAACATTACTAACCAGTTCTACATCCGACTACGGTGAGAGAATGTGAGTAAAGATCCTTTTTATCGAGGACTCTACTATGCGCCGAGCGAGGCAATCGTGCTCAAATCGTTTTACAACGCGTCTGCAGCCAACAGCAACAGTTAACACGCAGAGCGGGACACGAGAGGACGGAGAAAACATTACTAACCAGTTCTACATCCGACTACGGTGGAGAATGTGAGTAAAGATCCTTTTTATCGAGGACTCTACTATGCGCCGAGCGAGGCAATCGTGCTCAAAGCGCTTTACAACGCGTCTACAGCCAACAGCAACAGTTAACACGCAGAGCGGGACACGAGAGGACGGAAAAATCACTACTAACTGACAGGTATTAGTCTTACACCTGATTACGGTGAGAGAATGTGAGTAAAGATCCTTTTTATCGAGGACTCTACTATGCGCCGAGCGAGGCAATCGTGCTCAAAGCGCTTTACAACGCGTCTACAGCCAACAGCAACAGTTAACACGGAGAGCGGGACACGACAGGATGGAGAAAACACTAGTAAAGTCACGGCCATGTACTCGTTTTCAAGGGATGCAACTCAAGAAGATAAAATAGGGTGTACAAATACCAAGGATTAATTCCCTTGAACTACTAATGTGATTAATTATATATATTATATTTATTATATTATTGTTATTATTATTATTATTATTATTATTATATTATTATTATTATTATTATTATTATTATTATTATTATTATTATTATTATTATTATTATAGCCAACTTATCCAGTAACTTGCTCAAAGCGCTTTACAACGCGTCTGCAGCAGACCGCAACACTGAACATGCAGAGCGGGACACGACAGGACGTAGAAAAAACTACTAACTGACAGGTATTAGTCTAACACCTGACTACGGTGAGAGAATGTGAGTAAAGATCCTTTTTTTATCGAGGACTCAACTATGCGCCGAGGGAGGCAATCGTGCTCAAATCGTTTTACAACGCGTCTGCAGCCAACAGCAACACTTAACACGCAGAGCGGGACCGACAGGTCGGAGAAAACATTACTAACTAGTTCTACATCCGAGTACGGTGAGAGAATGTGAGTAAAGAACATTTTTATCCAGGACTCAACTATGCGCCGAGCGAGGCAATCGTGCTCAAAGCGCTTTACAACGCGTCTACAGCTAACAGCAACACTTAACACGCAGTTGACGAATTCCGCTTCGCAAAAGCCTATTAAGGGACAGAAAAAAAAGCAGTTGGCAGCGGCCTCTTCTGGTACTCGCACTAACGCGAATGATTGGTGTCATCGGGAGCGAAACACACACACACACACACACACACACACACAACACACACACACACACATACTGCGTTGTTTAATCTTCAATACCTCTCACTTGTCGATATTTGATTGGTTAGTATTGTCCTCTTCAGCCTACGCAATATCGTCTTGGTCCATTCGCCGCGTCGCGCATGTGATAAAAAGGGGTGATTTACTGGCATTTCTCTCTTCACACTCTGGCATTTGTCTCTTCACACTCGTAGAAATTTCATTCGAGGCATTTCATAGAAAAAGTGTTATTAATCTAAAGTAGTATTCCAGTATACGCATCCAAAGTTTCTTTTGCAGTCATGAAAAGGTATTTACTGTTCTTGTATTAGAAATTCTGTGATTTTGGATATTAGATTTTATCGTGTGTGTGTGTGTGTGTGTGTGTGTGTGTGTGTGTGTGTGTGTGTTGTGTGTTTGTGAAAGATGTATCGGTAGAAAATACAATGAAGTGTTCTAGTGCAATAATTTTTTGAAGGCTAATTCACTGTTGCCATATGTAGTTTTTCTGTGTAAAAACATAGCTCCCTTATTTTTCTGATCTGTGTTTAGGTTCAATTGTCACCTTTGTGAAAAACAGCCCACACATTTGGCGCGACACCTTATAAGAGTGCACAAAGTGGATCCTATTATAGCCAGGGGGCGTCGATTTGATGTTCTGAAAACAAAGGGAAGGTAAGAATGATTTACGTACATTTATTTTTTTTTTCATTTTTTAGTTACACGTATTTCCATTGGCAATTCATTAATTGTTGAAGACTCTATTTACTATTCTGCTTTTGTACTTAAAATTGCATATTTATCATGCAAAAATCTCTGAAAGTGTAAGATTGGGCAACTGTTGTCCGATTAAAGTCTTTTCATGTTTTCATGTCCTATAATTTCATAAATAAAGAAAGAGGGACAAAGGACCCTCACCTTGCCCATTAATTAATGGATGCTGCTAGACAAAGACATTTTAACCCTAGACTGTTTGTTTTCTTTAAACAGGTCGCGGAACCTGGAACTAATCTTCAAGGTAGAGTGAGAATATATTTCATCTCGTTTCTAATAAATATGTCGATACAAGACCCTCGTATATAGTTCTCTCTTTGTTTACGTTTGTTTTTAATGGGTTGTTTTGTTTTTAATATTGCTTTTATTCATTTTTATTGTTTTGTCATATTCTTTTTTCTCTCCATGAACAGGAGCCGGCCGACGACAACCAGAGTATTACGGGTGTTTTCAAAGTAAGAATACTTCGTCCACTGAAGGAGCAACTGCAGCATCAGGGAGATAAAGTGGCCTCCGGATGCTACAATAAGTTGTGGGCTTTCCGCGTAAGTATATGTCTACTATAAAAATGCATTAATCTATCTTTAAAGTTCAAAAGTGTTGCTGGATTATTTTTAATTGTTTTTTTTTTTAATTTGTTTGTTGATTTTATTTGTTTGTTGTTTGTTTTTGTTTTGGTGTCGTTTTTATTTTATGGTGCATTTGTTTTTTCTAAATTATTTTCAGAATTTTCTTAAATGGCTGGAAGAATCCCGTGCTTTATATTTGGCAGAGAAAAAACTAGCCTCACAAGTAAAGATGCTTCTGTCTACCGTTTCTGCCGCCCTCATACCATTTCGGGTATCGAAGAGGATGCGGTCGAATGAAATAAATAAAACAACGAAAGGTAATTATCCATTGATACACTTTCAATTCCTTTCCACTCCATCGAGCCACACAAAACAAAACAAAACAAAAACAAACAAAAAATTAAATAAATAAATGATTAAATAAATAAATACATAAATAAATGAATAAATAAATGAATCAATCAATCGATGGATAAATAAATAAATAAATAAATAAATAAATAAATAACAATAAAATACAATCAAATACAATCAAAGACGATCAAATTGAGGCGTTATTGATTTTATCTCCTTTCTGTTTACTTTACTTTTTTTTTCTTCTTGGCATAGCGATAGACCTCAGCACAGACCTCCCAACAAAAGACTTGTTGAAAAGCCTGACGGACGAGTCCACGTGGACTGACACCTCCAGAGTTCGGGACACATTAATGACTGTTCTCGCTATAGGCAGCATGTCCCGTCTTGGAGCCTTGCGAAACTTGTCTGTTGATGAGTTTCAGGCGGCTCGCGAGACTGACCAAAATCATGATCTGTATCGAGCAGAAGTAAACCAGCACAAAACCATGAAGACATATGGTCCAGCGGGCATTTATTTCACACCTACCCTAAAAGCCCACATTGAAAGGTAACAGTGTGATACTATTATTATTATTATTATTATTATTATTATTATTATTATTATTATTATTATTATTATTATTATTATTATTATTATTATTATTATATTATTATTATTATTATTATTATTATTATTATTATTATTGTTATTATTATTATTATTATTATTATTATTATTATTATTATTATTATTATTATTATTATTATTATTATTATTATTATTATTATTATTATTATTATTATTATTAATATTACTATTAATATTATTATTTATATAATGTTAATACTTGAAGATAATCGTAGAATTTGCCAACTCATGGGATTATTGATTCTTTAATATTTTTTTTTTTTTGGTTTGTGTTTTAAAACAATTATTTCAGGTATTTAGATAAAAGACCAGTGCAATCCAAATGGGTGTTTTGCACTTCGTCCGGCCGTCAGCTGACATCAAGCCATGCTGGAATCATTTTTAGACGCCTCACCAAAATCTCGGCCACTGAAATGAGAAAAAGCGTGGCCTTTGCAGTAAGTATTCAATGTTTGAAAGCGTTGTTAATATGTCTAGCATATAATTGTTTCTATCTGTTCTATCTTTATTTATGTATTATTATTCTTTCTTAATCAGAATCCCGAGTAGACGGTTAAAAAAAAAAAAAGAAAAGACAAGGAAAATAACAAATAACAACACCCCTCCCCCCCTTAAAAAAAAAACCCACGAAAAATA
This sequence comes from Berghia stephanieae, assembly GCF_034508935.2. Taxonomy (NCBI): domain Eukaryota; kingdom Metazoa; phylum Mollusca; class Gastropoda; order Nudibranchia; family Aeolidiidae; genus Berghia; species Berghia stephanieae. Next base: position 204,682 of record NC_088370.1, read on the forward strand.
AAACAACAAAAAACAAAACAAAACAAAAAAAAGAAAAGAAAAAGACACCAACACAAAGCCGAGCACACAAATACTTTTTCTGTTGATTTTTGATTTTTTTTTTGTGTGTTTTCTTTCTCTTCGTGTTTCAGCACAGGGAATCACCTGAAGAAGTTCAGTCCGCCATATCCGAAGCGATGCATCACAGTTTGCAGGTACACAGGGAATCGTATGCGGCCAAATCTCACGACAAAACTATATATAAAGGATTGCAAGCCATTGGAGCAGGTACAGTGATGTGAAAAAAGTTGGGCTAGGGTGAGGAAGAGGAGGAGAGGGGGTGGGGAGGGGGAGTAGGGGGGGGGTGGGGTGGTAAACGCTTTATAAAGGCTGTCTAAAAATGTTTCATATGAAATGTTCAGTTCATCTATATCTTTTTATTCCAGTACAATGCTTGCAAAGTGAAGAGTTAAGATTGGACGAGCCCAGCACGTCAAGAGCATATTTTGAGCCACCCATCGTGACCGACGTCCAGGCTTCGCCTTCTGTAGAGTCCTCACAGTCGTCACCTGTAGTTCCCAGTATGTATGCAATACTAATTATGAACATGGTGCACCTGTCTTTCTTACATTTTTCTGGTCTTTGAGCAGGTTTACTGGATATTTTGGCTATAATAATAATAATAATAATAATAATAATAATAATAATAATAATAATAATAATAATAATAATAATAATAATAATAATAATAATAATAATAATAATAATAATAATAATAATAATAATAATAATAAGGTCCTGGGTACGATTCTCGCTCGGCGCATAGTTGATGTAATGAACTGACAAATCAACCGGTAACAATTGTATTGTTCAAGGGTTGCAACTCGAGAATATAACATAGGGTGTACACATACCAAGGATTAATTCCCTTTACAAGTTTATATCAACACATCGACTACTACAGTTGTGTCTTAGAAAAAAGGCTATGCACCTGTCTTTCTTACATTTTTCTGGTCATTTCTCGGAAAAAATAATGTCATAGTGTGAGCTGTGTGACGGTAAAGGAGTAAACATTTCTTTAAAAAAAAACTAATAATCACACGGCTTTATATTATTAAAATATCTATGTTTATTCTTTTTAATTAAACAGATAAAAGTGTGCTATATTTCACAAAGACTTTGTCTGCAATAAACCCGGAGAAATGCCCCAATAACTACATCAGAGAAGACAAGGTCTTAAAAGGCGTAAGTAATTTATGAGTTTGGTTTTGTTTCCTTAGTCTACGTAATACAAAAATTACGGAGTAAAGGATCGGCTTCTACTGGGAGATAATTTGGAAAGTTCGGGGGGGGGGGGAAGAGGGGGTTGTCTCAGTAAAGAAATGTAAAGAGATTTATCTAATTGTTAAGTTACATCGGAGTAAAAAATACCTCCCCTCCCACTCCCCACTCATGTAGATTAATTCTCGTCTGGTAAAATACATTTTCTTTTTCTTTTCTTTCTTATTTTCCCCCAGATATATGTGACGGCCAGGAATAAATTTACTATAGACGAACTTCAGATGGCCTTCCATTATTTAGGAGCTTATAGAAGGAAGACGACGGTGGATCCATGTCTAATAAGATCACTCAGGACAGCCTTCCCAGAGTTTCAAAGAACTTTTGCCAGGATTAAAGATAAAACTTTAACAGATAAAATGCGAGCATGGCCTGAGGACAAAGACCTTATTTTCGAATAGCCTATACAGTCCATTTCTTTTCTTTTATTATGACAACAAACCAACGTTGAACTGCATCTCACTCCCTGGGAACATATAGTCGGCCGTGGAAGAAAGTTTCGTCAAACAGCTCATAAATATTTATATATTGCTGGAAAATTTAAATTGAAGTTAAGTTCATTTATTTTGCTGAAATTCCAAACAGATGGTATACTAATTGTAATTCTTTGTAAATTGGCGGGGTGGTAAACGCTTTATAAAGGCTGTCTAAAAAAAAAGGTTCATATGAAATGTTCAGTTCATCAATAATTACATCAGAGAAGACAAGGTCTTAAAAGGCGTAAGTTATTTATGAGTTTGGTTTTGTTTCCTTAGTCTAGATAACACAAAAATTACGGAGTAAAGAATCGGCTTCTACTGGGAGATAATTTGGAAAGTTCGGGGGGGGGGGGGGGGGAGGGGTGTCTCTATAAAGAAATGAGATTTATCTAATTCTTAAGTTACTTCACAGTAACAAAATACCTCCCCTCCCATTCCCCACTCATGTAGATTAATTCTCGGCTAGTGCAAATACATATTCTTTTTCTTTTCTTTCTTATTTTCCCCCAGATATATGTGACGGCCAGGAATAAGTTTACTATAGACGAACCTCAGATGGCCTTCCATTATTTAGGAGCCTGTAGAAGGAAGACGACGGTGGATCCAAGTCTTATAAGATCACTCAGCACAGCCTTTCCAGAGTTTCAAAGAACTTTTGCCAAGATTAAAGATAAAACTTTAACAGATAAAATGCGAGCATGGCCTGAGGACAAAGACCTCAGCACAGACCTCCCAACAAAAGACTTGTTGAAAAGCCTGACGGACGATTCCACATGGGCTGACACCTCCAGAGTTCGAGACACATTAATGACTGTTCTCGCTATAGGCAGCATGTCCCGTCTTGGAGCCTTGCGAAACTTGTCTGTTGATGAGTTTCAGGCGGCTCGCGAGACTGACCAAAATCATGATCTGTATCGAGCAGAAGTAAACCAGCACAAAACCATGAAGACATATGGTCCAGCGGGCATTTATTTCACACCTACCCTAAAAGCCCACATTGAAAGGTAACAGTGTGATACTATTATTATTATTATTATTATTATTATTATTATTATTATTATTATTATTATTATTATTATTATTATTATTATTATTATTATTATTATTATTATTACTATTATTATTTATATAATGTTAATACTTGAAGATAATCGTCAATAGAATTGGGTATTTTGCACGTCCCCCCCCCCTAAAAAAAACCCCGAGAAAAATAAAACAACAAAAAACAAAACAAAACAAAAAAGCAAAAGAAACCAACACAAAGCAGAACACAGAGCAGAACACAGAAATACTTATTCTGTTTATTTTTGATTTTTATGTGTGTTTTTTTCTTCTATTCTTGTTTCAGCAGAGGGAATCACCTGAAGAAGTTCAGTCGGCCATATCCGAAGCGATGCATCACAGTTTGCAGGTACACAGGGAATCGTATGCGGCCAAAACTCACGACAAAACTATATATAAAGGATTGCAAGCCATTGGAGCAGGTACAGTGATGTGAAAAAAGTTGGGGCGAGGGTCCTTTCTTACATTTTTCTGGTCTTTGAGCAGGTTTACTGGATATTTTGGCTATAATAATAATAAGATAATAATAATAATATAATAATAATAATAATAATAATATAATAATATAATAATAATAATTTAAAATAATAATAATAATAATAAAATAATAAAAAATAATGAAATATAACAATAAATAATAAAAATAATAAATAATAAAATAATAATAAAATTAATAATAATAATAATTTAAAAAAATAAAATAAAAATATAAAATAAAA
>NC_088370.1:208358-213358 GCF_034508935.2 Berghia stephanieae
GTCTGTGTGGAAAGATTTTAATACAATTCATTGTTCAATCGTTTCTTACTTAACCAGTTCCACTCACCGATTGTCATTTATATTTAAAAATAAAACGGAGTTAACCACGTGAAATTATTTCATCTTATTACCCAAATTTTAGATCCCATTGTTGTAATGGAACGACTCTCAAACAAACAAAGTACAAACAGTCAAAGGGTTCAAATTGCCCAAATATCAGAGCTCAAAAAATCTATTCACATCAAGCGCATCCTCTATTCTTCGCCTCGCCCCTCTGTTCAAATTTAAAATTTTTAGTTAAAACTATGAAAAAATAAATAAATAAATAACTGAATAAATGAATAAATAATAACAATAATAAAGACTAAATAAATAACTGAATAAATGAATAGATAAATAAATTTCGGTCGTCTAGAACCGGTCAAATGATCAGAAAACAATAATATTTAAAATAATGTATTGTTCTTCCTCATATTGAATATAATTGTAACAACAAAGATAAAAGCCGGATTTGGGGGGGGTGGTCATTTTAACTGTCAAGCTAATTGATCTATACTTGCATCCATCACAAAATTTATGAAAATTACTGTAACAATTGCTACTTTCCATTAACATGGTAGCTCTCCAGAAGAAATTGATTTGTCGAATATGATCACAATGAAAATAGCAATTCGATGAGCTACACCTTTTAATGAATAAAATATATATATAATATATATTTATATATATATATATATAATATTATATATATATAATATAGACAGAGAGAGAGAGGAAGGAGAGAGAGAGAGAAGAGAGAGAGAGAGAGAAGAGAGAGAGAGAGAGAGAATCTCAATAAAGTATGGTGGCATTGCATTTTAGTTGCGAGCTGCGCGTTGATATTTCAACTCTCTCTCTCTCTCTCTCTCTCTCTCTCACCTCTCTCTCTCTCTCTCTCTCCTCTCTCCTCTCTTAGGGTGCATCATGTAGCGGGCGGACTTGTGATTCTTTGTAAAGCACTTTGGGCACATACAGTTAACATAAATGGCCGCGGATACAAGCAATCTAAGTTCTGTTTATGGCAACCACCCTGTCGTTCCAGTCACTGTCATCAATCAATATCGAAACTAACTCAATGTCTCAATCATGTCTATATGTTTGTTTTGAAAATAAAATAGTTTTAAACTTAACTGCTGGCTAACAAACTTCGCTCTGCTCGTGTGTTGAATCCATGACCTCGAGAAGTCGGGGGAGTGGCTCAATATAGGCTTGAGCTTGAAACCACATTATTATTGGAGTTGGGGGAGGGGGGGGGTTTAACGCCGATTGCAGATTTCCACTCTCGTGGCCATGCCAAGTTGTCATAACAGTAAGGTCGTGGGTTCGAGCCCTCATCGCCGTAAACCTGTTATTCTATATTGCCATCTGGGAATTTTATACTCCCTTCATCTCTTGTTGTTTTCAACATAACTGCCTGTCCACTCATTTCTGAAATGAAGATCTAAAGCAATTCAAGCAACAAAGGTTTTATCTAGACACTTTTATTACTGTGAGCAGGCAGATATATTCTCAAGTACCCACACTATAAATAACTAAATAATGAAATCTTCTTACAATAAAAAGAATCGCTGTCTCCAGACTGGGTTATTTTTCAATTGTTCATTATAACCGCCGAGAAGAGAAAACTAGAGACAATCAGAGTGATGTCATGGAGGCAGCATTTCATTCAGATAAACACGTTATGGCCGCCGGTGTATATTGGCAGCGGAATGGCGCCCGTACTCTTTTTGCATATTCCAAAAGCCTTTAAAATTGTTTTAAAATTCTTTACCGAGTATCAATGTATTTATGATCTTGCAGCATTTCTTATTAGCCTCTTTGTTTTATTCCCGACATTGATTAAAATAGTATGATTATATATCTTGTGTGATTATTGAATGTTATTGGCAAAATGTAATATATCTAAAGCGTAATATTATATAAATATATATATACTCCCCATAAAAGTAACACAAAACCCACTAAAGGGTGACGAGAGCCCTCGGTATCGAAACGGCCGTATGGATGGACGAAAGGTGAGTAGGTTTTACTCATTAATTGTATAATGCTCTGAATTGTGAATTTATAGAGCACTGTCAGAACTACAGGACATCCATCAATAATATATATATATATATATATATATATAATATATATATATATATATAATATATATATATATATATATCAGATGATAACAAGAATGAGACATTTTTCAAACGGTTCTATCTTTAAACCATCAACCAATAATTCTTAAAATTAAAGTCACATTTACATAAATCTAATTCAAGCAAAATTTAATAAATAAAAATACATTTAATTGAGAAATAAAGGCGTTAGTAAAGTTATAGTAAAACATACAAAATTTACAAATATTGAACCGAACGTGACTTGTGTAAATTCCACTCACATCACTCAGTATTCTGAATGGTAATTCAATCAGCTCGATTTAATAATAAGTATAAACCTTGGATGTCTGTCTTTCCTCACACACAAAAAAAAAATGAATTCCCTTCTTCATCTGTCACGAAATACCTAATAATATTGTTTATTACATATATATATATATATATATAAATATATATATATATAATATATAAATATATAATATTGATCTATTGTTTTACTGAATAATTATCAACGTTGTCATCATTTTTACGAAGGGCGTTGGATCGATAGCTCAGTTGATAGAGCACACACTCATTGAGCAAAGGGACGTTGTCGATGCTGTTCAACCAGCAGAGTTTGAGTTATGTGTATCTCGTAGATTGCCATTCCCTTTTAACTTTATAAAACGAGATGGACTTTGGTTCAATAAATCATATTTTTTATCAATGCATGTTCAATCTTCTCAAACAGGTGAAGAAACTCTAAAAATCATGACACTTGCAGGCAAGAACAAGGCAATAAAATGGAAATATTCGAAATATTAAATAATCCAAAATGAAAATTGAAATCAAAATTGCAAATCTCTTCTTCTCTGGCGGATATAAGTATTGAGAAACATATTTGGTGACGGTACTGTTATAATTTATTTTTAAGTGACACAATTAGGGTATCATTACATTGGCCAACTTCTTGGCTTTGAATAAATAGCAACTAGTGTTTCCTCCATTTTCTCTATACATTTGCAGTCGGTCGTAAACGGTACAATATTGACAAGAGGGAAGAATATGGAGGTCATTCCTTCATTAGTTTTTGTGGAACGTTTGCCACGAGATTGTTATATTTTTTATGTCAGACCCCCAAATTAGGTTGCAAAATGGGTATCAACACAGATAATTAAAAATGTTCATCATAAATGTTGTTTTTTAACATATAATGACGAGATAGAATGATTAAAACCGCCCAATATTGGTAATTAAATCTTTTTTAGAAAAGACACAAACCGACCTTAACCATGTGAACTACCTTCCATTAAGGACAATAATTTAATCGTTTTAGGACAAAGCTTTTTGCCAGCAGGCGACAATCTCTTTTGTAATTTGGTGGGTTTTTTGTGTGTGAAACAATGCGGTTACTTTTGTTTTGTCAATATCGAAGAAAAAGGGCTTAAATAGATAGTTACTTTTGCACCAAAAAGAACCCATATGAGCATTGTAAGAAATTAATAAATAAAACATGCCTTAGTCTGTGTCACACAATCAGTGCGTTCTCACAGAAATTGTTGATATCCTGATTTTGTCTCTATTAAAAGGATTCGCAGTACATTGTTCATCCAATTCACTAATTCGTTTTACCCAGAGAAAAAATGATAAGAGGGAATTATATGACCATCTTGGCTTGTTTGGCGGCCAATCCTTAGGAGCAACTTCCCTTTACACCGGAGTGCTGCTGGTTTAGGGATAATTGAGGATAACGATAAGAATCACTAGACTTCTATAAAATTATTTGACTTAGTTGTGCATGCTATGTCTTATATATATATATATATATATATATAATATATATATATATATATATATATATATATTATATATATATTTGGAGGGAGATATATATATAGAGAGAGAGAGATAGAGATAGATTTTTCATCTTATCTTTATCTCGTGAATAAAAGTGTTATAAATCACATGCATTGTTTTGTTATTTAATAAGAGTGGGGCCAATTTTAGATCCAGCGTAAGACCACGCTCTTTGTCACCCATTGTGGATGGAGAGGTCTCTCTGATGTGTCTTGCTTATGTCCGCCTTATTTACTCTTTCTACGTTGTTCTTATCGTTGTTTTGGAAATAAATTTTAGGGTTTTCCCCTGGTCCTTTCTGGAGGAAGGTGGTGGGGTCCTTTAGTTAGGGATGAGATGGTTACATATAAAGTCTCTCTCTTTTAATTTTTTGAGAGAGGATATTTTCACTTGCAGGTGGTAATCTCGTTCTTTCTCTTCTTTGTCGCTCTCTTCTTTCGCGCTCTCTCTCTCTCTCTCTCTCTCTCTCTCTCTCTCTCTCTCTCTCTCTCTCTCTATAACTCTCTCTCTCTCTCATGTGTACTAATACATTTTTTGCCTTGAATATACTGTAATTTGTAAATATTTGAGTGTGTCCTTCATAGTTGGATACTTGATAGTAACGGGGTGGGAGTTGTAGGAAATGTCAAAATAGGTGCATTGATAGATTGCTCTTGATGAGTGGGGTCTTCTTCTTCCTATGGTGGTATATATATATATATATATATATATATATATATATAATATATATATATATATATATATATATAATAATATATAATATATATATAGTGAGAGAGAGAGAGAGAGAGAGAGAGAGAGAGAGAAAGAGAGAGAGAGAAAGAGAGATAGGTCACTTGCTTTGTCTTCCATCCCTCAAATCTGGTTTCCTTTTGGAAGGCAATTTGTTCACAGTAATATTATTAAAACAATGCCTTTTTCATAAGGCTGGGACTATTGGTCAGTAATAGCAATGCACCTTAGCGCTTGTTCGTCAGTGCTGACGACTATAATTCTATCGACATTTGTACGTGTCTG
>NC_088370.1:218358-223358 GCF_034508935.2 Berghia stephanieae
TTGGCAGACGCCCTTATGAAATATTTCTCCGACGATCATAAAAGCGTATTCAAAGGGGAAAAAAAACATTTAAAATCTGATCATGTTTTGAATTAAATACATTCTGATCACAAGACATATGAAAAGTTTTAGCCAGCATGAAGAATAAAAAGTACAGATTTTCTTTGTTTAGAACCACGATGGCTGCCGTTGCTGGGCGACGTGACATAAGACTAATGAATCCAAATCACAACACATACAATTTAGTGATAAAAGCTCATAAAAATGGCTGACTAAAAACAATAACTTATAGCTGATTGGCTTCAATATACACCAAGATAACAACGAACTCTCTGACAGTCGTCATAATGTAAACAATAATAATGATTGGTAAACTTATAAAACTACACAGGTTTTATTAAAATAAAAAATTACAAAAACCCGATGACGTCAATTTCGTTCTATCTCTATGCCTGTATTTGGTTATATAAAACTATTGATGTCAACAGGATATAATGTGTAAATACACAAAAGTATGTGTTAGTTGATTGTTTATAGTATCATTAATATTTTAGTGAATTAAATAATCAATGAAAAATCTGAAATTTAATTTGAAAAAATATCAATGACGTCCATCAAGACCTAATACCACAACTAGGCGCAGTCTCAAGTCCATCTCTTTATCTCTCTCTTCTTTCATCGTGCATTCTTCTACTAATCTCCACTCGTTCTACACACACTATCAAAAACACACATAAAATTCTCGTAACGCAAACAACACAACACACAATAGCTCATTTAACACATCTCCCCATAAAACGGTCAACAAGAATATGTGGGACTTGTTTTATAAGTATATCATAACTTACTAACACAATCAACACTCCAACATCGTAAACATCACCTCTTAATTGACGCATGGTAACTTAGTTTAACTGCTCTTAACAATGGAATATTGGCAGACGCCCCTATGAAAATTTTTCTCTCGACATTCATAAGCGTATTCAAAGGAAAAAAAACATTTAAAAACATTTACTGATCATTTTTGAATTAAATACATTCTGATCACAAGACATATGATAAGTTTTAGCCAACAATGAAGAATAAAAAGTAACAGATTTTCTTTTGTTTAGAACCACGATGGCTGCCGTTTGCTGGGCGACGTGAATAAGACTAATGAATCCAATCACAAATATCAATTTAGTGATAAAAGCCTCATAAAAATGGCTGACTAAAAACAATAACTTATAGCTGATTGGCTTAATTACACAAGATAAACAACGAACTCTCTGACAGTCGTCATAATGTAAACATAATAATGATTGGTAAACTTATAAAACTACACAGTTTATTAAATAAAAATTACAAAAATCCCGATGACGTCAATTTCGTTACTATCTCTATGCCTGTATTTGGTCTATTAAACTATTGATTGTCAAGTTATATGTGTAAATACACAAAAATATGGTTACGTTGATTTTTATGTCTTATTATTCAGTTTTGTGATAATGTATCAAAAAAATGCTGATTAAAATAATATAGAATATCAGAGTGACCTGTCAATAATGATGATAACCACGATCTCGGTCATCGTCAAAATGTATCACAAATATCTTTATGATGCAAAACATGAAAAATACATGTTTGCAATCGATGCATTGTTTAGTAAATTACGCACTTTCTAATAACGCTTGATCAATAGAACTAACACGTAAAACGACGTGAAAGCTTAACTTTGGTTAATAAAAATCTTTTGATGCAATGCGTTTATTATTTTTTTTTAATAATAACATCTGCCAGCAAGATATAACGTGTCAACACACAAAACTATGTGTAACGTTGATTGTTTATAGTATTATTCATACTGTTAACAAATTTCAATCAGCTCCAAATGAAAATCAAAAACATTATTCTTGAAAACAAAAACAACTGTGTCTACTCTGCCCTAACCAACAAAAGGACAGTATCTGGGCTGACCCAGAGCCAACCAGTTTTGTCGCAATCGACACATTTATTTTTTTTCATCCATAACTCTTTAATTCTATTACACACATATGCATTCTCTACACAGGAAATTGAGTGTCACAAGCGCTGCACCTAACCATCAACTCCTTGTAGATGCTGCTTGCTACAACCAATAAAAATGGACAAACTTATCCTTAAATATTTTACATTTTTGGGAATGTTTGTTTTTTCTTTTATTCCATATAATTTTTTAATTTTTTTTTTTTATTTGCTGCACGCGTGTGTATTTTGTACATACATAGGGAATACATGCTTCTGTAAAAATGTTTGATTGGTCATTCTGCTGATTTGTGCAGATTGCCTTTTACCACAATGAAATGGCAATTGTTTGTAAAAATAACATGTAGACTATAATATATTCGTTTAGCTTAAGCGGTATAATTTAAGGTTAATAAAACAGTTCCTCCCACTCCCAGATCAATTGAGAAATAAATCAATATGGGTGAACTCATTTAATTCTATCTATCTGTCTATCTCATCATAAGAATATTTTGTCACTACGTTGTGTGGCCTTGAGCAAGTCACCTCAGCCCTAGCTCAGTTTGTGGTCCTGCATTGCGGCAATTCCTGTGTTATTTCAGTTTCCCTTTAGAATAGACCCCAAAGACAAATTTCCTCTAGAGGTGAATAAAGAGAATTCATATGTTTTTTTTAATTTATGCTATTGTCAAAGACAAAAACCTTCAGAATTTTCCAGTTTTGTATGAAAGTATCAGGATCCTAAAGGACAATTTTTAAAAATTGAATTATTTTCTTAAATTATCATTCATGTCATATTTGGGGAAAATTCCATATGAAGGCCCTAATTCAATGAATATAAGAATCATTATAACTAATCGCTCACCTTGAGTTAAAATTAATTTCTATGTATGAAAATTATGAAAAGTCATTTCAGTGGATTGATAGAGTGACAGAGGTCAATTGTTTTTTTTTCTTTGGATTAAAATTTAAAATAATAATAATAATAATAATAATAATAATAATAATAATAATAATAATAATAATAATAATAATAATAATAATAATAATAATAATAATAATAATAATTATATATATATATATATATATATATATATATATATATATATATATATATATATATACATATATTTTTGTCAGTAAAAAGAAACCATTACTATCATTATAAACTGACATCGGCAATCATTAATCAGCGTGTCAAACTTCTGTCAAAGACTAGCATTTACATGGCCTACAGAGGTGTAGAAAAGAGTTGGTTAGTATTATAATACACCACCAACGGAGGCACGGAAAAAAACATAAGAAAAGCGCAACCTTACTTTTAATATTAATGACTTTCTTCAAATGGAGAACATGTTTTAAAATGCACAATATAATATTCTTGACAAAGCATAAGTTATAAACTGGAACATTATAATTCTAAAATGAATGACGAGAACTAGAAACTAGGAAAGACTGTTCCTTATCTCATAAAAACCAGTGCTCGAAAACGAAAGTAGCCCTATCACTATCGGTAATGAGGCATTTTGTTTTTTGGGTCACCAGGGAGACAGGCTTGAGACAAAATAAATCATAAAGAATAGAGCTTTAAAGATACAGTCCTTCCCTTTGGATAAAACACTATAGAGTAATTTATCTATGAGAAAAATGTATTTTTGTGTGTTTGTGTTAAGTATAATATGAAAAATTGCATTTTTTTGTGATAATGTCAGATTTTCATTGAGAGAAATGGAATGCTCACCGCCCGCAAAGTTTTGTAAAAGATTTGCCTGACAGGGTTTCGAAACTTTGCCAGCATGTAAAAAATGATGTTAATCTACATAAGAGACTATGGATATGATTGACCGATACAATTTTTTTGTTTCGTACAGCATCAAAGTTAAGCCTTTTGACTGGTATTTTTCGCACAATTGGCAGATGATGAAATCAAATTTTACAAAGATAATAAAATGAAATATCCATATTTCTTCTATAGACAGTGATAAGAAGAGTATATGTTCCAAATTTGAAAGTCATCGGTTGATAAATAAAAAAGTTATCAAGGGCGCGGGGGCGCAAAATGCCATTTTTCGGAGAAAAATGATTGCGATTATGTTCATCCTACCTTCAGTGAGCACCTTTGGAGTACGGATATCCTTCTTTTCTTGCCTGGGTCTCTTTGACTGCCAATCTGGCATTACGTCTGGCACGCTGTGCCTCAAGCGATGCTTCAGTGGTTCGCTTCCTGGCCTGCTTAATCCGATTGGCGTCAGTAATCCAGAAGCATGATATTTGCATTTTTTTCTAAAGCATATCTCAATGACACTGTCTTCTTCTTCTTCTAGGTTCCATGCCTGGTCCAGGCTTCGGATACTGCATGAATTATCTCTCTCCATTCCTCCCTGTCTCTTGCTTTTTCAAACAGCTCTTGGATTGTTAGGTTGGTGAAGCCCTTCAGTTGGTCTATGAGTGTTTTTCTTTGTCTCCCCCGGGCGCGTTTACCAGGTATTTTTCCACAACTTGCCAGGTATTCATTCTTATCTTTCCTTACTATGTGTCCGAAAAAGGATAGTTGTCGATCCGCTATTAAGGGCATTAGTTTCCTTTGTTGGTATGTTTGTTTTAGCACTTCTTCGTTCGTTTTGTGTGCAGTATACGATATTCTCTGCATCCTTCTCAAGCACCACATCTCAAAAGCTTCAATGTTCTTTTGTGTTTCTGCATTTGTAGTCCAGCTTTCCAATGACACTGTACCATCATTATATATCAGCACTGCCAGCGCCACAGAGATTTCAACAGTTTTTAATCCGTGATATGACTTTTTTGGACACATTTTCGATACCAAACTATTCAACGACTCGTTAGCATTTTGCGTAAACCCGTCAAGGCAATTACGTAAAAGGTCGGGATGTGACAAGTCGCAGAAAACGGGCTTACACGCCTTCATAATCGCAGTTGATAGGCTATTGTCATGCGACCGTTTCGCAATCACCGCCCTATACTTACACCATTTTTCATCGCATAGATTATGGTACGGC
>NC_088370.1:230858-298358 GCF_034508935.2 Berghia stephanieae
AGAATGTCTTATCAAATGTTTATCGATCAAATGTGTAAAATTGTTTTCTTTCGTTCACAAATAAGCAATGTTCCTTGTATCGTTAATGTTTCTTTGATTTCTTCAAAATATTAATGTTTGATTTCAAATCAACGTTAAAACAACCTCACGGCAACCTTAGGTCAACCTCAAGCCAACTGGCTTCACTAAATAAGGAAGAATATAGAAGGATTAATTAATCAAAACCAAATATTTTATCAATCTATTAATAAAAGTAGTAAATCAACAAAACTGAATAGCAGTGAATACACTTAGTTAATGCCATTATATTTATGGACTCACTATACTAAAATCAAAATTCCTCATCAACTAACTATCACCCCTATTAGGGAACCATTACTAAAATAACAAAATATCACTCAGATTTCACAATAAATATTAATTTTGAAATATTACCAGAGCCAGTAAAACAATCTAATTAAAATAAAAAGCCTCAAAGGCGTCACAATAACGACTTGGACGGAGAAATACTGCCACAAACAGTATCACCGCTGCCACAAACAGCATAAACTTTAAGAATTTATTTATTATAATTTTAGTGCTCTCTTCGAGTCACTAGCACGTCCGTCCAAGCCGGAGTCTTCAGTTCAACTGATCAAAATATCAGAATCTACAATTGAACCCTTGTTCAACGAAACATTCTGATTGGTCGAAATCTTAAATAATAGAACTAATTTAAGGACACCCACCTCTAACACCAAACTTCCGTTCCAACCCATCCCATATCAAATTCATTAACGGATAGTTTGCAATGCTTTAGAAATTTCATTACAACAAACCTATCAAATTACCCAAAAATCGAGCCCCCATGATGCACGTACATCCTTTCTCAAGGTAAAACTTAAGACTCGATGACAACAACAATGACGGAAAACACGGGGACATCAAAGCTCACCACAATGACTTTAATCTGGGTATCAACCCTTACACCACAGTTATTTACAATGACTCATCTGGAAATCCACCTCTAAATCTTAGTTATTTAAACTGACTTATCCATCAACCCCTGACATAAATCAACCCCTGACATAACCCCCTTTCAAGAACAAAATTTATCGAATTTTGATTCCACATTGAAATCGATAATGTTACATAAAAATCAATCACCTCTATTCACACTAGGCGTGACAGAAAATCTGGGCCATGATTCTCGCTCCCTTTGATGGCTTTAACTGTAAACCGATACGTGCTTAGGAGCAATGACCATCTCATGAGACGTCCATTTTCTGACTTCGCTCTATTTAGGTATAGTAAAGGAGCATGATCAGTCTCTACTACAAACTCCCTCCCTATAAGATAGGAGCTCAACTTTTGTACAGCCCATACGAGGGCCAAACATTCTCTCTCCACAACGGAGTATCGTTGTTCTCTAGGGAGAAGCTTCCTGCTTAGGTGCAACACCGGAAACTTTTCTCCCTCGTATTCTTGAGCGAGGATCGCTCCGATACCTGTATCGCTTGCATCCGTTGACAAAACGAAAGGCTTGTCAAAGTCCGGCAATTTCAGAACCGGATCTGACGTCAAGACCTTCTTCACAAATGTGAAGGCATTTTCTTGTGGTTCCTGCCACACGATACGATTAGGCATCCCATTTCTGGTCGCATCAGATAATGGGCTGACTATGGCGGAGAAATTCGGTATATATCTTCTATAAAATGAAGCCAGACCAAGAAAGCTCCGCATCTGCTTCTTGTTCTGGGGTGCCTTAGCATCGTTAATGGCCTGGACTTTGTTCGGTAGTGGTGAAATAGTACCGTCACCAATTTGGTGTCCTAGGAACTCAACTTGAGGGTGTCCAACTAGGCATTTAGATGGTCGTGCCGTCAGTCCGGCTTGTCTCAATCGATCTAAGACTGACCCAATGCCTTTCAAGTGGTCGTCCCAGTTGGCGTGATGGACAAGAATGTCGTCAATATAGCTTTTCACGTTTGGCAGACCTCTTAGCACTTTCCTCATCAATCTTGAGAAGGCTGCTGGAGCACCTTGCAAACCAAACGGCATTACCGTGAATTGCATCAGGCCGAGTTCCGTTGCAAAAGCCGTCTTTGGCTTCGTCTCAGGTGACAGTGACAATTGTCAGTATCCCTTGGATAAATCAAACCGGCTCATATAGCGGCATTCAGGTCCTATCTGCTGGAACAAATCATCCAGGCGTGGCATGGGTTCAGCGTCGAACACGGTGACGTTGTTCAACGCTCGATAATCCACACAGTATCTATTCGAGCCGTCCTTCTTTTTAACTACAACGGAGGGTGAACAATATGGGCTGTCGGACGGTTCAATTATTCCCGCCTCCAACATGGCTTTCACCTCTTCCCGTAACGTCTCTTTCATGGCATGGGGTACTGGATACGGCTTCTTTCGTATAGGTACATCTGATGTCAGCTTCAATTCATAGGAACACATGCTAGTACGCCCTGGCACATCTGTCATGACGTCTGCATAGTGTCCTAACAGATCGTGTATCTGTTTTCGCTGCTCTCCGTTCAGATGTTCACTTATAAACGTATCTCGATACGTTTCCTGTTGCGTCAAATTAGGCAACTCTAGGATGGGCTCAATGGTTCTGAGGTTTCATCACGCTCTTCCTCGTCCACCACAGCGGCAACTGAACACTGAAGAATCCCGGCGACTTGGATTGGACTCTCCCGTTCAAAATATTTCTTCAGTAAATTATAATGATAAGTCCTTTTGGTAGCACCTGTGTCAACAACATAGTTGTTGTCTCCCATTCTTCTGACAACCTCGAATGGTCCTTGCCATTTCACTTCCAATTTATTATGTTTGGTTGGTAGCAACAATAATACCTTATCCCCGCTTTGGAAAAGGCGCCTCTTTGCCTTTACATCAAAATATTTCTTGTGCCTGGCTGAAGAGGTTTTCAGGTTCTCCTTTGCTAATCCAACCATCGTCTCCAGTTTCTCCCTGAGGTCGACAACGTACTGGTAAGTTGTCTTAATCTCCTCATCGGGAATATCATTTGTCCACAATTCCCTCAGGATGGTCATGGGACCTCTTACAGGTCTTGCATACAGAAGCTCAAACGGAGAAAACCCTAGTGACTCCTGCGGCACTTCCCTGTATGCAAAGAGAGCGGCGTTGATATACCTGTCCCAGTCTCTAGGTCGCTCAGTCGCCAGACGTTTCAACATGCCCTTCAAGGTAGCATTAAACCTTTCTACAAGACCGTTGCACTGGGGATGATAAGGAGTTGTCATCAACTGCTTCACAGAAAGCAGGCGACAAACTTCCTTCATGACGTCGGAAGTGAACTGACTTCCACGGTCGCTCAGTACCTCTCCTCGGAATCCCAACTCTACTATAGATGTTGACTAGAGCTTCTGCAACCGCCTCAGTTTGAATCGATTTCAAAGGGACCGCTTCTGGATAGCGCGTGCAATAATCCACTACCGTCAAAATATATCTATTACCTCTTTCAGAAGCAGGTACGATGGGTCCGACGAGATCAACTGCAACCCGTTGAAAAGGTTCATCGATGAGGGGAACTTCGGTCAGGGAGCTTTGGGTGTTTTCCCTTTCGGTGCCGATCGCTGACATTGATCACATGATTGGCAAAACCTGGAGACATCGGCCCATAAATTTGGCCAGAAGAAATCCTGCATAATTCTCTCGGTTGTTTTCTTAGCAGCGAGGTGTCCTGCTAGGATGGACTCGTGAGCCACTTTCATAACCGTTTGGCGCAAGTCCTTAGGCACAACAACTTGCTTCGAAACGTCTCCATGGTTGCAGGCATCCGATTCAAAATATCGGTAAAGAATCCCATGTCTGTCATGGCCATACCAAGTCCTGTTGCTCCTCCCGGTGCGCTTTATTTCGCCCGTCTCTGCCATCCTCCTACACTGTTGGAGTGAGGCATCCAAGGTCTGTTTTTCGATTAGATCCTTCATAGACACCTCAATGTCTAGAGCACTTGGTGTGAGCAGTGGTTTCAGCCTCCGGTCTTTCGTGCCTCTGGTCTCTACAGCAGAGACTTCTGCGCTCACCTCAATTCCTGGACATTTGGCCCCCGGGATATTTCCAACTATTACGTCATACAATAACGTATCCATCTCTGCAGCGAGCACTCTCCCTTTGTAGTAAGGACAGTCCAAATCTACTTCAACCAGTGGCGTCGAGACCGTTGTCCCGTTCGCAAGGTAGACAAGAACGTTCTTGCCTTCGACCTTCTGTTGGGGTACCAGACCTTTGCGCACAACCACGCAACTGCAGCCGCTATCACGGAGCGTTGTAACACGTCGGCCATTCACCCAACCCGCTGCAACTGGCATATTTGGGGATTCGTGCTCACCTTCCAGGCAGGACAACGAAACGACAGGCAGCGCACAACCGCACTTCAGTTCCATGCTCTCGTGCCCAGCACATTTCTCCTTAGTTTCCTCGCTGGGTTTATTCATGGCCCGATTGCGCTCCCAGCATCTCGACATTTCATGACCCTTCCGGCCACAGAAAGAGCAAGTAATGTCGGTCCTTACCACATTCACCTGTCTCCTCAAGGGTGTCCCTTGGCTTGACCGACAATCCTTGGCCATATGTCCCGGTTTCAGGCATCTATGACAAGTAATTTTACCTTGTCCACTTGGTGCATTGTGCTTAAACAACCTATTAGGCGCCACCCCCTTATCAGCAACCATGTTGTTTGTTTGGTGTTGCTTGACAAATGCGCCCGCCGTGCCGTGCGCTGCAATATAATTTTCGGCGAGGTTAACAACATCGTCCGATGTTTCCGGCTTCCTTTCTTTCAGGAAAATGCGCAGCTCCTTTCCACAAGCGCTCATCAATTGCTCTTTTAGGAAAAGGTCAGTTATCTGGGCTGGATCGTTCTTATCCTTTCCCGCCATGTAGATCCATTTGCACAGGTACGTACTGATTCGCGTCTTGAACTCACCCATTCTTTCTCCTTGCTCTGGACGGCTATTACGAAATTTGTTGGCGAAGCCTTCTTCCGTCAAGTTATAACGATTCAACAGAGCATCTCTGAGGGTATCGTAATCGCTGGCACTGTCCACGTCCATACGCGTGTACACGTCCAGCGCTTTACCTATGAGGAGAGCAGAAAGATGCAGAGACCATTCCGTCCTTTCCCAATTGTTCACGGTGGCATAGCGTTCAAACCTCAAAAGGTAACTGTCAATATTGTCATCCTTTGAGTCACTGAATGGAGGAAGTCGGGGACTTTTGGCTGCAGACACCTTCACAACATGTCCGTTTTGACTTGATGATGGAGCTGGGCTTTCATGGCGTAGACGCTCTAACTCGAGCTGTCTCTCTATCAGCAACCTCTGAGACTCCATCTCTTTCTCCTTCATCGCAGCTTCTCTCTCTCTATCTTCTCGTACAGCTCTTCTCTCCATCTCTTTCCGCTGCGTTTCCTTTTCTATCTGAGTGTCCACCCAGACTCTTAATTCCTCACCTTTTAGAGACAACTGACCACCTAATTTAATTAGTTTTTCGACGTCCATGATTTATGGTTGTAAAATACAATGGTGACAATAGAGTATTGATAATTGATAATAATATAGCTGCGAAATTATTATCACCCGAGGCTACACGCCTCTGCAATTGGTGGAATTCAGAGGAATAAAGTAAACAAAAGTGGAGAGAAGGGGGGGGGGGGTACCTTTTATGTGCACCGAGACAAAATTCTTTCTAATCTCCCACACACAACACCAGCACTTCGTGTGCCTTTGCAACAATAGGAATTTAATGAAATATGACACTCACAGAGTGACAAACACCGACCCACCTTAAATCTGCGTGGATAAAATTCAAATCAAAAAATGTTTACGGTGACAGCTATCGGAGCGTGTCATAACACAACAATATACCACAATCCTCACCTACGCGAGTTACGACTGTAAGTGATAGTGAATGATACCGAACACTAGTATCAACAATTGACGGCGACACAGGCTCTTCAAAACAACTTTATCTTTAACAATAAATACCACGTCTTATGTGGATACAGACTTGAGGTCAAGTTTTAAATTATTAGAAACAAGGTGTGCTTATTGTGAGTATAATTTGTACTTAGTTCGTAACAGTCAAATCATGCACATGACTTAAGTGCTTTTGTGGCAACCCTGATGTGGCATTGACAAAAGAAATAATAGGAATATTCTACCCGGCAGCTCCACCAAAAATGTAACAAAGTGACCGTTGCCCCGATGTTACTTAAGCGCCGGAGTGAGTTCGCAATGCGTCCACTACGCACTCAGTCCGTCGCCTTTACCTATTATTGTCAATGAACACAAACAGGGACGTAACACACCGACAAGCAAACAAGTGATGTACAGTTTTATATCAAATGGTTTATTTATGTATTGAATAAAGAGAAATAATGAAAGAAAAGGAAAAGAAGTAGGTCTTATTCATATATAGTAGTAATGATGTATTACAAAATAAAGGGTTGGAATATGAAGATAGAGCAGAAGAAATAATGAAGAGAATAATTAAAGAAGAACAGAAATCACAAAATAAAATATAGACTTATCTAATACTGAATCTCTAAGGGCGCCCTTACCTTAATTTAGCATCTAATCTAACACATAACATGACGACAGCAACCAAGGCAGGACAGCAAAGATGATAAGTATAGTTTCCGATAGATGAAGAATGTCTTATCAAATGTTTATCGATCAAATGTGTAAAATTGTTTTCTTTCGTTCACAAATAAGCAATGTTCCTTGTATCGTTAATGTTTCTTTGATTTCTTCAAAATATTAATGTTTGATTTCAAATCAACGTTAAAACAACCTCACGGCAACCTTAGGTCAACCTCAAGCCAACTGGCTTCACTAAATAAGGAAGAATATAGAAGGATTAATTAATCAAAACCAAATATTTTATCAATCTATTAATAAAAGTAGTAAATCAACAAAACTGAATAGCAGTGAATACACTTAGTTAATGCCATTATATTTATGGACTCACTATACTAAAATCAAAATTCCTCATCAACTAACTATCACCCCTATTAGGGAACCATTACTAAAATAACACAAAATATCACTCAGATTTCACAATAAATATTAATTTTGAAATATTACCAGAGCCAGTAAAACAATCTAATTAAAATAAAAAGCCTCAAAGGCGTCACAATAACGACTTGGACGGAGAAATACTGCCACAAACAGTATCACCGCTGCCACAAACAGCATAAACTTTAAGAATTTATTTATTATAATTTTAGTGCTCTCTTCGAGTCACTAGCACGTCCGTCCAAGCCGGAGTCTTCAGTTCAACTGATCAAAATATCAGAATCTACAATTGAACCCTTGTTCAACGAAACATTCTGATTGGTCGAAATCTTAAATAATAGAACTAAATTAAGGTCACCCACCTCTAACACCAAACTTCCGTTCCAACCCATCCCATATCAAATTCATTAACGGATAGTTTGCAATGCTTTAGAAATTTCATTACAACAAACCTATCAAATTACCCAAAAATCGAGCCCCCATGATGCACGTACATCCTTTCTCAAGGTAAAACTTAAGACTCGATGACAACAACAATGACGGAAAACACGGGGACATCAAAGCTCACCACAATGACTTTAATCTGGGTATCAACCCTTACACCACAGTTATTTACAATGACTCATCTGGAAATCCACCTCTAAATCTTAGTTATTTAAACTGACTTATCCATCAACCCCTGACATAAATCAACCCCTGACACATACATACATAACACAGTTGTTTCCCTTGATATATTACGTTAATGTTACTTTATTACAATTAGGACATACTAGCCGTCGTGAATACACATGGCACGCGCCCCCATCGGTACTTAGGCACACAATCATCCGAACCTATTATCAGGGACTTATCACTAAGCCATCAGCTCTACCCGTTCCGCCTCACTTACAACTTCTACAAACGGACTGTTGTCCAGGGGACAAGTGGGTATATGATTAAATTTGGTCTTTGAACATTCCAAAGGGATCGGAATAGACATTGTATATGAAAAATATTATTATCACTGCATGTATATAGTGTACAATATCAACATATATGCACTCTATGTACCTTATAACTTTCAGTCTAAATAATTTGGGTTGCCAATTTGGCGTAAATTTAGTAAAATATTCTGGCAAGTTAACTGATAAACACATGGTAATAATACTTATCAACAGTAAAATAATTAATAAAATATACGAACATTTCAAAATAAAATGTGATAATGAATACGATAAATGCTTAAAATACAGTCAACCTTATGTAAACAATCTTAGACCTAATTCATTTTATCTGTAAACGAGCTGGATGTTTAATAATGCGACCAGCTCTCGAAACAACAACGGAATGAGTTTTCTGCGGCGACCTATCATCGCCACATCTCGTGGTAACAGATGTTTGTGAATGCTTAAATCTGTCATCACTGTCCTGCTTTGGGTTTTCATCAACGTTATCATCACATGAAGAAATATATTCTTCAACAGGATACTGTTCATTTTCCAATTCGAGAGCATGGACCCTCTACACTGGTCGTACAAATATGCAATCAGCAGCTCTGATCTCAATAGTTCCGACACAACCATCTCGCCCAGGTAAAAAACGAACAACTCGAGCTTAAGGCCACCGCAGCCTTGGAATGTAATCTTCTCTGAGTAAACTAGAGAACATATCTTAACCGGAGAACCGGAGAACTTAGGTGTAGACCCGACAAGAGGCAGATTTCGAATGTACTCCTTGTGCCAGAGATCCCAGAATTTATTCAATTGCCTTTTAATCGGTAACGAAGCTTCTCTTTCCATAGCTCCACTAACAATTGGGTCTCTTGCTTCCCCCGCTGGCTTATGGCTATCATGACGCCCAAGCAGAAAATGAGCAGGTGACAATGCCTCATTGCACTCAGGGTCATCAGAGACATAAATCAGAGGTCTGCCATTTATGCACGACTCTATTTCGAACAAGACAGTTTCCAGCTCTACTCTACTCAAACTCCGGTTTCCAATTGTCTTTTTTAAAGACTGCTTTACTGAACGCACTCGTCTTTCCCAAACCCCACCTCTCCAAGGAGCTCTAGGAGCGTTAAATGATCATCTAGGACCATCATCGGTATAACGATCAGCAATATGTCTTGCCGCCGCTTGAAATGTCTTCGCGTTGTCAGATAGTATTTTAGAGGGCATGCCTCGTCTCGCAACAAAACGTCTGAACGCGAGTAGAAAATCACTCAATGACAAACTTCCACAAAGCTCAACATGAACTGCTCTAACCACACAACATGTAGAGAGTAAGATATAGAATTTATTCTCTATAGCATCCGCAGTGAATAAAGGACCTGCATAGTCAACACCAGTAATACTACGGTGTTATAGTTATACGCCGAAGCAGACCGACCGATCGATTTACCCAATACGCGACCATTTTTTTCTCGCGTCCTCTCGTCTAATCTCGTCACTCCGGAATAGAAAGAGGAGGCGGAGCTTATATGATATAACGCAACGAAAGTTCTGTCCGATGACGGGTGGGAGGATATCACCTCTCCAAAACTTACCTTCTTATACGCGATCTTAAGATTCTTATCCAATCATCGATTGCTCGTTTGACAGTTCGCTTGTGAACAGTTAGGAGATCATCTCTTGATTTATGGGCAGGCGGCTTTGCGTAAAGGCGGTGAGTGTTGTATACATCAAAGAGTACCGCTGACCGATGGGTAAATAGTTGTTGTGTAACCCAAAAGCCCTGCCGTCCCGACTGCAAGGTCTTGTATGTAATAGTTGCGTCACCATCTCAACGCTCAGGAAATAATTAGTGAGGCAGGACTCTCAGTATATATATATATATATATTTAAAAAAAAACAAACAACGCTTTTGAATCACACGAGATACATCAGTGTGCTCGTCGCATTGAGAATTTAAAAATGAGATATAAATCAAGAAAATCGACCGGAAAATAAAGAAACTATCATTAAATTTAAAATAATTGAGCAATATTTTTTTCAAAATCAATCTACAAGAATAAAAATTTATTTCTAAACCTATTTTTGTGAAACAAAGATAAATGTTCTCCTTTTTGCAAGCTGATTCAAACAATGTGGTTTTCAAATTTATCGTATACGTAATCATTTGGAAGCTACAGAGAAAGGTGTTTTTGTGTAATCCCTTTCACACACACACACGCGCACACACACACACACACACACACACACACACATATATACAAACAATACACATCCCTGGTCATCTATTGCCTATATTATTAATGTTAATGTATACATCCCATGCTGATTGTCACTACCCCCCCCCCCCAACCATTTCCACGATCCAAGTACCAGAGGCCTTTTCCCTTTGATTGCGTATCATGGTCTACCCGAAGCATAGAGAATACAGGACCTAGTCTGTGACCCTAAACCCAACACCTCGGTCGTTTGTGGGTCAAACCCACCTCCCCCCTACCCCCACCTTCCCCCGTAATCAATTTATAATTTTCTCTCCGTATAGAGCGCCACATGCACAATTATATACTATTGAATGACACTGACCTTGCCCCTCCCCTAACACATGGCAGGGGGAGGCCTGAGGTAGTCTCCATTCTTTCCTTCTCCGTTTCTTGTCAGCTGAAGCCAACAGCAACTCAAGCTATCCTCTATCACGTGACCTTAGATCCAAAGCTGCATACCGCTTGAGAGTCTTCACTATCCAGATCTCGTTCATGGTCACGTGAGAAGGTTATATCCGTTCGGGTTCGGCGTTCGGCGTCTCGTTCGGCCCGATTTCGTTAAAAGCCTACTAAAGGGATTGGCACAAACCAGGCGCTAATGGGGTAGGGGAGAAATTGATTCTGAACATTGTTGAGAGTCCAATCGTTGACAACAAACGTACTTCCGCTTAACCCTTTTTGTCAGAGACCTTAGACCTATTATCCAAAACTGATTTCTCAAAAATACCATAACTTGTGACACTCCTGCATGTTTTAACGCAATGTGTTCTCTGTGCACTAATAACAAGGTCAAATGACACTTTGGCAGAATGATAGGAAACTTTTCATTCAAGGTAAGATCAGAAAATTGAAGCCGACCTCTCATCTTCAACAGTCCTCGTTTGCCAAAAAAGGGATTAATTTTATACAAGACCGACGTCCTTCTAACCTGCTTATTATTTTCAAGACACTCGATTTCTTCAGCGAAATGTAAACTTTGTATGTACAACAACTTCAATTTGGCAAACTCAAGTTCATCAACACACAACTTATGATGTGTCGTTTCCACAAGATTTCTTCTTCTTCTTGAATTATTTATGAGTCGGAAAATCCAACAAATATTCTAATAGACTTAGAGAAATCTCCCCATCGTGTAAAATCCAATACTGAATCAGCTTTAGCTGCACATACTGTGACACTAGTGGTTGCTGATTCCTCACTTACCACATGGCTACCCTCATTGACTTCGTCCATTTAATTATTAGGACCTTTGAGCTACGGTGGACCTTGAAACCACAACTGTTTGTTCAGAATTTCCTTAGCTGACAATCCTCTGGTTAAACAATCGGCTGGGTTCTCTTTCCCTATACAATGATGCCATGACTCGGGTGCTATAAGCTCTTGAATTTGAGCTACACGGTTGCACACAAACATTTTCCACCGATCGGCTTACTACGGATCCACTGCAGCACCACAGACGAATCAGTCCAACAAAAGTACTTCACACTGTCTGGGAGCTGTAAACTATTGACAACAGAGCGGAGAAGTTTAGCACCAACAACGGCTCCCAGCAACTCCAGTCTTGGAAGTGTGACAGGCTTTAAAGAACTAACTCTAGCCTTTGACAACAACAAAGAAATAGAGATTGAACCATCAACTTCAAGAACTTTCAAATAGATCACAGCACCATAACCCCTGAGAGAACTATCACAAAAACAAGAAGTTCCACAGATTGTTTCGCTTTCCACGTGAGAGAAACAAAACATCTTGGAATCGATAACTCTCGCAACCTAAGCAAATCTCCAGCCCATGCCGAAAACCGTTTTCTCAACTCGAACTCAACGTGCTCATCCCAATCAAGTCCCAACGTCCACACTTCTTGAAAAAAATATTTTCATTGACAGACATAATAATGAGGGAGATAAGCCCAAGTGGATCAAATATCTTGGCTATGCAACTCAAAATCAACCGTTTTGTAACTAACACATCCTCTGGAACCAAGATACCATCAAAGGTGAAAGTGTCTTCGACTGGATTCCAACGCATTTAGAGAACTTTGACAGAGTCATTTTCTAAGCTTTTGTCTTCGAAATTTCTATGAATATTTTCTGCAACCTTTGAACTATTCAAAGAACATTTGCATAACTTCATGCCAGCTTCACTCATGACTTTTGAAGCTTCAGACATGAGATCTATAACATCGTCCACACTGTCGCCTCCCGAGAGCCAATCATCGCAATACATGTTCTCAGACAATTCTTTGATGGCTGTGGTGGCTGGATACTGTGACAGGTGATGACGAATGGTGGCATTCAGGAGAAATGGACTTGCTTTGTTTCCAAACGGGACACGTGTTATGCGCATAACGCGAACTATGTTGTCAATCTGCCAGAAAAACCGATGTACATCGAGATCTTCTGGTCTGACACTAATCTGGAGAAAAGCCTTCTCTATGTCGGAGCATAAGGCTACTTTATGTCTTCTAAATCGCATGAGCACATCGCTCAACAGAGGCAACAGGTTTGGGCCTGTTTCCATACAGTCATTTAGAGAGATAGTGTTTGAACCGGATGCAGATGCATCAAATACAGGGCGTATCTCAGTTGAAAGGCTGGACATCTTAACAACTGGTTTGTGAGGCAAATAAAATTTTGAATTTGTCATGTTCCGACCTTCATCCAAGGGTACCTCCTCAATGATGCTGTCTGCCTCTATTTTCCTAAAAACATCATCATATCCATTTTTCAGTATTTAATCTCTTGATAACTTTCTCTCAAGATTATAAAGTCCCTGCCTAGCTTGAGACTCATTGCACTGCAATTGCGGCTTCTTTGATTCTACCCAAGGTAGAGCCACTTGATACCTATTGTCTACATACTTAATCTTTTTTTTTAACTCTTTCATAACTCTGGATTCATATGGTGCATTCTTATCATGACAGCATTCTAAGTATTCAAGATCCCACAATTTTCTAAAGTCAGATTGTGGAATGTCTGTCAAGCAGAGCAGTTGTCTGCAGGAGTCGAGTGCTTTGTTATTCAGGTTCGAATATGCACCAGAGAGGACCCATGGTCCTAAGACAGTTTCTTGGGCAACAAGCCCAGGACTACACACGCAAGAATCTGTCTTGATGAGTTTCCAATAGTAATCCTGACCAATCAAGATATCAATGCTTACGTTTTTATCACAGTGGATATCTTCTGAGAATGTACACTCTTGAAAGTGTGATAATACATCCATGGGAATTGCCGGCCTGAACATGACCTTAACGTCTGTAAGTAATAAGGTTTCTTTCCCTTCAAAGGGCAAATCAAATTTCACAGCATAAACATTTCTCAAGGCCTTTTCTGAAGGTTTATCTGACTCAAAGGCAGCTACATTCAAGCTTTCTCTGCCATAAAAGGAAGGTTTTGTTCTTTTGATAGCTCTGCTCGAGATGAAACTTCTATCTGATCCACTGACAAACAAAACTGTCAAAGAGACACCCTTCATATTAATCTTCATTGTTTGTAACACAGTGTTTAAGTTTGCTTCGACAAAAGGCAACATTGATACTTTTCGGGATTTTCAGTTTGAGCAAAACTGGAGTTGAAATTTGTATTGCCCGATTCTGTTTTTATTTGCCCGTTACTACAAAACCTCTCATTGTGTTTATGGCCACCAATTTTACATTTTGAGTAGCACCGTTTCGCAACATTACCCTTTGTGAAGCAAACCCAACAAAGATTATTCTCTTTGATCTTATCCTTAACATTTTCTGTCTTCATGGTAAAAACGTTCCTACATTTGCTATTGCCATGTTTTCCACCACAGAATGAACACAATGAGTAATTTCCTGATGAGAACGTAAGAGCTGAGGCGGTAGAACGAATGTTGGGATTTGCTTTGCATTCACGATGACTCTGTAATGTAGGTACAGGTACAAAGCTCTGTGAACGTTCACGATTCTCGATTTCGTTGTGTAGGAAGTCCATAAGTAACGCTAAATCTCCTTCCTTTTTGTGACTTTTCCTTGCCCACATGAGTCTGATGTCCGGAGGTAAGCGACTGACGATAAGCGGTGTGAGCACCAGTCCATAATTTGTGCCGTCCACGCCCATGTTTTCGAGGCTTCTGGTGCTGATCTGAAGTTTTGTAAAGACGGCCCATAAGGCTTTGATGCTTTTTGCACTATGAAAATCAACTGTTAGCAAATTTTGCACATGTCCAAAAATAATGCGTTCTTTTCGCCCCAAACGGTCTATTAAGATATCCATGGCAATTCTATAATTTTCGTCAGTAAGAGCAAGGCCCTCAATCGCCGTTTTTGCTTCTCCAACAAGAAAAGCCTGCAGGTAGCTAAACTTGCCACTTTCTGGTAACGTCGTTTTGTCAATGATCGCTAGAAATCTGTCAAAAAACCAAGGCCATTCTGCAAAGTCGCCGCTGAAGTTTGATATTTCTATTTTAGGAAGTTGTGGGGTGGCCCCACCTTGACAGAGCCCCAACGATGATGATGAGTTTGACAGGGAGCTGGTTGGGCCATGAATCGGCGTTGTCAATTCATTCAGTTTTCGCCGGGCTACAGCAATAATGGCGTTTGATTGGCTGACATAATCTTCAGCTTCATCCACGTCAGCCATCAATTCACTCGAATCTATCGTCATTTCATACTGATCCATACCCTAGCATTTTAACGCGTTCTCTATGACAAAAATTAATATTTTAATTAATAGCAAGCGAAGCCAATTTGTGTGAGCGATAATTAAAGAAAAATAAAAGCTATCAAATATTATTTATAAATTACTTTCCTAAGAATGTGACTTCCTTAAAGCAATAACTTTTTAGGGTTTTTTTTTTTATGAAAGACGTGCCTAAGAATGTGACTTCCTTAAAACAATAACTTTTAGGGTTTTTATGACGTGCCAAGATGTGACTTCCTTTAAAGAATCATTTTTTAGTTTTTTTTTATGGTTGACGTGCCACGAATATGCCTTCCTTAAAACAATCATTGTTTATGGATGACGTGCCTAAGAATGTGACTTCCTTAAAAAATATTTTTTAAACAGTCTTTTTTATAACTGATGTGCCTAAGAATGTGACTTCCTTAAAACATTCAGTTTTGTTGTTTTGTTTATGAATGACGTGCCTAAGAATGTGACTTCCTTAAAACAATCATTTTTTTTGTTTTGTTTATGAATGACGTGCCTAAGAATGTGACTTCCTTAAAAAATATTTTTAAAACAGTCTTTTTTATAACTGATGTGCCTAAGAATGTGACTTCCTTAAAACACTCATTTTTGTTGTTTTGTTTATGAATGACGTGCCTAAGAATGTGACTTCCTTAAAACAATCATTTTTTTTGTTTTGTTTATGAATGACGTGCCTAAGAATGTGACTTCCTTAAAACAATGATTTTTGTTGTTTTGTTTATGAATGACGTGCCTAAGAATGTGACTTCCTTAAAACAATCATTTTTTTTGTTTTGTTTATGAATGACGTGCCTAAGAATGTGACTTCCTTAAAACAATCATTTTTTTTGTTTTGTTTATGAATGACGTGCCTAAGAATGTGACTTCCTTAAAACAATCATTTTTTTTTTTTTTTGTTTATGAATGACGTGCCTAATAATGTGACTTCCTTAAAACAATCATTTTTTTGTTTTGTTTATGAATGACGTGCCTAAGAATGTGACTTCCTTAAAACAATCATTTTTTTTGTTTTGTTTATGAATGACGTGCCTAAGAATGTGACTTCCTTAAAACAATCATTTTTTTGGTTTTGTTTATGAATGACGTGCCTAAGAATCTGACTTCCTTAAAACATTCATTTTTGTTGTTTTGTTTATGAATGACGTGCCTAAGAATGTGACTTCCTTAAAACAATCATTTTTTTGTTTTGTTTATGAATGACGTGTCTAAGAATGTGACTTCCTTAAAACAATCATTTTTTTGTTTTTGTTTATGGAATGACGTGCCTAAGAATGTGACTTCCTTAAAACAATCATTTTTTTTTGTTTTGTTTATGAATGACGTGTCTAAGAATGTGACTTCCTTAAAACAATCATTTTTTTTGTTTTGTTTATGAATGACGTGCCTAAGAATGTGACTTCCTTAAAACAATCATATTTTTTGTTTTGTTTATGAATGACGTGCCTAAGAATGTGACTTCCTTAAAACAATCATTTTTTTTTTGTTTTGTTTATGAATGACGTGTCTAATAATGTGACTTCCTTAAAACAATCATTTTTTTGTTTTGTTTATGAATGACGTGCCTAAGAATGTGACTTCCTTAAAACAATCATTTTTTTTATTTTGTTTATGAATGACGTGCCTAAGAATGTGACTTCCTTAAAACAATCATTTTTTTGGTTTTGTTTATGAATGACGTGCCTAAGAATCTGACTTCCTTAAAACATTCATTTTTGTTGTTTTGTTTATGAATGACGTGCCTAAGAATGTGACTTCTTTAAAACAATCATTTTTTTTGTTTTGTTTATGAATGACGTGTCTAAGAATGTGACTTCCTTAAAACAATCATTTTTTGTTTTTTTTGTTTATGGAATGACGTGCCTAAGAACGTTACTTCCTTAAAACATTCATTTTTGTTGTTTTGTTTATGAATGACGTGCCTATGAATGTTACTTCCTTAAAACAATGATTTTTTTTTTTTTAATTATGATTGACGTTCCTAAGAATGTGACTTCCTTAAAACATTCATTTTTAAAATAGTCTTTTTTATAACTGATGTGCCTAAGAATGTGACTTCCTTAAAACAATCATTTTTAAAGTTTTTTTATGAATGACGTGCCTAAAAATGTGACTTCCTTAAAACAATGATTTTTTAAATAGTTTTTTTAAATGAATGACCAGCCAATAATGTTAAGTCTGCACCCCTTCCTATTCTAATGTGTTTTCCTCAATAACACAACATCGTTATTCTATTTACTGACCTAAGGAGGCAACAAATCCTGTCTGAGTGATGAACGATCATAAAAGAAAAACAATCATTTGCTGTTTGTTTATAAATGACGTACCGTCCAATGTTATCTTTGCATATCTTAGTAGAAGTTATACAAAGCTGCTAAAACGGTGGACTGTAAAACAAAAATAATGACCAAAAATAAACTTTGAAAAAGGATAGAAATACCAAACTCGGAACATTTTGGGAGCAAAACATTTCTTCAGTCAATAACGAAAACAATAAAAAGGTTAATACATCAGTTAAAACCCAAGCAGACATTATATATATATATATATATATATATATAATATATATATATATATATATATATATATATATATATATATATATATATATATATATATATATATATATATATATATATATAGGGTGTCCATAAAGTCTGGGTACATGGTAATAGTACAAATTCCTCTTTAAAAACTCAATTTTATGCGATTCTGTATCTGTATTGTTGGCGGTGAAGAAACCAATGGTCTGGTTGTATTTCAGCGGCGTCCTCATTAGGCGCGGGCCCATGTCAGTCGGGCCTTGAAATCGTTTAGGTGTGGTGCCATGATGACCAGTTCATCCAGCCCATTCCACTCCGAGATAGTTCTAATGAAGAAAGAATTTCTGTAGTTTTGTGTTCTTGTCTGTGGGATTTTGAAGCAGTTCGAATTGTTTGTGGCGTATCTCTCAATGGAGTTTTCGGTTAGGTGGTTGGCAAAAGTGAGTACTCGGATTTTTCTTTTGTTTGGTCGTGGAGTGAAAAAGGATTCTGCCTTTATTGATGGTATTTGATCTGTTATAATCTTGAACATGAATGACAGACGGGTTTCTTTTCTTCTTTGTTGGAGTCTGATGAGATTTCTTTCTTCTAACATTTTTGTCATGCATCCTGGGGTTCTGCTCTTATATAGTTCCCAGTTATGAACCGGGCGCCTTGTCTCTGAACTCTCTCAAGTTTTTGAATATCCTCTTTCACGTAGGGGTCCCAAACAACTGCTCCGTATTCCAATGGTGATCTCACAAATGCGAGGTAGGCGTTTTGTTTGCATGACGTTGGGGCGTGGCTAAGATTTCGGCGGAGAAACGCGAGGGTGCAGCTTGCCTTTTGGGTTATTTTGTTAATGTGTTTCCCCCATTTCAAGTCCTTTGAGAAGGTGATGCCAAGGTATGGGTTATCGTCGACTTGTTTCAGGACGGTGTTGTTTAACTTGTAGGTCTCATTGTACTTTTTAGCTGTGCTGAGGATGTAGCATTTGTTTGCGTTAAATTTCATTCCCCAATCATTAGCCCACTGTTCGAGACTATTCAAGTCCTCTTGTAGCAATTTTTGATCATTTTGCAGATTTTATTGGTCAGTATATTAAACAGTCATCGGCAAATAACCTAATAATATGAGATTTTACTCGTAGAGGTAGGTCATTGATGAAACAAAGAAATAGTATGGGTCCTAGCACCGTTCCCTGTGGTACTCCAGATATGACTGGACATTCATCCGATGACGTGCCGTCTAGGACTACTTTCATGGTACGTTTTGTGAGGAAATTACAAAGCCATGTGTGAATTGATGTAAATGAATAGTATTTTAACTATATATGACCCCTTCTTCAGTGAAGAAAAGCATCATTCAGCCAAATCTCCACAATCTATAAATAGATGGGGAAGTACGACATGTACGCAGACTTTGTGGACACCCTGTATATATGAGGCTGTGTCAAAAGGTCGTCTTCGAATTAATCGTCAAAAGCATATAATTCAACACTACTTATTTGGAAACACTAAGGTGGATATGTTTTTCATCAATTTTTCTGGGTATAAGTAATTAAAAATAAACCAAAACCTCACAGTTTTTTTGAAAATTATTTAACTCTCTCCTTACCAGCCATTTTCAAGATTTTCCCTAAAGATTCACACCCAACTAACACAAAAATAGATTTTTTTATCACTCAAACACAATAGCAATAAAGTTCTTGGATACATAGCGAGGTCTAAATTCTTTAGCAAAGCATACTCTACGACACATTATTCATTTTTAAAAAAAATTATGATGTAGGAACTAGAGAAATTTGAATAAGAAAAATTTGGTTGTATCGTAACGAATGTAACGATTTTCCTGTAGTTGGTAAGGAGAGGGTAAACCGAGACAAACTGATGAAAACAAATAATGTCTTATATAGTATTTCAAAATAAATCATTATTGCTGTGGGTTTTTTGTGGTGACTCATATGAAAAGAACGTTTTTTGGCACAGCCTCACATAACATTTATATATATATATATATATATATATATATATATATATATATATATATATATATATATATATATATATATATATATATTGAATCGTCTTGGATACAAATATGGTACGAATAGTGCTCGACATGTAACAATGGAGCGAATAATTATTTTAATATTTACCACAATGTTGGAGTCAACCAACATCGATGTTTCAAATTGAGAATTTGGAAAATATCAAAGTCACTTAACCCCCACCCCACCCCCCCCCCCCTCACCCATCACACCCTCCGTAAAAACCCTCCCCCCCCCCCACCCACCCACCCAAAAATATATTAATTGATTAATTAATTATTTTCTAAAAACAAGAATAAAAAAGGAAAACATAAACAAACGTCAGAACATTTTAAATCAGGTTTATTAAGCAGGACAACGCAAATCAAAAATGTCCCAGCCCTTGTCAGGAATTGAATGATGTTTCACGGTGTCACAGCGTCATTTTCCATCTGAAAAATAGAAGAAGATGAAAAGGAAGTTATAATACTTAGTAGTAGCCGAGCTGATAAGAATAAAAATGTGAACTATTACAAACAAAAATTCGTTTTGACCAGTTAACTGCCGTACTCCGGGAAATTCACGTATTTAAAAATTTTGGCCCAAAAACATGTTCTTCATTTTAAATGACCTTCATCTCGACAATAACTCTCAAACCTGGGACTTCACGTTACATTCCCGCATGCGGGCCAATTAATTTAACACGGACTAATCTGATTCCTTGTACATATTTAAACTCATCATAAAAATAATAATTTGTAAAACTTTTCGAATTTAAATTGAAAACAAGTAAACAACAATGACAAAAATAGAACAAATGGACAAAGTCATGTTTGAATTCCAACAAGTTGTGTCTAAATTGGAATAAGCGGGTATGCGAATTAAAACAACTGGGTGTCAAAATTGGAAAAATTGGCGTCTGAATTACAAGTGTTGATTTAGTAGCAAACGTTTTTAATATATAAATTAATACAGTAGTAAAGGACCAGCAATAATTGCTGAGAAATAAAGGGTATTAGGCGGTAAACAGAGTGAATTCAATTTCCTCTCCGGTTCGTCTTGCATTCCATATGAGATTACCTCTTAGGCGGTCTCTTCTTTTATCAGAGCAACGCGAGTGCAACTCAGTCGTATAAGTTGACGAACCTAACAGAAACCAAACATGAAAGTTTAATCTTGGAATTAAAATTTATTTCCGTTTCCTACCAAAAAAGTGAAGCAACACACAGAGTTCCTTTGTTTTTAGAACACCTTTGGATGGTCAGTTCTTACTAATATAGTTTGAATAGTAATATAGACATTTAAGGTTACACGTAGTTTTGTTTGCTGGTATATTTCATCTGTTTGTTGTGAGTAAATTACAGACATGTATAGTGACTATTTACGAATATGCAGTGATCTAATACTTATACTTTTTTTTGAGTGAGAGACGAGGAAGCAGACACGCACTACCTTTCACTTTATCTATTCTCATAATAGAAATATGTGATGTATGAAAACAATGTCAGAAGAGTTAGTAGTTTTACATTTAACATTTGAATTTATGGATTGTAAATAAATTAATGAATGCTAATCAAAGTGATAAATATGACAGATCCAGATAATGACTTCCATTTTTAAAATATAAAAATGAGCTTCATATAGCGCAATATCCAAAAACGTGCTCAAAGCACTTTACAAGGGGTCCCTGGCCAACAGCAATACTTAACATGTAGGACGAGACTGGACGCCTGTTGGGCGATATTACATTTTTATCGGACATAGACAACGCTATTTTGCATCTGAGTACGGTGAGAGAATGTAAGTAAAGAGCCTTCTACAATGAATCAACTATGCGCCGAGGGATCCTCGAACCCGAGACCTTCCGATCCGAAATCGAGTGTCATACCACTAGACCTCATATCCGCAATATTTCTATTTATAATAAATCACAGTGGGTTCAAGGATTTAAAATATTTTCTTTTGGTAAAATAAACAAAAACAAAGAGAGGCAACTCTTTATGCGATAGTGACACATGTGACAGCGTTAGACAATTTACTGTCTTGATACGGCAGGTTACATTTTGCCTGAATTTAACCAAGATTTGAACTTCGAAATAAAAATTGCGCTTACCTGATTTTACTTCTGATCAGTGATAGATGATTGGAAAAAAAAATAAAAGAGAGAGAGAAAGAGAGAGAGAGAGAGAGAGAGAGAGAGAGAGAGAGAGAGAGAGAGAGAGAGAGAATAGATATATATTATTATCATCATCATCATCATCATTATTATTATTATTATTATTATTATTATTATTATTATTATTATTATTATTATTATTATTATTATTATTATTATTATTATTATTATTATCAGTAGTAGTAGTAGTAGCAGTAGTAGTAGTAGTAGTAGTAGTAGTAGTAGTAGTAGTAGTAGTAGTAGTAGTAGTAGTAGTAGTAGTAGTACTAGTAGATGTGGTAGTAGTAGTAATAGTAGTAGTAGTAGTAGTAGTAGTAGTAGTAGTAGTAGTAGTAGTAGTAGTAGTAGTAGTAGTAGTAGTAGTAGTAGATACAGGTGCTGATGTTTCAGTTTTTCCCGCCTCAAACTCAATTGACTGAACCCACCCATTATGCGCTGTAAATGGATCAACTATTAAAATTTAGGGAATACACATCATCTTTAAAATAAGCCAAAATAGAATGTGTCAGTCTTGAGCTGTCTCTAGCTGATGCCACGGGCCCCATCTTAAGTACTGATTTTTTCATTGCTCACCGCCTTATGATTGACCTCAAGAGGAAACGTCTCCTGTCACTTGACAATAAGTCAACCAGTCTCAATTCTTCACACGGACATACCGCAGGACTTTCTCAGCTACAACATATCACATACTCTGAGCCCCTTCGAGAATTTCCCTATTTACTCAGTCCACACTTAGACTCGGATATCAACAATCATGGCTTAAAACACCATATTATAGTCACTAACGGCCTACCTGCCCATTCACGCCAGCAAGGATTTAACCAAGGAAAACTAGCAGCTGTCTATCTATTTCTATCCCACTTTGATTACAACATTTTGATACTCTGAGCAATGACACATCTGTCTAAGGTTACTTTTATCTTACAGGCCTTATTTGTCTGGCAACAGTGATGATATTATTGGTATTGATGATGGAAACTGCGTTGATATTCGTATTAATAATGGCTAGAATATGGCTGGCGGATGTGTGAATATTTTACCTAAACACATAGCATCACTATCTTAAAGTGTGTCATACTCGAGAAGCATGAGAGCTATTTGAAATCCGTGTGTTAACACACCTCTGTAGTCATATCCGTATTTTAAAATCATAATTCAAAGCGGAGTGTGGACTTTTCAATCGACCAACACCCCGTCGTATTACACCCCCCCCCCCCCCCCCCCCCCCCCCCCCTTAGCCAAAACAACTCACAACATTGCCAGCTGGATACTTCGTTCCAACACACAAAACTGTATCATGATGCTGTGAGCTAGGCTAATAAACTCACACCACTCCCATCCGGAAATATAATGGACCAACACACAAAACTGTATAGATAGTATGCGCTTGGCTAAGAAGCTCACAACATTGCCATCTGGAAATATAACGGACCAACACGTAAAACTGTATAATATAGATGCCGTGCGATTGACTAAGAAACTCACAACATTGCCATCCGGAAATATAACGGACCAACACGTAAAACTGTATAATATAGATGCCGTGCGATTGACTAAGAAACTCACAACATTGCCATCCGGAAATATAACGGACCAACACGTAAAACTGTATAATATAGATGCCGTGCGATTGACTAAGAAACTCACAACATTGCCATCCGGAAATATAACGGACCAACACGTAAAACTGTATAATATAGATGCCGTGCGATTGACTAAGAAACTCACAACATTGCCATCCGGAAATATAACGGACCAACACGTAAAACTGTATAATATAGATGCCGTGCGATTGACTAAGAAACTCACAACATTGTCATCCGGAAATATAACGGACCAACACGTAAAACTGTATAATATAGATGCCGTGCGATTGACTAAGAAACTCACAACATTGTCATCCGGAAATATAACGGACCAACACGTAAAACTGTATAATATAGATGCCGTGCGCTTGGCTAAGAAACTCACAACATTGCCATCCGGAAATATAACGGACCAACACGTAAAACTGTATAATATAGATGCCGTGCGCTTGGCTAAGAAACTCACAACATTGTCATCCGGAAATATAACGGACCAACACACAAAACCGTATAATATAGATGCTGTGCGCTTGGCTAAGAAACTCACAACATTGTCATCCGGAAATATAACGGACCAACACGTAAAACTGTATAATATAGATGCCGTGCGCTTGGCTAAGAAACTCAAAACATTGTCATCCGGAAATATAACGGACCAACACGTAAAACTGTATAATATAGATGCCGTGCGCTTGGCTAAGAAACTCACAACATTGTCATCCGGAAATATAACGGACCAACACGTAAAACTGTATAATATAGATGCCGTGCGCTTGGCTAAGAAACTCACAACATTGCCATCCGGAAATATAACGGACCAACACGTAAAACTGTATAATATAGATGCCGTGCGCTTGGCTAAGAAACTCACAACATTGTCATCCGGAAATATAACGGACCAACACACAAAACCGTATAATATAGATGCTGTGCGCTTGGCTAAGAAACTCACAACATTGCCATCCGGAAATATAACGGACCAACACACAAACCTGTATAATATAGATGCTGTGCGATTGACTAAGAAACTCACAACATTGCCATCCGGAAATATAACGAACCAACACACAAAACTGTATAATATAGATGCTGTGCGATTGACTAAGAAACTCACAACATTGTCATCCGGAAATATAACGGACCAACACACAAAACTGTATAATATAGATACTGTGCGCTTGGCTAAGAAACTCACAACATTGCCATCCGGAAATATAACGAACCAACACACAAAACTGTATAATATAGATGCTGTGCGATTGACTAAGAAACTCACAACATTGCCATCCGGAAATATAACGAACCAACACACAAAACTGTACAATATAGATGCTGTGCGATTGACTAAGAAACTCACAATACATTTTTCGGACAAAGATATTGATGTAAAAAAAACAACAACAAAAACAAGGCGATCCTCCGATATGCCTCTCACAAAGACATAATACCCGACCAACTGTTGAGCAAGACAACTCATAAAGGTCGGACAAGACATGCCACGAAATCCCACTGGTCACCCATTGAGTACGCTACCTGTTCGCCATTCTTGAATTAAGTTCGCTGAAAAAAAAAAAAAGGGGGGGGGGGAGCGCTTTGAATGTATTCATGTAAATATCACTGAATATAAACTTCTTTAACACCAGATTCCATGTAAGTTTTGTGCAGTATAACCTTTCAAAGGAACCGCAGTTTTCAAATACAAGAGATACATAATTAAGATGACATTTAAAAAACTTATCAATTTGACCTCATTGACATTTGCCGCATGCCATGAGAAAGAATTCCACGCTTTGCCTCTCTGGAGAATTACTTGTAAATTTTCCTCTTTGTGATTCTATGTGTGCATATTTAATCATCCGTATTTCTTGTCATGAGGGGCATAACTAATATAGAGGGAATAAAAGTAGGAGGTCACAACATAAATAATATAAGATACGCAGACGATACGGTACTCGTTGCAACATCAGAAATCCAACTTCAAAAGATTGTTGACAAAGTGGTAGTAGATAGTGAAGCCAAGGGAATGGAAGTGAATATCACCAAAACGGAATGCATGGTAATACAGAAAAACCCCGAAAACAACAACACCTGCAATATAACGATTCACGGCGAGCAACTTACCAACGTAGAAAGTTTTAAATACCTAGGTTCAATAGTGACAACAGATGGAAGATGTAACCGAGACATACGAGCAAGACTAACTCAAGCCAAACAGGCCTTCATGGACCTCGGAAACATTTTGAAAAACAAACAGATGTCGTTCGGGATTAGATTCCGAGTCTTGAAGTGCTACGTGTGGCCAATCTTGTTATACGGATGCGAAAGCTGGACTACAAATGTAGAAACACAAAAGAACATTGAAGCTTTTGAAATGTGGTGTTTGAGAAGGATGCAGAGAATATCGTATACTGCACACAAAACGAACGAAGAAGTGCTAAAACAAACATACCAACAAAGGAAACTAATGCCCTTAATAGCGGATCGACAACTATCCTTTTTCGGACACATAGTAAGGAAAGATAAGAATGAATACCTGGTAGGTTGTGGAAAAATACCTGGTAAACGCGCCAGGGGGAGACAAAGAAAACCATTCATAGCCCAACTGAAGGGCTTCACCAACCTAACAATCCAAGAGCTGTTTGAAAAAGCAAGAGACAGGGAGGAATGGAGAGAGATAATTCATGCAGTATCCGAAGCCTGGACCAGGCATGGAACCTAGAAGAAGAAGAAGATTTCTTGTCGGTTTTTATGAATGTCAAGTGTGTGCAAAGTGTACAATTTGATGTGTCATTTTGAACCCAGGATGGCAATCTTAGTGTGTAGAGCACACGAATCTCGTGCAATGTAAATCCCTGGTCAAGTCAGAATTCACTGTGTACAATATAGAATTGGAAAACATCAAACTGTTCACTCATGTCAGACCCTTCGTTTTTTATATACCGTAAAGAGAAAAAAATCAGAAAATTATGGTACGGTAACCGATGAAAAAACTCATCTAAATGTCACTAACAATTCTAGTGTTCGAGCCATTTATCATTAAAATCCATCAGAAGGTTGTGAAGATATCCACGTCAAAGTGTGAGCACGGGTTGTGGAACGGACTATACTCATATACATGGATGGCAAAAAACAATAACAATGACCTGAGTGACGTCATCTTCGTTCAATCTGTTAGTCTTAGTTTTGCTATGCGTTTAGCCAAAAAGCTCACATTTCATCAGCCGGATATAATAACGTACCAACCCACAAAACTACGTGTTTATTGATGGAACGAAATTGACTTCATTCAGGTCTTTGTTATTGTTTTTAGCCTCCCATTTCATTGAGTAGCTAATCAGACAAGAAACGTTCAAGGTTACACATAGTTTTGTGTCTTGGAACGTTAGTTTTACTATGCGTTTAGTTAGAATACTCATCAAATCCACAAGTCGGATATAACGTACAAACAAACAAAATAATGTGTAACCTTAAACGTTTATAGTCTGAATAACACCTTTCGTGAGAACTACTCATAAAAATGGCTGGCTACAAACCATAACAAAGAGCTGAGTGACGTCAATTTCAATCCATCTATTCATCACCTATTGAGTCCGTTCTGACTGTGCTAAGAGATAAACATCCCTGGTAAGCCCACCCCCACCCTCTCCTCCCCCTTTACAAATCTGCTAAAAAACGTCTCAGCGACAAGCAAGTTTCCAGCCCCCCCCCCCCCCCCCCCCCCCCACCCTTTCCATTCGTTTGGGTTTTTTTTCTTTTTTTTTTTCTGTTTTTGTTTGTGTGTTGTTTTTTGTTTTGTTTTTTTTGGTTGTTGTCTTTAAAAAAATATTTGGATTTATTTTATAACCTTTTCCTGTCCCAAACCCCTTGGTTCTTATTGCTGGAATATCATGCATTGTCTTCAGCCGTCGTTATAAAAACTAAGAGCCCTATCAAAAGATTACCAAAGACTGACTATAATGTCCTTTTAACGCTATTACAAAAGCCATGCTTAACCCTGGCTCTACGTGTTTTGGGATTCTGAAAAATGGCTATTTTACTCACTCGTCGTTTTCTCACCAGTTAATGATACTGTGTGATGATTTCATTTTTTCCCCATTTTAAAAAATCTGTTATCCACAGTTTTTGAAGACTCTAACATCAACACCGCCACACCCCAACTTCCTATAGAGGGGAAGAAGAAGAAGATGAGGAGTAGGAAGAGGAGGAGAAGAAGAAGAAGAAGAAGAAGAAGAAGAAGAAGAAGAAGAAGAAGAAGAAGAAGAAGAAGAAGAAGAAGAAGAAGAAGAAGAAGAAATCAATTTTCCAATTTTATCATCAAGGTGGACGTTTTGCCCCACGGGTAGGGTAAGAAGATGTCGCCCCATTAGTAGGGCACGCACGTCCGTTACAAACAATAACTCACTGAGAAACCTTTTCTTGTGTACTTCTTTACAGGTCGGCAGAGTTCCTACATAGCAGAAGCAAAACAACAGGCTAGTAACAATAGGTTAAAATTGAATTGGAAAGTGCCGAATTTGATTTAGAATGTTGAATTTGAACTTACCAACGTGTGAATTTGACTGGAGAATTTTGAATTTGGTCTAAAAGTTCCGAATTCTATTTAGACAATGTTTTAATTTGATCTGGAATGCCGAATTTGAACTTGCCAAATGCTATTTGATCGGGAAAAGTAGTAGTAGTA
Source organism: Berghia stephanieae (assembly GCF_034508935.2). Lineage (NCBI taxonomy): Eukaryota > Metazoa > Mollusca > Gastropoda > Nudibranchia > Aeolidiidae > Berghia > Berghia stephanieae. Next base: position 258,750 of record NC_088370.1, read on the forward strand.
GTAGCAGCAGTAGTAGTAGTAGTAGTAGTAGTAGTAGTAGTAGTAGTAGTAGTAGTAGTAGTAGTAGTAGTAGTAGTAGTAGTAGTAGTAGTAGTAGTAGTAGTAGTAGTAGTAGTAGTAGTAGGAGTAGTAGTAGTAGTAATAGTAATAGTAGTAGTCGTAGTAGTAGTAGTAGTAGTAGTAGTAGTAGTAGTAGTAGTAGTAGTAGTAGTAGTAGTAGTAGTAGTAGTAGTAGTCGTAGTATAGTAGTAGTAGTATAGTAGTAGTATATAGTAGTAGTAGTAGTAGTAGTAGTAGTAGTAGTAGTAGTAGTAGTAGTAGTAGTAGTAGTAGTAGTAGCAGTAGTAGTAGGAGGAGAAGGAGAAAGCGGTTTTTACCAAAAACGTTCCAAGAAAAGAAAATGATCCCAAATGAACATGTCCTAGTTTGTTTTCAAAACGCTGTGTAAGTTCGTCATTGTCCAGAGTAACAAGCAATAAATTGGATTCCCATTAGCTCTATGCATCCACAAAGATACCAACTTGAAATTTGGCTCATTTGTATTTCAGACATTCTTCAGAGAAATTTTAATATGCCGAAACAAAAATGAAAAATGGAATTGGGGTGGCATTTGACATTGTGGTCTTGTGGTATAACACTCGCTTTCTGATCGGAAGGTCCTGGGTTTGAGACTCGCTTGGCGCATATTTGAGTCTTTGGTAAAGGCTCTTTACTCATATTCTCTCACCGTATTCGGGTGTAAAATGAGAACCTGGCCATTAAGAGCGTCGTCTCTGTTGCAAAAAAAAAAGAAAAAAGTAATATCGCATCTCAGGCGTCATGTCTCATTCTACATGTTAGGTGTTGCTGTTGGCCAGGAACCCTTTGTAAAGCGCTTTGAGCACGTTTTGTGGATGTTGGGCTAAATAAAAGCTCGTGTTTGTTTTTTACATGTCATATAGTTCTAATAGATAAATAGTTAACTAATTAGAACTATACTATACGACAGGTAAACACAATGCCAAATACCATTGTAGCTATTACTATTCCCATTACACGACAGGTAAACACAATGCCAAATACCATTGTAGCTATTACTATTACCATTACACGACAGGTAAACACAATGCCAAATACCATTGTAGCTACAGTGCAACCCCGATGTAACGACATCCGTTATAGCGACATTCCCTGTATAACGACATGGTACTCAGGTCCCATTTTATTTTACTATATATCATTAGTAATAAAAACCCCTCTATAGCGACGTACATTTCAGCAAAACCCCTGTATAACGACATTTCTGGTCCGGCAAACCTTGAAGGCGTTTGTCTACCATGAAATTGCTCGTTATTACAAGTGGTACGAGTATCTTCCATTCTATGTATGTTGTCTAGTCGCAATAAGCCCAGAGCTAGTTCTTATTGTAGCCAATGAAAACGCTTCTTTTTCAGCCAATCTTAAGGCTCGCCTTTCACCCAATGAATGCCTGTGACAGGTCAACACTGGACTGTTTATAAATCCTTTGTCCACTCTCCATTCATTGCCGGTCCCAAGCCCGGATAAACTACAGAGGGAAAATGAAAAAGTATACATTCACTACACAAGACCCAAAACACCTCCTGATATACACACATAGGAAACCTCTCTGTAACGACATCCCTCTATAACGACACGTTTTCCCGGTCCCGACGATGTCGTTATATCGAGGTTGCACTGTATTACTATTACCATTAGCACATTCCTATGGATAAACCACGCTCGCTGTGCTTCAAAATACTTAATTCTTTTTTCCACAGTTTGTTTTGATCCGTAGAGAGAAGAGCACATAACATTCATTTGCTGGCTTTTGAAGGTTCGCAGGGTCAGTGAGTTAGCATCGATTTGATCTCCTAAGTAGATGAGAACTGCGAGTCCACACGAGATGTATAAAGTTTGAAAGTATTGAAAGCCATATTTTTGTGTGGCTGAATGTTTCAGGGGCTAGTGCAACCGCTCGCTGATCTCCCCACCTCTCTCAGCCAGGGGAGGTTGCCGTGAAAGTTGGATCCCAGGTTGGCTCTGGCACCGCAATATTTTTATTCTCTGTTTTCACCTGGTACTTCTCCATACCAAATATTTCTCATCATACGAACATAGACAAAGACAGAATGCAACCTGGAAAATGAAAAGATATTAGGGGATAGAAGACCTCTCTGTCCACCGTGGGAGGTCAGAAAACCCCACCCAGTATATACAGTGTATAGGGGGATAGAAGACACAACGAGTTATATCTCTGTCCATGTCCACCGTGGGAGGTCAGAAAACCCCACCCAGTATATACAGTGTATAGGGGGATAGAAGACACAACGAGAGTTATATCTCTGTCCATGTCCACCGTGGGAGGTCAGAAAACCCCACCCAGTATATACAGTGTATAGGGGGATAGAAGACATAACGAGAGTTATATCTCTGTCCATGTCCACCGTGGGAGGTCAGAAACCCCCACCCAGTATATACAGTGTATTTTCCTTTTTAGTTCCAGTAAAAATAGAAGATAATATTTATATCAAACTGACACACAATTAAGAAAAAGAATAAGGGGGAAAAATGAACGTGCTTAATATTTAAAAGAAGCATTTTTAATAAAGTTCAACTCAAAATAAATTTTAAAATACGCCAAAATATATAAAATACTAACTTAGACAATCACTCTCAAAATGAATATGGCAGACAACAGACTTTTGGCAATGTAAAACTGTGGGGAAGTGAAAATACAACATTGTACACAAGTCATGACTTATACAATCTGTCTCCAATCAAAAAATACAACATTGTACACAAGTAATGACTTATACAATGTCTCCAATCAAAAAATACAACATTGTACACAAGTAATGACTTATACAATCTGTCTCCAATCAAAAAATACAACATTGTACACAAGTAATGACTTATACAATCTGTCTCCAATCAAAAAAATACAACATTGTACTACACAAGTAATGACTTATACAATCTGTCTCCAATCAAACACATGCACATGTGGTAAGGTCTCTCTCTCTCTCGCACACACACACACACCCAACGCAACCCCCTTTTCTCTCACACTTATGAACCAATTCTTACTCCATCACAATGTCAGTGAATTGCAATGAATTCACTTTTGGTTTTAACCGCAATTTCATCAAATGAGTAAGTTATGTTTGTTGTTTTTAAGGGTTTTACGGCGCTTGCAACACGTTAAGGTTATATCAGCGCCAGTAAAAAGGAAGAAAATGGGATAGTAAAAAGTTCTAGAATTACAATTAAAGCACCCAAGAGAAAGTAAGACAAAGGGGAACTGAGAACAAATAGGGATCAGATGTAGATTCCAAGAGCATACCACCAATGTACTTAATTTCAGATCACCTAAAAGTCTCATCCAGACACAAGCACAGGTCCCAACTAAGAGGAATACACTCAAATGTTTACCAATCATATAATATAATATGTAAACTAAACATAATACAATGCATAACAGAGAGATGATTTACAAGGAAAAAAATATCATCTCCCAAAACAATAACTATGCATTTGACTGTTTCCCTCCCAGCCAGGACTCCGGAAAGGGCCAGGACAAAACCAAGTAACCTCATTCCAAGACAAAGACAGAAAGCATGTTGGAAAACAGATATAAGGAGATAGAAGACACAGTATGTACATCCCTGCCCGCAATGGGAGGTCAGGATCCCCACCCAGAATGAGTAAGTTAACGTGACCGGTAATTTGATAACAATAATAAAAAATAATAAATAAAGAAAAACAAAAAACACAAGCAGGTCCAATAATAATAATAATAATAATAAAGGCTATCACCATAATAAAGAAGAGAAGACCCAAAACAGACACATTAATAAAAGAGAACACCCAGATCAAGACACAATAATCAAGGATAAGAAAGAAAGAGAAAAGCGAAAAGAAAACAGCCGTCAAGTGTTGACTCCATGCACGGTGACTTTCACAGACTGTAGTTTGTGGATAAATTGTAATGAGCATTTAATTCATGGAAAACCACAAGATCAAATCAATCACAGCCTATAGACTACACCAGAATAAGCACCCCCCCCCCCCCCCCCCCCCCCCATATATATATATATATATATATATATATATGTATATATATATATATATATATATATATATATATATATATATATATATATATACATACATACATACATACATACACACTAATATTTAACCCTGGGTCACACCTGGACATTGCAAGACATGTGTTACCTGATTGTGTGTGTGTGTGTGTGTGTGTGTGTGTGCCACTATATGCAAGACAGTACATATAACATGTGTTACCTGATTGTGTGTGTGACTATATATGCATGTCAGTAGATATAATAAACATGTATATGTGTGTGTGTGTGTGCCACTATATGCAAGTCAGTACATATAATAAACATGTATGTGTGTGTGTCACTATATATGCAAGTCAGTACATATAATAAACATATGTGTGTGTGTCACTATATGCAAGTCAGTACATATAATAAACATGTGTGTGTGTGTGTGTGTCACTATAAATGCAAGTCAGTACATATAATAATAAAAAAACATATGTGTGTGTGTGTGTGTGTGTGTGTGTGTGTGTGTGTGTGTCACTATATGCAAGTCAGTACATATAATAAACATACGTGTGTGTGTGTGTCACTATATGCAAGTCAGTACATATAAACAGGTGTTGTTACCTGATTGTGTGTGTGTGTGTTTATGTGTGTGTCACTATGGCAAGTCAGTACATATAAACAGGTGTTGTTACCTGATTGTGTGTGTGTGTGTGTGTATGTGTGTGTCACTATGGCAAGTCAGTACATATAAACGTGTGTTACCTGATTGTGTGTGACTTTCTGCCACTCCATTCTCAATTTGATCAAACTCAAACGTTCGGTAAACGTAAACAAAGGTACACACTTGTGTACAAATGTTTGTCATTCTCCAATCGCTTGCAGAACATTTTTGGACCGTGAGTCCAGTTCGACGACCAAGGCAAACAGTCCATAAATCGTCTACACCAGATCATTCCATACATTGTAAGGTGTGGACGGACCCACCATAAAGATTTTTAAAAATAAATATCATGACCGTCATTTTTACTATAATAATAATAATAATAATAATAATAATAATAATAACAAAAATAATAATAATCATCATAACATCAATAATAATAACAACAAAAACAACAACAGAACTGACAGCAATAGCAATAGTGTCCATTGTTGATTGTATAACATTTATAATATCAAAGATGTCTTTGCATCTCATTCCTCTCAAGACTTTTGTAGCTCAATTGATAGTGCACTCAACAAAGAGGCAAATGAACCCGGTATGTATGAGTGTCCAGGCACATTATGTTCCTGGCGGCTTCTTACTCATCAGTGATTGGATAGCTGAGTCTAAACTAGGTTTGGCAGAATGTATTTACAATAGTAGAGCGTTCTATCCAAAGGGTAGCAGGCAGTGTTACAGTTCAATATTCTAGTTTCTGACCAAAGCCTAAGCATGATTGCCTGACTCAAGTCAGGCCAAAAATGAAGTTGAATTGAAATAAAGACCAGTTGACAGGAAAAATTGGAAAAAATGAGATTGGAATCAATTGTACCTTTAAATGCAAATCAGTTTTGTTTGTTTAATTATCCTCACCCTATTAAAAGATCAAATAAAAGAAGAAGAAAAAAATGAAGAAATTGAGAGAAAGAAACGATAAACTGGCATGACGTTTTGTTTTTTTCTTTGCATCCATGACGTAAAAGCCAGGATAAAGGGTGGTCAATATTAGTTATTAGTAGAGGGTAGGAATCCGTGTGGCCTGGCCAGTTCGTGTAGACTGTAGTGGGGAATGAACTGGAGGACAAGATGGAATGACGACACAAATAGGAAGGGAAGCTGGGTGCACCCTGGACTGTCGGATGTAATAAACAGTGGAGAGTAAACTCAGGACTTTGGGGGAGGTGAACAACAGTGGGGAGTAAACCTGGGACTATAAGCTGGATGACACATGTGGGGAGTGAACTGGGGACTGTAAGATGTAGACACAAGTGGGGAGTGGACACGAGAGATATGTAGCCACTTTTTGAGATAGGCACCCAGAACAGTGTGAGGTGGATTGCAATTAAAGCAGGGAGTGAACCCAATCTATGTAAGGTGGACATTAATAGGGAGTAAATTTGGGATAGATACACAAGTGGGGAGTAAACCTGGAACTACGGGATGTTGAAATCATCCGGGACTATAGGAGGTGGACAGCACCAGGGACTGATCATGGAACCACAGGATATGGACTCCAGAGGGAAGTGAACCTGGAACTATAGGGGGTGGACAGCACCAGGAAGTGATCATGGAACCACAGGATATGGACTCCAGAGGGAAGTGAACCTGGAACTATAGGGGGTGGACAGCACCAGGAAGTGATCATGGAACCACAGGATATGGACTCCAGTGGGAAGTGAACCTGGAACTATGGGAGGTGGACAGCACCGGGGAGTGATCATGGAACCACAGGATATGGACTCCAGAGGGAAGTGAACCTGGAACTATAGGGGTGGACAGCACCAGGAAGTGATCATGGAACCACAGGATATGGACTCCAGAGGGAAGTGAACCTGGAACAATGGGAGGTGGACAGCACCAGGGAGTGATCATGGAACCACAGGATATGGACTCCAGAGGGAAATGAACCTGGAACTATGGTAGATGGACACCAAGGGAAATGAACTCTAGGCCATGAGAGGCGGACAGCAAAGAGGAGTGATCGTGGAACCACGGGATATGGAGCCCAGTGGGGAGTAGACCTGAGGCTATGGGATGTGGACACTACTGGGGAGTGAACCCGAGACTATGGGAGGTGGACACCAGTGGAAATTGAACACGGGACAATGTGATATGAGAACGTATTGTTCCTGGAATGTGAGGTTGTATCAGTAGAATGTCCCTGAAAGTTGAGATTGAGGGTAGACATGCCTGCAACAGCTTTGTTGGGGAGGATTTTTAAAATCTTATTAGTTTTTTGACAGAATCATTTTTTAGTTAATCTCTCTCTATCAATTACTCAGGCCCACAACACTTTTCTCCTTCGTGTACTTAATGTTAGTTTTTACTTAATGTTAGTTTTTACTTAATGTTAGTTTTTACTTAATTTTAGTTTTTACTTAATTTTAGTTTTTACTTAATGTTAGTTTTTACTTAATGTTAGTTTTTACTTAATGTTAGTTTTTACTTAATGTTAGTTTTTACTTAATGTTAGTTTTTACGAAAATCAGTCGCAATTTTTTTGCACATTTTTTTTTTTGCATAATTTGGGAACTTGGTTGCAAAATTTTTGATTTTCTTTTGAAAAAATAAAAAGCCATGCCAGGATAAAATACTATGAAAGTTATAAGGGTAAAATCTAATATAAAATTTAAAATTGTAAGAAGAGAATATGAAAAGCTTTCATTTTAATTTCTGTGACGTCTTTGTCTTGCCTTGGGACGGAGATCTGGCTGGAGATTTTCCTGGAAAGGAAAAATAGGTAAAGAGTCAAAAACAGTGGAAAATAAAACAATTGTCCTTTCCACGGGGAAATTTCAAAGGACTTTGATATTATTTATACTAATATCATCAAAACAGTGGAAAATAAAACAATTGTCCTTTCCACAGGCCAATTTCAAAGGACTTTGATATTATTTATACTAATATCATCCGAGGCATCAAGACAAAATGTAAGAGGCTTACCAGATAGTATTTGCTTTTACTCTACAATGCAGCCTACAATTTATGCCAGGAGAATAACCAATGTGATTTATTGGAGCTTTAATGCCAGGAGTAAAAAATATTGGAGCTTTAATGCCAGGAGTAAAAAATATTGGAGCTTTAATGCCAGGACAATAACCAATGTGATTTATTGGAGCTTTAATGCCAGGAGTATAACCAATGTGATTTATTGGAGCTTTAATGCCAGGAGTATAACCATTGTGATATATTGGAGCGTTAATGCCAGAAGTATAAACCAATGTGATATATTGGAGCTTTAATGCCAGGAGTATAACCATTGTGATTTATTGGAGCTTTAATGCCAGGAGTATAACCATTCTGATATATTGGAGCTTTAATGTCAGGAGTATAACCATTCTGATATATTGGAGCTTTAATGTCAGGAGTATAACCAATGTGATATATTGGAGCTTTAATGCCAGGAGTATAACCAATGTGATTTATTGGAGCTTTAATGCCAGGAGAATAACCAATGTAATATATTGGAGCTTTAATGCCAGGAGTATAGGAGTAAAATCATTGTGTTTTATTACTTTCTACATCTCCTAGTGATTTATGCCAACATGTAAATGGCTGGGGCATTGTCTGCCTTCTGTACTGATAGAGAACAAGGTGTGATTGTACCTTGACACTAGCCGTGATGAAAAGTTTGACCAATGTGAACATTGACATACCTGAACAATCTTTATCTATATCCTCTTATATTCATGTTTCTTGGGAAATGGGGAGGGGGGAGGGAGTTGGATTGGATTTTCGACTTAATTGAAAATTGACTTTAGCAGTTTCGACTTCTTTGGTGTCAACTATAATGAGCTTTTGTGGATGAATCTCAGATCCTCAAAATCCAAAACTCTTTCTATATCAATAACAAAGTGAAGTTTAAAAAATTGTATATAAACATCCGTTGGAAATCGTAGGTAAAACAGAAGCCAACAAAAGTTATTCTTTATTAAATGCTTTCAATGCATTACAATAACAAAAACAGAACACTTACCCCAAATAAAAGTTGTTAGCGCCTCTCCGAGGATGTAAAATGATGCAAAGAAGGCAATACAAACAGATAGGAAAATAGTTCTCTGGAATATTCCCAACACTTCAAGGATTGGATACACCCAGAAATTGTCAACGTAAGCAATCAGGAAAATCCTGAAACAAATTGGGATAGAAAATTGAAAAGTCCAATGGTTTTAATATTGATGACAATGTGTAAAAATTCTAAACGGAACCCAAAACCAGATACAATCTGAATGATGATGATGATGATTTCATCAATGGGAACAGACGCGCTTGGTTCCAATATGTGGATTCCCTGTGACCTTGACACTTTTATGCTGATGTAGCATAGCACCTTATAGGTGCTGTAGTAATGTACAATGCAACTCATACATACATGATGATGATGATGATAGAGGAGGAGGAGGAGGAAGAGGAGGGGGAGAAGGAGGAGGAGGAGGAGGTGCGGTTGTTTTAGTTTTTAGGTGTTTAACGGCGCTTTCGACACTATTTAGGTCATTTAAGCGCCCGTTTCTGTCTTTCATCAATCTTTTATCGGCCCCGAGGGGCAACAGCTGATCAAAACGTGTACTGTTGTAATAAAATCTTTATAAAATCATAATAGTTACATGTTTGTTAAGTAAAAATATCTATTTACAATTTCTGCAGGAGTTCACATTCCTGCAGATACTTTAAAATTGTAAGCGGATCGACCGACTGGAACAGAGACTTCAAGTCTCTGTTATCATAATGTTGTGACCTTATCTGTTCTAATTCTGTACATTCAATTAAAATGTGTTGAACTGTCAGGTCACAGTTACATGTTCTGCAGAGGGGTTTTTCATCCCTCTCCAGAAGGAAACGGTGAGTGAGGTCAGTATGTCCGATCCGGAGTCGAGTTATTTTTACCTCGTCTCTTCTTTTTAGCCCCGAGTTGGGTCTGGGGCCGAGGTCACTTTTAATTTGTTTTAATTTGTTATGTACATCTCGACTCCAGGATCGTTCCCATTCCTTTCGGACATGTTTTTTTATATTGATTTTTAAATCCGCGTGTGGGATTTTACTGCCCTCTTGTAATTCTTGGCTCACCGCCTCTTTTGCCAGTCGATCCGCTTCTTCGTTCCCCTGGATACCCACATGACTAGGTACCCAGAGAAAACAAACTTTCTTTTTCTTAATAAATAATTTATTTGCACCTTCCAAGATACTTATGAGTCTTGGATCGGTGCAATAAAAATTTGAGATCCCCTTAAGTACGGACAGCGAGTCAGACAAGATCAAGAATTTATTTTTATTCGATCTCTCAGCCAAACGGAGAGCATTTAGGATTGCTCTCGATTCAGCTGTAAAGATCGAAACATTTCTATCCAGGCGAAGTGATCCTGTGCCTTCCGATGAGTGATAGGCACATCCTACTGCATCTGCGCTCTTTGAACCATCCGTAAATATGTGAGTATGGTTTTTGTATGTTTGTAATATTGCTTTTAGTGTCTGTTTGTAAATATGTGGGTCTGTTTGTGATTTTTCCAGTTTTGTTAGGTCCAAATTTATGTTTGGTCTATATATGGACCATGGTGGTGTCTTTGCCTGGACGTATGGATGTATCCTATCTAGACTGATGTTCATGTCTGCGATGTCTTTTTTTATTCTGCAACCTAATGGTGGTGTCATTTTTGGGTGCTTGCGAAATTTTTCTTCTAGTGTCCTATCCGTGTAGTGTACATGTTTGTGTGCTGGGTTGTCGTGCAGCGATGTGACCTTAGTAACATACTGGAGAGCCAGTTTTTTCCTCCTGAGATGGAGAGGTGGCTCATCTGCCTCAGCATAAAGGCTTGCCACTGGAGAAGTGCGGAAAGCCCCGAGTGCCAAGCGCAGTCCCTGATGATGAATTGGGTCCAGCATGCCTAAGTAGGATGGTTTTGCAGAGCCGTATACAAAAGATGCGTAGTCCAGTTTTGATCGAATAAGGGTTCGGTATATCTTTAGAAGAGTGTTTGTGTCCGAACCCCATTCCATGCTCGACAGAACTCTCATTATTTTCATTGCTTTCATGCATCGCAGTCTGAGATCTTTGATATGGGCGAGGAAATTTAGTTTCCTATCAAAGATCAAACCCAGGAATCGGGCTTCGTCCTTTACCTCAATTCTGGAATTGTTGAGATAAAGGTCAGGCTGTCTAATGCAGGTGCGTTTTCGGCAGAAGTGGACAGCTACTGTTTTTGATGGGGAGAAGGAGAAACCATTGAGATTTGCCCACTCCGACAGTTTGTTTAGTTGGAGTTGTAACTGTCTCTCAATGGTGTCCATACTCGATTTACTTCGATAGCATACAAGAAAGTCATCAACATATAAGGAACAGTCAACATTCTGTCTCATTGCATTCACTATTGAGTTTATTTTAATCTCAAACAGAATGGGAGACAGAATGCTACCCTGTGGAACTCCCTCTTCCTGATCAAATGGATCAGAAAAGGTGGATCCTGCTTTGACCTGAAAGGATCTGTTGTTTAAAAATGCTCTGACAAACATTGGAAGGTTTCCTCGTAGACCAAGATTGTGCAGATCTTTGAGGATTCCGTATTTCCAAGTTGTGTCAAAGGCCTTCTCAAGGTCAAAGAAGATTGCTACCAAGTGCTCACCTTTGGCAAAGGCCTCACGAATGAAGCTCTCTAGTCGAACAAGGTGATCAACAGTTGATCTGTTCTTTCGAAAGCCACATTGGAGGTCGGAGAGGGAGTTGTTGTGTTCCAAGTAGAACATCAGACGCTTGTTGACCATTTTCTCCATCAGCTTGCATAGGCAGCTGGTGAGGGAGATTGGTCGGTAGTTTGAAGCGTCCGAATGGTCTTTCCCAGGTTTTGGGATTGGAATCACGGTGGCCAGATTCCAACTAGGTGGGAAAGTCTGTGTTGTCCATATCTTGTTATAGATATTCAAAAGGACAACCAGACTATCTTGTGGAAGATGTCGGAGTATTTCATAACTGATGTTGTCAGGACCCGGTGCTGTGACATTTGTGTCACGGAGGCAGGCACCCAACTCCTCAAGTGTAAATGGTTTGTTGTAGTCTTCAGTGTTTGTAGATGTAAAGTTTATTGGTGTGTTTTCTGCGTTTTGTTTATGGCGCAGAAATTGTGGTGTGTGGTGTGCAGACGAGGAGTTGTGCGCCAGCCTCTCGGCCAGAGTGTTGGCAATGTCTTGTTCTGTTTCAGCCACGGATCCATCGGGACGTGTCAAGTGATTTAGTGAATCACTATCGGATCCCTTCAGTTTCCGTAACATCTTCCACACCCTATTCAGGGGTGTCTGGCTATTTATTTTTGAGACAAAGTTTTGGAAGGATCTCCGTTTGTTTTCTCGGAAGATCTTCCTACACTTTGCTCGTAGTTTCCTAAATGTTGCGAAATTCTCAGGGATTGGGAATCTCATCGCTTTCCTGTATGCTTTTTTCTTCTCCCGTAGGGCCGCTCGACATTCCTCTGAAAACCAGGGATTGTGTTTTCTCGGTCTACCAGAGGTTGTTGGTATTGTCAAGCTGCAGATATTTGTTAAAATATTTTTGAATTTGTCATAGCTGTCCACCTCTGTCGTAAGGAGTCTGTGACACTCCTGTGAGAAAGTTTCCCAATCTGCTCGCCGTACACTCCAACGTTTGGGCTGTGGGGCCCTTGAAGTCGGGGTGATGTCGAGGCAGACTGGAAAATGGTCAGAACCGTGATCGTCATCGATCACAGTCCAGGAGAGATCTGGAGCTAATGTAGGATCACAGAAAGTGAGATCGATGGCAGACGTGGTAAGATTGTGAATATTTACCCGTGTTGCCTCGAGACCGTTTGCCAAGTATACATCCATTTTCATTATGAAAGCCTCCACTGCCTTTCCCCTCTGGTTTGTGTCTGTGTTTCCCCAGAGAGGACTGTGAGCATTGAAATCTCCCATTATCACATAGGGAGGGGGGAGTTGGTTTAGAACTCCCTCTAGCTCGGCAGACTGGAGGCGATGATCTGGTGGGATGTACACAGAGCAGATGGTGATTGGTCTGTGCAATGTCACTCTCACTGCTATTGCCTGTAGATTTGTTTTCATTGGTATCAAGCGGTGGGGGGTGCTCTTCTTCGTGAGAATCGAAACTCCCCCACACGCTATCTGGCCATCAGAGTGAATCAGATGATTGGCCGTATATCCTTTTACTGTGTAGTCGTCTGCTGGTAATTTTGTTTCCTGCAGACAGACTACATCAGGATTCCTCTGGAGGAGGAGGTCCAATTCTGTTCTATTTGATCTGATCCCTCTGATGTTCCAGGAAATTAATCTTGTCTGACCAGGTATCCTAATTTTTTGTGGGGAGGTTAGGCAGTATGCCTGCCTTCAACCCTTTTACTTTTATTCTCCTAGGAGGAGAGACTTCCATAGGAGAAGGAGGCCCTGTGGAGGGCCTCTCGGTTTTTTTAGGGCTGAGTTTTTTTGAACCCTTGGGATTTTTAGGTCCCTCTGGGTTCTTAGATTTTTTGGGGCTTTGAGGCCCCTCAGGGGGATTTGTGGATCCCCCGACTGGTGTTGGTGGCTCCATATTCTGGGAAGGGGTGGAGTTTTGTTTTTGGGGGGATAGAGAGGGCTCACGGGAATGGAGATGGGGGGTGGGTCCAACATCCACGCCCATGAGGGGGAGAATTTTTTTGTTTGGGGAAGGAGGGGGGGGTGGAGGTCGCCTTGGAGGTGGATGTGGAGGGGGCTGCAGGTTCCACATCTTGAACCTCCAATGTGTCAAAAAGATTTTTTGACACATTTGCGACCTTGTTTTTAGGTCTTGATGGCTTTTTCTTTTGAGGACTGTCTTTTCTAGTCTGTGCGATTTTGCCATGGCTGTTTTGGTTATTACCAGCAGCCCTGGCAACTTCTGCATAACTCTTGGCAGAAGCAGCGACCTGCCGAGGGGGGCAGATCACTGCTTTTGCCTGAGCAAACGTACCGCCGTAAGTGGCTCTGTATGTCAAGATTGCCTTTTCTTCTTGCCACTTAGGACAATCTTTCGAATGTGCTGCATGCTTGCCTTGGCAGTTCAGACAACAAGGGTCCACTTTGCAGTTTTCCTCATTGTGGTCTTCTTTGCCGCAGCGGGGGCATGTAGCTTTACGGCGGCAGTTTGTTTTAGTATGGCCGTACCGGTGGCAGTTAAAACATCTCATGGGGTTCGGGACGTAAGGCCGAACCTCCAAGTCGAGGTATTCAATTCTTATTCTCGACGGGGGTCTCGGGCTGTCAAAAGTCAGGATCCAGGTGTTGGTCTGGATTGTGCTGTCGCCGCGGCGGATGCTAACCCGCCGAGCTTCGACAACACCCTCCAGTTCCTCAACCATCTCCTGCTCCGAACAGCCTACCAGATCTCTGCTTCTTATGACACCTTTTGACCTATTGAGGCTCCTGTGAGCCTCAACGGTGACTGGGATGTCAGAGAATCTGGTACATTTCAAGAGGTTCTCACTCTCTTGTCGACCCTGCACTTGTATCATTAAAGTGCCAGAGTTGTTCCTGTTCACTGCCTTTGGTGTACCGGCGCCATTTGCTTTGAGTGCCTTGCTGATGGTGAAGATACTCAAAGTGTTAAGTTTAATATTATCCTCATTCGGTTGAATTACCAGGAACGGCGAGAATTTTGGGGTTGCCATTCCTGGTAAGTCATCAAGAGTCATCGGGGCTGTAATCTTTCTTTTCTTTCCTGTCTGGGGTGGGGCTTTAAGGGGAGAGTTTTTGCTATTTTTGGCCATGATATTTATAAGTTTTTATTCAACCCGGCTATATTGTGCCCACTAGCACGGCTCAGTCCCACACTTGGGGGGTAAGGCACTCACCGAAGCTATACTCCTCAAGTCTGGCCTCCTCTTGTCCTTCCATGGTCCTTGGGGAAAAAAAAAAAAAAAAAAAAAAAAAAAGGACTCGAGGGGTGGAGTTGGGGGACGTCCCGCCTCCAGGCCTTTCTCTCGGATTGACCCTAATCTTTGCGTTGCACAAAGACTGACTGCTGATTCAGAGATGACAAACCATGATTAAAAAGAAATTTCATGGGGGACAGGAACTAGATATGGTTTTAAATCTAGTCCTTCCAATCTCTTTGCCTAAATGGAGGGGAGTGCCAAAAAATAGATTTGGCATCTCTGCGTTGGGTAGCTCGGGCCATCTACAAGGTAGGCTACCCACCCGTCTTTAGAGAAGCGTCAAGCCAAAGAGGAGTGTTGGGGTAGAAACACCTCGCAAGGTGAACCCCCTCAGCCTCCAGGATCAATAGCTCCTCCTTATCGGGGTCCTCTCGGAACTGCGCACCCTCAGCAGAAAGGTGCCTGCTGTGCAGGATTTGGAAAGGAATATCTCCTCGTTGAACCTATTTCAACGGTACAGGGTATAGAGATACTGGGGGATAGAAGACAGTTAAGAAGGCTTGTTTTCCTCGGTTCTCTCTCTCTCTCTGTCCTGGCAACTCAATTTTGATAAGGAAGGGAAATTTGGAATCATTGGGGAAATGGGGTATGGAATGGAAATCATAGCTCAAATATGGTAAAAGGGGGTGGGATTTGTGCTATGCCATCGCCTTCCCTTGCTCTCTTTAAACTGAAACCGTCATTCCTCAAAACATCTTTTATATACTACGTTCTTGGGATTTGGGGGGAGAAAAAGTTTGGGGATGATTGCCAGGACAAGAAAAATAGCAGAATGGGTGAATGAAGCCATTCTCATAAAACGGGCTGGGGTATGGGGGTCTGTGGAGCCACCATGTCTCTTTCACCAGTCGGGTGGTTTTTCGTTGGTTACCACCAAACCAGAATGGCTCTTTTAGTCGCCTTCTACGACACGCATGAGCTTACGGTGGCTCAATTCTTTTCCCTCTCAGTTGAGGGACCCCGGAGACCACACGGGGGGAGGAGGTGCGGTCATGTGTGAATTAAGAAATAGTAGAGAAAAAGCAATCACAGTCGTAGAGGAAAGAAAACAACCGCTATGAAAATTCAATCATTAGAAGAAAAATATTTATTTCGCTTTCACATTTCCTGCTCACTTTCAACCGGATACAAAGAAAGCGTTGAAACTGGAAACTTTGTGTGTGTCTGTAACAAAATAGAGAGAAATGGTCCCATCCGACACATTGTGTGTGTCTGTAACAAAATAGAGAGAAATGGTCCCATCCGACACATTGTGTGTGTCTGTAACAAAATAGAGAGAAATGGTCCCATCCGACACATTGTGTGTGTCTGTAACAAAATAGAGAGAAATGGTCCCATCCGACACATTGTGTGTGTCTGTAACAAAATAGAGAGAAATGGTCCCATCCGACACATTGTGTGTGTCTGTAACAAAATAGAGAGAAATGGTCCCATCCGACACATTGTGTGTGTCTGTAACAAAATAGAGAGAAATGGTCCCATCCGACACATTGTGTGTGTCTGTAACAAAATAGAGAGAAATGGTCCCATCCGACACATTGTGTGTGTCTGTAACAAAATAGAGAGAAATGGTCCATCCGACACATTGTGTGTGTCTGTAACAAAATAGAGAGAAATGGTCCCATCCGACACATTGTGTGTGTCTGTAACAAAATAGAGAGAAATGGTCCCATCCGACACATTGTGTGTGTCTGTAACAAAATAGAGAGAAATGGTCCCATCCGACACATTGTGTGTGTCTGTAACAAAATAGAGAGAAATGGTCCCATCCGACACATTGTGTGTGTCTGTAACAAAATAGAGAGAAATGGTCCCATCCGACACATTGTGTGTGTCTGTAACAAAATAGAGAGAAATGGTCCCATCCGACACATTGTGTGTGTCTGTAACAAAATAGAGAGAAATGGTCCCATCCGACACATTGTGTGTGTCTGTAACAAAATAGAGAGAAATGGTCCCATCCGACACATTGTGTGTGTCTGTAACAAAATAGAGAGAAATGGTCCCATCCGACACATTGTGTGTGTCTGTAACAAAATAGAGAGAAATGGTCCCATCCGACACATTGTGTGTGTCTGTAACAAAATAGAGAGAAATGGTCCCATCCGACACATTGTGTGTGTCTGTAACAAAATAGAGAGAAATGGTCCCATCCGACACATTGTGTGTGTCTGTAACAAAATAGAGAGAAATGGTCCCATCCGACACATTGTGTGTGTCTGTAACAAAATAGAGAGAAATGGTCCCATCCGACACATTGTGTGTGTCTGTAACAAAATAGAGAGAAATGGTCCCATCCGACACATTGTGTGTGTCTGTAACAAAATAGAGAGAAATGGTCCCATCCGACACATTGTGTGTGTCTGTAACAAAATAGAGAGAAATGGTCCCATCCGACACATTGTGTGTGTCTGTAACAAAATAGAGAGAAATGGTCCCATCCGACACATTGTGTGTGTCTGTAACAAAATAGAGAGAAATGGTCCCATCCGACACATTGTGTGTGTCTGTAACAAAATAGAGAGAAATGGTCCCATCCGACACATTGTGTGTGTCTGTAACAAAATAGAGAGAAATGGTCCCATCCGACACATTGTGTGTGTCTGTAACAAAATAGAGAGAAATGGTCCCATCCGACACATTGTTGTGTGTCTGTAACAAAATAGAGAGAAATGGTCCCATCCGACACTTGTGTGTGTCTGTAAACAAATAGAGAAATGGTCCCATCCGACACATGGTGTGTCTGTACAAAATGAGAAAATGGTCCCAACCACACATTGGTGTGTCCGTAACAAAATAGAGAGAAATGGTCCCATCCGACACATTGTGGTGTCTGTAACAAAATAGAGAGAAATGGTCCCATCCGACACATTGTGTGGTCTGTAACAAAATAGAGAGAAATGGTCCCATCCGACACATTGTGTGTGTCTGTAACAAAATAGAGAAATGGTCCCATCCGACACATTGTGGTGTCTGTACAAAATAGAGAGAAATGGTCATCGACAATGTGTGTGTCTGTAACAAAATAGGAAATGGTCCATCCGACACATTGTTGTGTCTGTAACAAAATAGAGAGAAATGGTCCCATCCGAACATTGTGTGTCTGTAACAAAATAGAGAAGTAAATGGTCCCATATCCCGACACATTGTTGTGTCTGTAACAAAATAGAGAGAAATGGTCCCATCCGACACATTGTGTGTGTCTGTAACAAAATAGAGAGAAATGGTCCCATCCGACACATTGTGTGTGTCTGTAAAAATAGAGAGAAATGGTCCCATCCACACATTGTGTGTGTCTGTAACAAAATAGAAGAAATGGTCCCATCCGACAATTGTGTGTGTCTGTAACAAATAGAGAAAATGGTCCATCCGACACATTGTGTGTGTCTGTAACAAATAGGAGAATGGTCCCATCCGACACATTGTGTGTTCTGTAACAAAATAGAGAGAATGGTCCCATCGACACATTGTGTGTGTCTGTAAAAAAGAGAGAAAATGGTCCATCGACACATGGTGTGTCTGTAACAAATAGAGAGAATGTCCCATCGACACATGGTGGTCTGTAACAATAGAGAGAAATGGTCCATCCGAACATGTGTGGTCTGTAACAATGAGAGAAATGGCCCTCGACACATGTGTGTGTCTGTAACAAAATAGAGAGAATGGTCCATCCGACACATTGTGTGTGTCTGTAACAAAATAGAGAGAAATGGTCCATCCGACACTTTGTGTGTCTGAACAAAATAGAGAGAAATGGTCCATCGACATTGTGTGTGTCTGTAACAAAAGAGAGAAATGGTCCCATCCGAACTGTGTCGACAATAGGAGAGGTCATCGAACATTGGTCTTACAAAAGGAGAATGTCCCATCGACAATTGTGTGTCGTACAAATAGAAGAAATGTCATCGAACATGTGTCTGTACAAATGAGAGAATGTCCATCCGAACATGTGTGTGTCGTAACAAATAGAGAGAATGGTCATCCACAATTGTGTGTGTCTTAACAATAGAAGAAATGGTCCCCGCACTTGTGTGTGCACAATAGGAGAATGGTCCATCGACATGTGTGTGTCTAAAATAGAGAAGGTCCATCACATGTGTCTTACAAATAGAGAAATGGCCCACCTGGGTGTCTGTAAATGGAGAATGCACGACATGGGTGTCGAACAAATGGGTGTCCTCACAAGGATGGTACAACAAAGAGGTCCTCCGACAATGGGTGTACAATCGAAATGGTCTACAAATGGGTGTACATGAATTGTGTTCTCAATGGTGGTCTGACAAATGGGGTGACATGAAATTGGTCTCTGAACAAATGGGAAAATGGTCCATCCGACACATTTGTGTGTCTGTAAAAAAATGCAGAAATTGGCTGAACAAAATAGGTGGTCTCGAAATAGATGGTCTACAAAATGGGATGTACCATCACAATTGTTGTTCGACAATAGGCTGGACAATCGACAGTGTCCACAAATGGGATGACCAACGAAATTTGGGTCTACAATGAAATGTCTCACAATAGGGATGTCAATGAAATGGTCTCCGACACATTGGTGATGGTACAATGAAGTGGTCTACAAATGTGGTCTACAATAGAAATGGTCCTCCGCACATATGTAAAATAGAAATGTATCGACAATGGGTGTCACAAAAGATGGTCACAAGAAGTGGTCCTAACAAAATGGGTGGTCTGACACATTGGGTGCGTACAAAATAGAGAAATGGTTGCTTAAATGAAAAGAAAATGGTCATCCGAAAATGTGTGTAACAAAGAAAATTGTCTCGACAATGGTGGTCAACACAATGGTGGTCAACAAAATGGATGTCTACAAAACATGTGGTCTACAAATGGGAAATGGCATCGACAATTTTTCTGTACAAATGGAAAATGGCCATCCGACACATTGTGTGTGTCTGTAACAAAAAGAGAAATTCCCATCCGACAATTGTGTGTGTTGTAACAAAATAGAGAGAAATGTCCCACCGCACATTGTGTGTTCTGTAACAAAATAGAGAGAATGGTCCCATCCGACACATTGTGTGGTCTGTAAAAAAAGAGAGAAATGGTCCCATCCGACATTGTGTGTGTCTGTAACAAAATAGAAGAATGGTCCCATCCGACACATTGTGTGTGTCTGTAACAAATAGAGAAATGTCCCATCCGCACATTGTGTGTGTCTTAACAAATAGAGAGAAAGGTCCCATCCGACACTTGTGTGTTGTAAAAAATAGAGAAATGGTCCTGACAATTGGTGGTCTGACAAATGGAGAAATGGAGAAATGGTTGTCGAAATAGAAAATGGCCAGAACATTGTGTGTCTGTAACAAAATAGAGAAAATGGTCCCATCGACACATTGTGTTGTCTGTAACAAAATAGAGAAAGGTCCCACCCACATTGTGTGTGTCTGTAACAAAATAGAGAGAAATGTTCCTCGACAATGGGCTGTACAAATGGAGATGTCCCATCGAACATGTTTGTCTGTCATAGAGAAATGGTCCATCCGACACATTGTGTGTCTGAAAAAATAGAGAAAGGTCCCATCCGACACTTGTGTGTGTCTGTAACAAAATAGAGAGAAATGGTCCACCGCACATTGTTTGTCTGTAAAAAATGAGAATGGTCATCCGAACATTGGGCTGTACAAATGGAGTGGTCCTCGACAATTGGGATCGTACAAATGAAAATGGTCCTCAAATGGTGGTCTGAAAAAATAGGAATGGTCCAACAAATTGTGTGTCTAACAAATAGAGAGAATGTCCCACATTGGTCGTACAAAGAATGTCCATCGCCATTGGTGTGCTGACAAAAAAGAGAAAGTCCCACCGCCATTGTGGTCGTAAAAAAGAGAGAATGTCATCGACACTGTGTGGTGACAAATAAGAATGGTCCCCCGACCATGTTTGTCTGACAAAATGGGAAGGCCCCGACACATGTGTGTGTGTGTGTCTGTAACAAAATAGAGAGAAATGGTCCCATCCGACACATTGTGTGTGTCTGTAACAAAATAGAGAGAAATGGTCCCATCCGACACATTGTGTGTGTCTGTAACAAAATAGAGAGAAATGGTCCCATCCGACACATTGTGTGTGTCTGTAACAAAATAGAGAGAAATGGTCCCATCCGACACATTGTGTGTGTCTGTAACAAAATAGAGAGAAATGGTCCCATCCGACACATTGTGTGTGTCTGTAACAAAATAGAGAGAAATGGTCCCATCCGACACATTGTGTGTGTCTGTAACAAAATAGAGAGAAATGGTCCCATCCGACACATTGTGTGTGTCTGTAACAAAATAGAGAGAAATGGTCCCATCCGACACATTGTGTGTGTCTGTAACAAAATAGAGAGAAATGGTCCCATCCGACACATTGTGTGTGTCTGTAACAAAAAAAAGAGAAATGGTCCCATCCGACACATTGTGTGTGTCTGTAACAAAATAGAGAGAAATGGTCCCATCCGACACATTGTGTGTGTCTGTAACAAAATAGAGAGAAATGGTCCCATCCGACACATTGTGTGTGTCTGTAACAAAATAGAGAGAAATGGTCCCATCCGACACATTGTGTGTGTCTGTAACAAAATAGAGAGAAATGGTCCCATCCGACACATTGTGTGTGTCTGTAACAAAATAGAGAGAAATGGTCCCATCCGACACATTGTGTGTGTCTGTAACAAAATAGAGAGAAATGGTCCCATCCGACACATTGTGTGTGTCTGTAACAAAATAGAGAGAAATGGTCCCATCCGACACATTGTGTGTGTCTGTAACAAAATAGAGAGAAATGGTCCCATCCGACACATTGTGTGTGTCTGTAACAAAATAGAGAGAAATGGTCCCATCCGACACATTGTGTGTGTCTGTAACAAAATAGAGAGAAATGGTCCCATCCGACACATTGTGTGTGTCTGTAACAAAATAGAGAGAAATGGTCCCATCCGACACATTGTGTGTGTCTGTAACAAAATAGAGAGAAATGGTCCCATCCGACACATTGTGTGTGTCTGTAACAAAATAGAGAGAAATGGTCCCATCCGACACATTGTGTGTGTCTGTAACAAAATAGAGAGAAATGGTCCCATCCGACACATTGTGTGTGTCTGTAACAAAATAGAGAGAAATGGTCCCATCCGACACATTGTGTGTGTCTGTAACAAAATAGAGAGAAATGGTCCCATCCGACACATTGTGTGTGTCTGTAACAAAATAGAGAGAAATTTTTTGTTTTTAGGTGTTTAACGGCGCTTTCGACACTATTTAGGTCATTTAAGCGCCCGTTTCTGTCTTTCATCAATCTTTTATCGGCCCCGAGGGGCCACAGCTGATCAAAACGTGTACTGTTGTAATAAAATCTTTATAAAATCATAATAGTTACATGTTTGTTAAGTAAAAATATCTATTTACAATTTCTGCAGGAGTTCACATTCCTGCAGATACTTTAAAATTGTAAGCGGATCGACCGACTGGAACAGAGACTTCAAGTCTCTGTTATCATAATGTTGTGACCTTATCTGTTCTAATTCTGTACATTCAATTAAAATGTGTTGAACTGTCAGGTCACAGTTACATCTTCTGCAGAGGGGTTTTTCATCCCTCTCCAGAAGGAAACGGTGAGTGAGGGCAGTATGTCCGATCCGGAGTCGAGTTATTTTTACCTCGTCTCTTCTTTTTAGCCCCGAGTTGGGTCTGGGGCCGAGGTCACTTTTAATTTGTTTTAATTTGTTATGTACATCTCGACTCCAGGATCGTTCCCATTCCTTTCGGACATGTTTTTTTATATTGATCTTTAAATCCGCGTGTGGGATTTTACTGCCCTCTTGTAATTCTTGGCTCACCGCCTCTTTTGCCAGTCGATCCGCTTCTTCGTTCCCCTGGATACCCACATGACTAGGTACCCAGAGAAAACTAACTTTCTTTTTCTTAATAAATAATTTATTTGCACCTTCCAAGATACTTATGAGTCTTGGATCGGTGCAATAAAAATTTGAGATCCCCTTAAGTACGGACAGCGAGTCAGACAAGATCAAGAATTTATTTTTATTCGATCTCTCAGCCAAACGGAGAGCATTTAGGATTGCTCTCGATTCCGCTGTAAAGATCGAAACATTTCTATCCAGGCGAAGTGATCCTGTGCCTTCCGTTGAGTGATAGGCACATCCTACTGCATCTGCGCTCTTTGAACCATCCGTAAATATGTGAGTATGGTTTTTGTATGTTTGTAATATTGCTTTTAGTGTCTGTTTGTAAATATGTGGGTCTGTTTGTGATTTTTCCAGTTTTGTTAGGTCCAAATTTATGTTTGGTCTATGTATGGACCATGGTGGTGTCTTTGCCTGGACGTATGGATGTATCCTATCTAGACTGATGTTCATGTCTGCGATGTCTTTTTTTATTCTGCAACCTAATGGTGGTGTCATTTTTGGGTGCTTGCGAAATTTTTCTTCTAGTGTCCTATCCGTGTAGTGTACATGTTTGTGTGCTGGGTTGTCGTGCAGCGATGTGACCTTAGTAACATACTGGAGAGCCAGTTTTTTCCTCCTGAGATGGAGAGGTGGCTCATCTGCCTCAGCATAAAGGCTTGCCACTGGAGAAGTGCGGAAAGCCCCGAGTGCCAAGCGCAGTCCCTGATGATGAATTGGGTCCAGCATGCCTAAGTAGGATGGTTTTGCAGAGCCGTATACAAAAGATGCGTAGTCCAGTTTTGATCGAATAAGGGTTCGGTATATCTTTAGAAGAGTGTTTGTGTCCGAACCCCATTCCATGCTCGACAGAACTCTCATTATTCTCATTGCTTTCATGCATCGCAGTCTGAGATCTTTGATATGGGCGAGGAAATTTAGTTTCCTATCAAAGATCAAACCCAGGAATCGGGCTTCGTCCTTTACCTCAATTCTGGAATTGTTGAGATAAAGGTCAGGCTGTCTAATGCAGGTGCGTTTTCGGCAGAAGTGGACAGCTACTGTTTTTGATGGGGAGAAGGAGAAACCATTGAGATTTGCCCACTCCGACAGTTTGTTTAGTTGGAGTTGTAACTGTCTCTCAATGGTGTCCATACTCGATTTACTTCGATAGCATACAAGAAAGTCATCAACATATAAGGAACAGTCAACATTCTGTCTCATTGCATTCACTATTGAGTTTATTTTAATCTCAAACAGAATGGGAGACAGAATGCTACCCTGTGGAACTCCCTCTTCCTGATCAAATGGATCAGAAAAGGTGGATCCTGCTTTGACCTGAAAGGATCTGTTGTTTAAAAATGCTCTGACAAACATTGGAAGGTTTCCTCGTAGACCAAGTTTGTGCAGATCTTTGAGGATTCCGAATTTCCAGGTTGTGTCAAAGGCCTTCTCAAGGTCAAAGAAGATTGCTACCAAGTGCTCACCTTTGGCAAAGGCCTCACGAATGAAGCTCTCTAGTCGAACAAGGTGATCAACAGTTGATCTGTTCTTTCGAAAGCCACATTGGAGGTCGGAGAGGGAGTTGTTGTGTTCCAAGTAGAACATCAGACGCTTGTTGACCATTTTCTCCATCAGCTTGCATAGGCAGCTGGTGAGGGAGATTGGTCGGTAGTTTGAAGCGTCCGAATGGTCTTTCCCAGGTTTTGGGATTGGAATCACGGTGGCCAGATTCCAACTAGGTGGAAAAGTCTGTGTTGTCCATATCTTGTTATAGATATTCAAAAGGACAACCAGACTATCTTGTGGAAGATGTCGGAGTATTTCATAACTGATGTTGTCAGGACCCGGTGCTGTGACATTTGTGTCACGGAGGCAGGCACCCAACTCCTCAAGTGTAAATGGTTTGTTGTAGTCTTCAGTGTTTGTAGATGTAAAGTTTATTGGTGTGTTTTCTGCGTTTTGTTTATGGCGCAGAAATTGTGGTGTGTGGTGTGCAGACGAGGAGTTGTGCGCCAGCCTCTCGGCCAGAGTGTTGGCAATGTCTTGTTCTGTTTCAGCCACGGATCCATCGGGACGTGTCAAGTGATTTAGTGAATCACTATCAGATCCCTTCAGTTTCCGTAACATCTTCCACACCCTATTTAGGGGTGTCTGGCTATTTATTTTGGAGACAAAGTTTTGGAAGGATCTCCGTTTGTTTTCTCGGAAGATCTTCCTACACTTTGCTCGTAATTTCCTAAATGTTGTGAAATTCTCAGGGATTGGGAATCTCATCGCTTTCCTGTATGCTTTTTTCTTCTCCCGTAGGGCCGCTCGACATTCCTCTGTAAACCAGGGATTGTGTTTTCTCGGTCCACCAGAGGTTGTTGGTATTGTCGAGCTGCAGATATTTGTTAAAATATTTTTGAATTTGTCATAGCTGTCCACCTCTGTCGTAAGGAGTCTGTGACACTCCTGTGAGAAAGTTTCCCAATCTGCTCGCCGAACACTCAAACGTTTGGGCTGTGGGGCCCTTGAAGTCGGGGTGATGTCGAGGCAGACTGGAAAATGGTCAGAACCGTGATCGTCATCGATCACAGTCCAGGAGAGCTCTGGAGCTAGTGTAGGATCACAGAAAGTGAGATCGATGGCAGACGTGGTAAGATTGTGAATATTTACCCGTGTTGCCTCGAGACCGTTTGCCAAGTATACATCCATTTTCATTATGAAAGCCTCCACTGCCTTTCCCCTCTGGTTTGTGTCTGTGTTTCCCCAGAGAGGGCTGTGAGCATTGAAATCTCCCATTATCACATAGGGAGGGGGGAGTTGGTTTAGAACTCCCTCTAGCTCGGCAGACTGGAGGCGATGATCTGGTGGGATGTACACAGAGCAGATGGTGATTGGTCTGTGCAATGTCACTCTCACTGCTATTGCCTGTAGATTTGTTTTCATTGGTATCAAGCGGTGGGGGGTGCTCTTCTTCGTGAGAATTGAAACTCCCCACACGCTATCTGGCCATCAGAGTGAATCAGATGATTGGCCGTATATCCTTTTACTGTGTAGTCGTCTGCTGGTAATTTTGTTTCCTGCAGACAGACTACATCAGGATTCCTCTGGAGGAGGAGGTCCAATTCTGTTCTATTTGATCTGATCCCTCTGATGTTCCAGGAAATTAATCTTGTCTGACTAGGTATCCTAATTTTTTGTGGGGAGGTTAGGCAGTATGCCTGCCTTCAACCCTTTTACTTTTATTCTCCTAGGAGGAGAGACTTCCATAGGAGAAGGAGGCCCTGTGGAGGGCCTCTCGGTTTTTTTAGGGCTGAGTTTTTTTGAACCCTTGGGATTTTTAGGTCCCTCTGGGTTCTTAGATTTTTTGGGGCTTTGAGGCCCCTCAGGGGGATTTGTGGATCCCCCGACTGGTGTTGGTGGCTCCATATTCTGGGAAGGGGTGGAGTTTTGTTTTTGGGGGATAGAGAGGGCTCACGGGAATGGAGATGGGGGGTGGGTCCAACATCCACGCCCATGAGGGGGAGAATTTTTTTGTTTGGGGAAGGAGGGGGGGTGGAGGTCGCCTTGGAGGTGGATGTGGAGGGGGCTGCAGGTTCCACATCTTGAACCTCCAATGTGTCAAAAAGATTTTTTGACACATTTGCGACCTTGTTTTTAGGTCTTGATGGCTTTTTCTTTTGAGGACTGTCTTTTCTAGTCTGTGCGATTTTGCCATGGCTGTTTTGGTTATTACCAGCAGCCCTGGCAACTTCTGCATAACTCTTGGCAGAAGCAGCGACCTGCCGAGGGGGGCAGATCACTGCTTTTGCCTGAGCAAACGTACCGCCGTAAGTGGCTCTGTATGTCAAGATTGCCTTTTCTTCTTGCCACTTAGGACAATCTTTCGAATGTGCTGCATGCTTGCCTTGGCAGTTCAGACAACAAGGGTCCACTTTGCAGTTTTCCTCATTGTGGTCTTCTTTGCCGCAGCGGGGGCATGTAGCTTTACGGCGGCAGTTTGTTTTAGTATGGCCGTACCGGTGGCAGTTAAAACATCTCATGGGGTTCGGGACGTAAGGCCGAACCTCCAAGTCGAGGTATTCAATTCTTATTCTCGACGGGGGTCTCGGGCTGTCAAAAGTCAGGATCCAGGTGTTGGTCTGGATTGTGCTGTCGCCGCGGCGGATGCTAACCCGCCGAGCTTCGACAACACCCTCCAGTTCCTCAACCATCTCCTGCTCCGAACAGCCTACCAGATCTCTGCTTCTTATGACACCTTTTGACCTATTGAGGCTCCTGTGAGCCTCAACGGTGACTGGGATGTCAGAGAATCTGGTACATTTCAAGAGGTTCTCACTCTCTTGTCGACCCTGCACTTGTATCATTAAAGTGCCAGAGTTGTTCCTGTTCACTGCCTTTGGTGTACCGGCGCCATTTGCTTTGAGTGCCTTGCTGATGGTGAAGATACTCAAAGTGTTAAGTTTTATGTTTTCCTCATTCGGTTGAATTACCAGGAACGGCGAGAATTTTGGGGTTGCCATTCCTGGTAAGTCATCAAGAGTCATCGGGGCTGTAATCTTTCTTTTCTTTCCTGTCTGGGGTGGGGCTTTAAGGGGAGAGTTTTTCATATTTTTGGCCATGATAAATATACGTTTTTATTCAACCCGGCTATATTGTGCCCACTAGCACGGCTCAGTCCCACACTTGGGGGGTAAGGCACTCACCGAAGCTATACTCCTCAAGTCTGGCCTCCTCTTGTCCTTCCATGGTCCTTGGGAAAAAAAAAAAAAAAAAAAAAAAAAAAAAAAAAAAAAAAAAAAAAAAAAAAAAAAAAAAAAAAAAAGGACTCGAGGGGTGGAGTTGGGGGACGTCCCGCCTCCAGGCCTTTCTCTCGGATTGACCCTAATCTTTGCGTTGCACAAAGACTGACTGCTGATTCAGAGATGACAAACCATGATTAAAAAGAAATTTCATGGGGGACAGGAACTAGATATGGTTTTAAATCTAGTCCTTCCAATCTCTTTGCCTAAATGGAGGGGAGTGCCAAAAAATAGATTTGGCATCTCTGCGTTGGGTAGCTCGGGCCATCTACAAGGTAGGCTACCCACCCGTCTTTAGAGAAGCGTCAAGCCAAAGAGGAGTGTTGGGGTAGAAACACCTCGCAAGGTGAACCCCCCTCAGCCTCCAGGATCAATAGCTCCTCCTTATCGGGGTCCTCTCGGAACTGCGCACCCTCAGCAGAAAGGTGCCTGCTGTGCAGGATTTGGAAAGGAATATCTCCTCGTTGAACCTATTTCAACGGTACAGGGTATAGAGATACTGGGGGATAGAAGACAGTTAAGAAGGCTTGTTTTCCTCGGTTCTCTCTCTCTCTCTGTCCTGGCAACTCAATTTTGATAAGGAAGGGAAATTTGGAATCATTGGGGAAATGGGGTATGGAATGGAAATCATAGCTCAAATATGGTAAAAGGGGGTGGGATTTGTGCTATGCCATCGCCTTCCCTTGCTCTCTTTAAACTGAAACCGTCATTCCTCAAAACATCTTTTATATACTACGTTCTTGGGATTTGGGGGGAGAAAAAGTTTGGGGATGATTGCCAGGACAAGAAAAATAGCAGAATGGGTGAATGAAGCCATTCTCATAAAAAGGGCTGGGGTATGGGGGTCTGTGGAGCCACCATGTCTCTCTCGCCAGTCGGGTGGTTTTTCGTTGGTTACCACCAAACCAGAATGGCTCTTTTAGTCGCCTTCTACGACACGCATGAGCTTACGGTGGCTCAATTCTTTTCCCTCTCAGTTGAATAGAGAGAAATGGTCCCATCCGACACATTGTGTGTGTCTGTAACAAAATAGAGAGAAATGGTCCCATCCGACACATTGTGTGTGTCTGTAACAAAATAGAGAGAAATGGTCCCATCCGACACATTGTGTGTGTCTGTAACAAAATAGAGAGAAATGGTCCCATCCGACACATTGTGTGTGTCTGTAACAAAATAGAGAGAAATGGTCCCATCCGACACATTGTGTGTGTCTGTAACAAAATAGAGAGAAATGGTCCCATCCGACACATTGTGTGTGTCTGTAACAAAATAGAGAGAAATGGTCCCATCCGACACATTGTGTGTGTCTGTAACAAAATAGAGAGAAATGGTCCCATCCGACACATTGTGTGTGTCTGTAACAAAATAGAGAGAAATGGTCCCATCCGACACATTGTGTGTGTCTGTAACAAAATAGAGAGAAATGGTCCCATCCAACACATTGTGTGTGTCTGTAACAAAATAGAGAGAAATGGTCCCATCCGACACATTGTGTGTGTCTGTAACAAAATAGAGAGAAATGGTCCCATCCGACACATTGTGTGTGTCTGTAACAAAATAGAGAGAAATGGTCCCATCCGACACATTGTGTGTGTCTGTAACAAAATAGAGAGAAATGGTCCCATCCGACACATTGTGTGTGTCTGTAACAAAATAGAGAGAATGGTCCCATCCGACACATTGTGTGTGTCTGTAACAAAATAGAGAGAAATGGTCCCATCCGACACATTGTGTGTGTCTGTAACAAAATAGAGAGAAATGGTCCCATCCGACACATTGCGTGTGTCTGTAACAAAATAGACAGAAATGGTCCCATCCGACACATTGTGTGTGTCTGTAACAAAATAGAGAGAAATGGTCCCATCCGACACATTGTGTGGTGTCTGTAACAAAATAGAGAGAAATGGTCCCATCCGACACATTGTGTGTTCTGTAACAAAATAGAGAGAAATGGTCCCATCCGACACATTGTGTGTGTCTGTAACAAAATAGAGAGAAATGGTCCCATCCGACACATTGTGTGTGTCTGTAACAAAATAGAGAGAAATGGTCCCATCCGACACATTGTGTGTGTCTGTAACAAAATAGAGAGAAATGGTCCCATCCGACACATTGTGTGTCTGTAACAAAATAGAAGAAATGGTCCCATCCGACACATTGTGTGTGTCTGTAACAAAATAGAGAGAAATGGTCCCATCCGACACATTGTGTGTGTCTGTAACAAAATAGAGAGAAATGGTCCCATCCGACACATTGTGTGTGTCTGTAACAAAATAGAGAGAAATGGTCCCATCCGACACATTGTGTGTGTCTGTAACAAAATAGAGAGAAATGTCCCATCCGACACATTGTGTGTGCTGTAACAAAATAGAGAGAAATGGTCCCATCCGACACATTGTGTGTGTCTGTAACAAAATAGAGAGAAATGGTCCCATCCGACACATTGTGTGTGTCTGTAACAAAATAGAGAGAAATGGTCCCATCCGACACATTGTGTGTGTCTGTAACAAAATAGAGAGAAATGGTCCCATCCGACACATTGTGTGTGTCTGTAACAAAATAGAGAGAAATGGTCCCATCCGACACATTGTGTGTGTCTGTAACAAAATAAAAAAGACGAACAAAGAAAATGGTCCCATCCGACACATTGTGTGTGTCCTGTAACAAAATAGAGAGAAATGGTCCCATCCGACACATTGTGTGTGTCTGTAACAAAATAGAGAGAAATGGTCCCATCCGACACATTGTGTGTGTCTGTAACAAAATAGAGAGAATGGTCCCATCCGACACATTGTGTGTGTCTGTAACAAAATAGAGAGAAATGGTCCCATCCGACACATTGTGTGTGTCTGTAACAAAATAGAGAAAATGGTCCCATCCGACACATTGTGTGTGTCTGTAACAAAATAGAGAGAAATGGTCCCATCCGACACATTGTGTGTGTCTGTAACAAAATAGAGAGAAATGGTCCCATCCGACACATTGTGTGTGTCCTGTAACAAAATAGAGAGAAATGGTCCCATCCGACACATTGTGTGTGTCTGTAACAAAATAGAGAGAAATGGTCCCATCCGACACATTGTGTGTGTCTGTAACAAAATAGACAGAAATGGTCCCATCCGACACATTGTGTGTGTCTGTAACAAAATAGAAGAAATGGTCCCATCCGACACATTGTGTGTGTCTGTAACAAAATAGAGAGAAATGGTCCCATCCGACACATTGTGTGTGTCTGTAACAAAATAGAGAGAAATGGTCCCATCCGACACATTGTTGTGTCTGTAACAAAATAGAGAGAAATGGTCCCATCCGACACATTGTGTGTGTCTGTAACAAAATAGAGAGAAATGGTCCATCCGACACATGTGTGTGTCTGTAACAAAATAAGAGAAATGGTCCCATCCGACACATTGTGTGTGTCGTAACAAAATAGAGAGAAATGGTCCCATCCGACACATTGTTGTGTCTGTAACAAAATAGAGAGAAATGGTCCCATCCGACACATTGTGTGTGTCTGTAACAAAATAGAGAGAAATGGTCCCATCCGACACATTGTGTGTGTCTGTAACAAAATAGAGAGAAATGGTCCCATCCGACACATTGTGTGTGTCTGTAACAAAATAGAGAGAAATGGTCCCATCCGACACATTGTGTGTGTCTGTAACAAAATAGAGAGAAATGGTCCCATCCGACACATTGTGTGTGTCTGTAACAAAATAGAGAGAAATGGTCCCATCCGACACATTGTGTGTGTCTGTAACAAAATAGAGAGAAATGGTCCCATCCGACACATTGTGTGTGTCTGTAACAAAATAGAGAGAAATGGTCCCATCCGACACATTGTGTGTGTCTGTAACAAAATAGAGAGAAATGGTCCCATCCGACACATTGGTGTGCCTGTAACAAAATAGAGAGAATGGTTCCCATCCGAACATGTGTGTTGTAACAAAATAGAGAGAAATGGTCCATCCGACACATTGTTGTGTCTGTAACAAAATAGAGAGAAATGGTCCCATCGACACATTGTGTGTGTCTGTAACAAATAGAGAGAAATGGTCCCATCCGACACATTGTGTGTGTCTGTAACAAAATAGAGAGAAATGGTCCCATCCGACACATTGTGTGTGTCTGTAACAAAATAGAGAGAAATGGTCCCATCCACACATTGTGTGTGTCTGTAACAAAATAGAGAGAAATGGTCCCATCCGACACATTGTGTGTGTCTGTAACAAAATAGAGAGAAATGGTCCCATCCGACACATTGTGTGTGTCTGTAACAAAATAGAGAGAAATGGTCCCATCCGACACATTGTGTGTGTCTGTAACAAAATAGAGAGAAATGGTCCCATCCGACACATTGTGTGTGTCTGTAACAAAATAGAGAGAAATGGTCCCATCCGACACATTGTGTGTGTCTGTAACAAAATAGAGAGAAATGGTCCCATCCGACACATTTGTGTGTGTCTGTAACAAAATAGAGAGAAATGGTCCCATCCGACACATTGTGTGTGTCTGTAACAAAATAGAGAGAAATGGTCCCATCCGACACATTGTGTGTGTCTGTAACAAAATAGAGAGAAATGGTCCCATCCGACACATTGTGTGTGTCTGTAACAAAATAGAGAGAAATGGTCCCATCCGACACATTGTGTGTGTCTGTAACAAAATAGAGAGAAATGGTCCCATCCGACACATTGTGTGTGTCTGTAACAAAATAGAGAGAAATGGTCCCATCCGACACATTGTGTGTGTCTGTAACAAAATAGAGAGAAATGGTCCCATCCGACACATTGTGTGTGTCTGTAACAAAATAGAGAGAAATGGTCCCATCCGACACATTGTGTGTGTCTGTAACAAAATAGAGAGAAATGGTCCCATCCGACACATTGTGTGTGTCTGTAACAAAATAGAGAGAAATGGTCCCATCCGACACATTGTGTGTGTCTGTAACAAAATAGAGAGAAATGGTCCCATCCGACACATTGTGTGTGTCTGTAACAAAATAGAGAGAAATGGTCCCATCCGACACATTGTGTGTGTCTGTAACAAAATAGAGAGAAATGGTCCCATCCGACACATTGTGTGTGTCTGTAAAAATAAGAGAGAAATGGTCCCATCCGACACATTGTGTGTGTCTGTAACAAAATAGAGAGAAATGGTCCCATCCGACACATTGTGTGTGTCTGTAACAAAATAGAGAGAAATGGTCCCATCCGACACATTGTGTGTGTCTGTAACAAAATAGAGAGAAATGGTCCCATCCGACACATTGTGTGTGTCTGTAACAAAATAGAGAGAAATGGTCCCATCCGACACATTGTGTGTGTCTGTAACAAAATAGAGAGAAATGGTCCCATCCGACACATTGTGTGGTCTGTAACAAAATAGAAAAAGGCCATCCGACACATTGTTGTGTCATAAAAAATAGAAAATGGTCTCCGAACATTGTGTCTGTAACAAAATGGAGAATGGTCCCATCCGACACATTGTGTGTGTCTGTAACAAAATAGAGAAATGGTCCCATCCGACATTGTGTGTGTCTGTAACAAAATAGAGAGAAAGTCCCATCCGACACATGTGTGTGTCTGTAAAAAATGAGAGAAATGGTCCTCCGACAATTTGGTGTGTACAAAAGAAGGATGGTCCCACCACAATGGGAGTCGTACAAATAGATGGTCCACCGACACATTGGTGTGTCTGTAACAAAATAGAGAGAAATGGTCCACCGACACATTGTGTGTGTCTGTAACAAAATAGAGAGAAATGGTCCCACCGACACATTGTGTGTCTGTAACAAAATAGAGAAAATGGCCCATCCACACTTGTGTGGTCGAAAAATAGAAGAAAGGCCCTCCGACACATTGTGTGTGTCAAAAAATAGAGAGAAATGGTATCCGACAATTTGGGTGTAACAAAATAGGGAATGTCCCATCGAAATTGTGTGTTCTGTAACAAAATAGAGAGAAATGGTCCCATCCGACACATTGTGTGTGTCTGTAACAAAATAGAGAGAAATGGCCCATCCGACACATTGTGTGTGTCTGTAACAAAATAGAGAGAAATGGTCCCATCGACACATTGTGTGTGTCTGAACAAATGGAGAAATGGTCCATCCACACATGTGTGTGTCTGTAACAAAATAGAGAGAATGGTCCCATCCGACACATTGTGTGTGTCGTAACAAATAGAGAGAAATGGTCCCATCCGACACATTGTTGTGTCTGTAACAAATAGAGAAAATGGTCCCATCCGACACATTGTGTTGTCTGAACAAAAAAGAGAAATGGTCCCATCCACACATTGTGTGTGTCTGTAACAAAATAGAAGAAATCCCATCCGACATTGTGTGTCTAACAAAATGAGAGAATGGTCCCATCGACAATGTGTGTCGTACAAAATAGAGGAAATGCCATGCACATTGTGTTCTGTAACAAAATAGAGAGAAATGGTCCCATCCGACACATTGTGTGTGTCTGTAACAAAATAAGAGAATGGTCCCATCCACACATTGTGTGTGTCTGTAACAAAATAGGAGAAATGGTCCCATCCGACACATTGTGTGTGTCGTAACAAAATAGAGAGAAATGGTCCCACCGCTTGTGTGGTCTGAAACAAAATAGAGAAAATGGTCCTGACAATTGGGGTCTGTAACAAATGAGGATGGTCCTCGAACATTGGTGTCTGACAATGAAATGGTCCCATCCGACAATTGGGTGTCTACAAATAGAGGAAATGGCAGACCATTGTGTGTGTCTTAACAAAAAGAGAGAAATGGTCCCATCCGACACTTTGTGTGTAACAAAAAAAAATGGTCCCACGAAATTGGTGTCGAACAAAATAGGAAAATGGTCCCATCCGACACATTGTGTGTTCTGTAACAAAATAGAGAGAAATGGTCCCATCCGACACATTGTGTGTGTCTGTAACAAAATAGAGAGAAATGGTCCATCCGACACATTGGTGTGTCTGTAACAAATAGAGAGAAATGGTCCCATCCGACACATTGTGGTGTCTGTAACAAAAAAGAGAGAAATGGTCATCGACAATTGGTGTCGAACAAATGAGGATGTCCACGAAATTGTGTGTGTTTAACAAAATAGAGAGAAATGGTCCCATCCGACACATTGTGTGTGTCTGTAACAAAAAGAGAAATGTCCCATCCGACACATTGTGTGTGTCTGTAACAAAATAGAGAGAAATGGTCCCATCCGACACATTGTGTGTGTCGTAACAAATGGAAATGGTCTCCGACAATGGTGGTCTACAAAAAGGATGGTCCTACTGGTGTGTCTTACAAAATAGAGAGAAATGGTCCCATCCGACACATTGTGTGTGTCTGTAACAAAATAGAGAGAAATGGTCCCATCCGACACATTGTGTGTGTCTGTAACAAAATAGAGAGAAATGGTCCCATCCGACACATTGTGTGTGTCTGTAACAAAATAGAGAGAAATGGTCCCATCCGACACATTGTGTGTGTCTGTAACAAAATAGAGAGAAATGGTCCCATCCGACACATTGTGTGTGTCTGTAACAAAATAGAGAGAAATGGTCCCATCCGACACATTGTGTGTGTCTGTAACAAAATAGAGAGAAATGGTCCCATCCGACACATTGTGTGTGTCTGTAACAAAATAGAGAGAAATGGTCCCATCCGACACATTGTGTGTGTCTGTAACAAAATAGAGAGAAATGGTCCCATCCGACACATTGTGTGTGTCTGTAACAAAATAGAGAGAAATGGTCCCATCCGACACATTGTGTGTGTCTGTAACAAAATAGAGAGAAATGGTCCCATCCGACACATTGTGTGTGTCTGTAACAAAATAGAGAGAAATGGTCCCATCCGACACATTGTGTGTGTCTGTAACAAAATAGAGAGAAATGGTCCCATCCGACACATTGTGTGTGTCTGTAACAAAATAGAGAGAAATGGTCCCAT
The DNA here is from genome assembly GCF_034508935.2 of Berghia stephanieae. Taxonomy (NCBI): domain Eukaryota; kingdom Metazoa; phylum Mollusca; class Gastropoda; order Nudibranchia; family Aeolidiidae; genus Berghia; species Berghia stephanieae. The sequence goes on from NC_088370.1 coordinate 294,069, forward strand.
CCGACACATTGTGTGTGTCTGTAACAAAATAGAGAGAAATGGTCCCATCCGACACATTGTGTGTGTCTGTAACAAAATAGAGAGAAATGGTCCCATCCGACACATTGTGTGTGTCTGTAACAAAATAGAGAGAAATGGTCCCATCCGACACATTGTGTGTGTCTGTAACAAAATAGAGAGAAATGGTCCCATCCGACACATTGTGTGTGTCTGTAACAAAATAGAGAGAAATGGTCCCATCCGACACATTGTGTGTGTCTGTAACAAAATAGAGAGAAATGGTCCCATCCGACACATTGTGTGTGTCTGTAACAAAATAGAGAGAAATGGTCCCATCCGACACATTGTGTGTGTCTGTAACAAAATAGAGAGAAATGGTCCCATCCGACACATTGTGTGTGTCTGTAACAAAATAGAGAGAAATGGTCCCATCCGACACATTGTGTGTGTCTGTAACAAAATAGAGAGAAATGGTCCCATCCGACACATTGTGTGTGTCTGTAACAAAATAGAGAGAAATGGTCCCATCCGACACATTGTGTGTGTCTGTAACAAAATAGAGAGAAATGGTCCCATCCGACACATTGTGTGTGTCTGTAACAAAATAGAGAGAAATGGTCCCATCCGACACATTGTGTGTGTCTGTAACAAAATAGAGAGAAATGGTCCCATCCGACACATTGTGTGTGTCTGTAACAAAATAGAGAGAAATGGTCCCATCCGACACATTGTGTGTGTCTGTAACAAAATAGAGAGAAATGGTCCCATCCGACACATTGTGTGTGTCTGTAACAAAATAGAGAGAAATGGTCCCATCCGACACATTGTGTGTGTCTGTAACAAAATAGAGAGAAATGGTCCATCCGACACATTGTGTGTGTCTGTAACAAAATAGAGAGAAATGGTCCCATCCGACACATTGTGTGTGTCTGTAACAAAATAGAGAGAAATGGTCCCATCCGACACATTGTGTGTGTCTGTAACAAAATAGAGAGAAATGGTCCCATCCGACACATTGTGTGTGTCTGTAACAAAATAGAGAGAAATGGTCCCATCCGACACATTGTGTGTGTCTGTAACAAAATAGAGAGAAATGGTCCCATCCGACACATTGTGTGTGTCTGTAACAAAATAGAGAGAAATGGTCCCATCCGACACATTGTGTGTGTCTGTAACAAAATAGAGAGAAATGGTCCCATCCGACACATTGTGTGTGTCTGTAACAAAATAGAGAGAAATGGTCCCATCCGACACATTGTGTGTGTCTGTAACAAAATAGAGAGAAATGTCCCATCCGACACATTGTGTGTCTGTAACAAAATAGAGAGAAATGTCCCATCCGACACATTGAGTGTGTCTGTAACAAAATAGAGAGAAATGGTCCCATCGACATTGTGTTGTCTGAACAAAATAGAGGAATGGTCCCATGATGTGTGTGTCTAACAAAATGAGAGAAATGGTCCCATCCGACAATTGGTTGTCTGTAACAAATAGAGAGAAAGCCCATGAAATTGGTGTCGTACAAATAGAGAGAATGTCCATCCGAACATTGTGTGTGTCTGTAACAAAATAGAGAGAAATGGTCCATCCGACACTTTGTGTGTCTGTAACAAATAGAGAAAATGGTCCATCCGACACTTGTGTGTGTCTGTACAAATAGAGAGAAATGGTCCATCGAACATTGTGTGTGTCTGTAACAAAATAGAGAGAAATGGTCCCATCGACACATTGTGTGTGTCTGTAACAAAATAGAGAGAAATGGTCCATCCGACACATTGTGTGTGTCTGTAACAAATAGAGAGAAATGGTCCATCGACTTGTGTGTTTTAACAAAATAGAAGAAATGCCCATGTTGTGTTGTTAACAAAATAGAGGAAATGGTCCATCCGACCATTGTGTGTGTCTGTAACAAAATAGAGAGAAATGGTATCGACAATTCTAAAAGAGAGAAATGGTCCCATCCGACACATTGTGTGTGTCTGTAACAAAATAGAGAGAAATGGTCCCATCCGACACATTGTGTGTGTCTGTAACAAAATAGAGGAAATGGTCCATCCGACACATTGTGTGTGTCTGTAACAAAATAGAGAGAAATGGTCCCCACATTGTGTTGTCTGAAAAAATGGAGAAATGGTCTCCGACACATGTGTGTTGTACAAATGGAAAATGGTCCTCCGAAATTGGTGGTCTGAACAAAATAGGAGAAATGCACGAAATGTGTTCGTAACAATGGGAATGGTCCCATCGAAATTGGGTGTCGAACAAAATAGAGAGAATGGCCCATCCGACACATTGTGTGTGTCTGTAACAAAATAGAGAGAAATGGTCCCATCCGACACATTGTGTGTGTCTGTAACAAAATAGAGAATGGTCCCATCCGACAATTGTGTGTGTCTAAAAATGAGAAAATGGTCTCGACAATGGTGTGTACAAAAAAGGTGTGCTTGACAAAATAGAGAGAAATGTCCATCCGACACATTGTGTGTGTCTGTAACAAAATAGAGAGAATGGTCCATCCGACACATTGTGTGTGTCTGTAACAAATAGAGAGAAATGGTCCCATCGACACATTGTGTTGTCTGTAACAAATAGAGAGAAATGGTCCCATCCGACACATTGTGTGTGTCTGTAACAAATAGAGAGAAATGGTCCATCCGACACATTGTGTGTGTCTGTAACAAAATAGAGAGAAATGTCCCATCCGACACATGTGTGTGTCTGTAACAAAAAGAGAGAAATGGTCCCATCGACACATTGTGTGTGTCTGTAACAAAATAGAGAGAATGGTCCCATCCGACACATTGTGTGTGTCTGTAACAAAATAGAGAGAAATGGTCCCATCCGACACATTGTGTGTGTCTGTAACAAAATAGAGAGAAATGGTCCCATCCGACACATTGTGTGTGTCTGTAACAAAATAGAGAGAAATGGTCCCATCCGACACATTGTGTGTGTCTGTAACAAAATAGAGAGAAATGGTCCCATCCGACACATTGTGTGTGTGTCTGTAACAAAATAGAGAGAAATGGTCCCATCCGACACATTGTGTGTGTCTGTAACAAAATAGAGAGAAATGGTCCCATCCGACACATTGTGTGTGTCTGTAACAAAATAGAGAGAAATGGTCCCATCCGACACATTGTGTGTGTCTGTAACAAAATAGAGAGAAATGGTCCCATCCGACACATTGTGTGTGTCTGTAACAAAATAGAGAGAAATGGTCCCATCCGACACATTGTGTGTGTCTGTAACAAAATAGAGAGAAATGGTCCCATCCGACACATTGTGTGTGTCTGTAACAAAATAGAGAGAAATGGTCCCATCCGACACATTGTGTGTGTCTGTAACAAAATAGAGAGAAATGGTCCCATCCGACACATTGTGTGTGTCTGTAACAAAATAGAGAGAAATGGTCCCATCCGACACATTGTGTGTGTCTGTAACAAAATAGAGAGAAATGGTCCCATCCGACACATTGTGTGTGTCTGTAACAAAATAGAGAGAAATGGTCCCATCCGACACATTGTGTGTGTCTGTAACAAAATAGAGAGAAATGGTCCCATCCGACACATTGTGTGTGTCTGTAACAAAATAGAGAGAAATGGTCCCATCCGACACATTGTGTGTGTCTGTAACAAAATAGAGAGAAATGGTCCCATCCGACACATTGTGTGTGTCTGTAACAAAATAGAAGAAATGGTCCCATCCGACACATTGTGTGTGTCTGTAACAAAATAGACAGAAATGGTCCCATCCGACACATTGTGTGTGTCTGTAACAAAATAGACAAAATGTCACGCACATTGTGTGGCTTAACAAAATAGAGAAATGGTCCCATCCGACACATTGTGTGTGTCTGTAACAAAATAGAGAGAAATGGTCCCATCCGACACATTGTGTGTGTCTGTAACAAAATAGAGAGAAATGGTCCCATCCGACACATTGTGTGTGTCTGTAACAAAATAGAGAGAAATGGTCCCATCCGACACATTGTGTGTGTCTGTAACAAAATAGAGAGAAATGGTCCCATCCGACACATTGTGTGTGTCTGTAACAAAATAGAGAGAAATGGTCCCATCCGACACATTGTGTGTGTCTGTAACAAAATAGAGAGAAATGGTCCCATCCGACACATTGTGTGTGTTCGACGATTACTGAGGATGCGTGTATTTGGCGCCCACCAACGCGACAAGACTTGTGGTAAGACACTGCCAGCGAGGAATCAGCATTCAACATAGCTGGTAAGTGTGGGCAGCATCTGCAACAAATACGTGAGGGTCGTACCTTGTC
>NC_088370.1:303358-319884 GCF_034508935.2 Berghia stephanieae
CATTAGGCTTTTAACGAAATCGGGTCGAACGAGACGCCGAACGCCGAACCCGAACGGATATAGCCTTCTCACGTGACCATGAACGAGATCTGGATAGTGAAGACTCTCAAGCGGTATGCAGCATCGGATCTAAGGTCACATGATAGAGGATAGCTTGGGTTGCTGTTGGCTTGTGTTAGGGGAGGGGCAAGATCAGTGTCATTCAATAGTATATAATTGTGCACGTGGCGATCTATACAGAGAGAAAATTATAAATTGATTACGGGCGAAGGTGAGGGGAGGGGGGAGGGGTTGACCCACAAACGATCGAGGTGTTGGGCTTCGGGTAGACCATGATACAAAATCAAAGAGAAAAGGCCGCTGGTACTTGGATGGTGGAAATGGTTGGGGTGTGTGTGTGGGGGGGGGGTAGTGACAATCAGCATGGGATGTATATATTAACATTAATAATATAGGCAATAGATGACCAGGGATGTGTATTGTTTGTGTATTGTTTGTATATGTTTGTGTGTGTGTTTGTGTGTGTGTGTGTGCGTGTGCGCGCGCGTGTGTGTGAAAGAGATTACACAAAAATACCTTTCTCGGGAGCTTCCAAATGATTACGTATACGATAAATTTGAAAACCACATTGTTGAATCAGCTTGCAAAAAGGAGAACATTTATCTTTGTTTCACAAAAATAGGTTTAGAAATAAAAAAATTTTTCTAGTAGATTGAGTTTGAAAAAAATATTGCTCAATTTTTTAAATTTAATGATAGTTTCTTTATTTTCCGGTCGGTTTTCTTGATTTATATCTCATTTTTCAATTCTCAATGCGACGAGCACACTGATGTATCTCGTGTGATTCAAAAGCGTTGTTTGTTTTTTTAATATATATATACTGAGAGTCCTCACTAATTAATTCCTGAGCGTTGAGATGGTGACGCAACTATTACATACAAGACCTTGCAGTCGAGTCGGTAGGGCTTTTGGGTTACACAACCACTATTTACCCATCGGTCAGCGGTACTCTTTGATGTATACAACACTCACCGCCTTTACGCAAAGCCGCCTGCCCATAAATCAAGAGATGGTCTCCTAACTGTTCACAAGCGAACTGTCAAACGAGCAATCGATGATTGGATAAGAATCTCAAGATCTCATATAATAAGGTAAGTTTTGGAGAGGTGATATCCCCCCACCCGTCATCGGACAGAACTTTCATTGCGTTATATCATATAAGCTCCGCCTCTTCTTTATATTCCGGAGTGACGAGATTAGACGAGAGGACGCGAGAAAAAACTGATCACGTGATCGGTAAGTCGTTCGTTCGGTGTCCGTTCAGTGAGCAACTATAACTCGGTATTAAAGCCTGACGACAGGGGTACTGTTATATAGGGAAAAAACGAACGACCCCGTTAGGATTGAGTAAGAGGGCGGGGATCTGTCCTGTATATGAAGTCCTAGGTTGTAACTGATATACTGGATGATGTGGTTGTGATGTTTGCTGTAAGGAATGGGTTGTAACGATAGACTGGATGATGTGGTTGTGATGTTTGCTGTAAGGAATGGGTTGTAACTGATAGAAACAGTGATGTGGTTGTGATGTTTGCTGTAAGGAATGGGTTGTAATTGATAGACTGGATGATGTGGTTGTGATGTTTGCTGTAAGGAATGGGTTGTAATTGATAGACTGGATGATGTGGTTGTGATGTTTGCTGTAAGGAATGGGTTGTAATTGATAGACTGGATGATGTGGTTGTGATGTTTGCTGTAAGGAATGGGTTGTAACTGATAGACTGGATGATGTGGTTGTGATGTTTGCTGTAAGGAATGGGTTGTAATTGATAGACTGGATGATGTGGTTGTGATGTTTGCTGTAAGGAATGGGTTGTAATTGATAGACTGGATGATGTGGTTGTGATGTTTGCTGTAAGGAATGGGTTGTAATTGATAGACTGGATGATGTGGTTGTGATGTTTGCTGTAAGGAATGGGTTGTAACTGATATACTGGATGATGTGGTTGTGATGTTTGCTGTAAGGAATGGGTTGTAATTGATAGACTGGATGATGTGGTTGTGATGTCTGCTATAAGGAATGGGTTGTAACTGATAGAAACAGTGATGTGGTTGTGATGTTTGCTGTAAGGAATGAGTTGTAACTGATAGACTGGATGATGTGGTTGTGATGTCTGCTGTAAGGAATGGGTTGTAACTAGTGCCACACTGAGGACCAGTCCCAAGAACCGGTCCCACGGTTCTTTAGCTGAAAATCGAGGACCGGTTCCAAGGTGAAGAACTGTTGGCGGTCCTCACTTCTCACCTTTCTATTTTAACTGTCTTTTCTCAGTTCTTTTGCTGAGGTCATTCACCTCTCTTCCACCAATCACCACCCATCACACTTAATTAATCACACCAACCCCCTCTTGCACATATGCCGATTTCAACCCTCTTGACTGTGTGGGGTGGGGGAAGAGGGGGGTTGCATGACGCCTTGGGCAATTCCATTACTCGGGGTAAATTTCCAAATTTACTACACACTAATGATCGCAATGACAATGATCTATTATGACGACATCACCCCTCTTCTCTAATGGGTTATTCTTTGAAATGAATGTGACTACTATAAGATGTGTGTTTGTGTGTATGTGTGTGTTCATGTGTGTTTCGAACCTAGATGGTCAGATATTTTACTTTTGTCTATCTGTTGTCACCACTCCTTTCTATCGCATTGTTGTCATTTGATGATACAATAATATTTTTATTTTGTTTGGTGTTTTAACTAATGAAATGATATGAGTTTCACATACTATAGCTCTCTTCAAAAATAAAGATTATAACGTCTGTATTTTTAAAAACCACCATTAGATTATTTGGGGGGCCCAATAGCTCAGTTGATAGAGCACTCTCTTTACACGCAAGGGGCCAGAGATTGATCCCGGGTGCAGTCGGGCTTCTTTTCTGATCTCCCTGTCTACTCAGCAGTGAATGGGCAGCTGGATTTGTTAGATCTGGTGAAAAGTACCTTGGGATAGACTGGCGTCCTATCCAAAGGTAGAAATATTTAAAATAAAAAAATAAAAAACAAACCCCCCCCCCCCCCCCCCCCCCCCCCCCCCCCCCCCAAAAAAAACGAGCTTTTATATAGAGCAATATCCACTAAATGTGCTAAAAGCGCTATACAAAAAGTCCCTAGCCAATAGCAACATGTAACATGTAGAACGAGACATGATGCCTGTTAGGCGATGTTACAATTTTTTCCGACAGACAACACTGTTGACGACCAGATACTCATTTTACACCTGAGTACAGTGATAGGATGTGAGTAAAGTCTTTCAAGGAGGCTCGAACCCAGGACCTTCCAATCCGAAAGCGAGTGTCATACCACAAGACCACATAGCCACACAAAAAGAGAAAAAAAGGAATAGAGACTGTCACAGTAAAGGTTGTTCACAATTATCTTATTAAATTTTATTTAATTAAGAACTGAATTCATCTCACTCCAGTTATATTTCGGTAGGCTTAGATAAACTGTACCTTCTAATATTAGATCGTCTTTCCTTTTATAGCCTTCCCTCGAATTAATTTCTAATTAGTGAATACTTTTCGTTCTACATTCTGTCACGTAGCCACTTATTATAAAAGCTGATAGGTCTAACATTCTACACTCACTTCTCTCTACAATCTATGCCGGACGGCCAGTCGCTCCATTCCTCATATATATTTGAAGATTTTTATCTTTTGGGACTTTGTGGATATTTTATCTCCACCATCAATACGCCGGTGCTTTTACCTTTGACTGTATAATCTTCAAGGATCAAACATGAGCCCGCTGTCGAAGAAACATCTGAATAACCCCTTCTCAATTGCCTGGAAGTGGAACTTTACGAGCCTGAGCCCGTTATCGGATGAATATATTACCCACGCCTGTCAACTGCCTGGAAACGTAACCTTACGACCCTAACATATTATCATAAGTTACATAATATATTCACGTTTCTACTTGTAACTACTACAATCACTATTTATCTCTTTTAATTAAATTTCATCTTTCTTTTTTATTTCATCTTAAACAAATCGTTAATTGTTTTTCACTTTTAGTAACTAGTAAAGTCTGGGGCCTCATTCTACATATCTTTATGCATAGTCGAGTAGCTCTTTACTCACTTGAGACCATGACAAAAAAATTTTAAATTTAAAAAACCCAAAAAACAAATCAAAACACACTCTTCCCATACTTTGTTCCAGCATGCCACAGACACAAAATATTAACAATCCCTTTTCCTTTCACTCCCGAACATTGACCTGACCCACTCCACCAATCTTCGCAGACACACACACACACACACACACATGCTTAATGGAAAGTGTTAAGCACTATTTTCATGTTTTGAGGCAACAAGCCTTCTCCGCTCTCACTTACACTAAGGGGTTCTACTGCTATTTACTGGAGCCATAGTTCCCACGTTTGACGGTCTCAACGATGCCTTGTGAATGGCAAATTTTAGCAGTGGAGAGTAGGTGGAAAGAGAAAAGCCTCAAACTTCTCCAAAGAACTGTATATTCCGACCATATTTTACAAAACAACACTGTACATTCAAAAGAAATTATTGTAGAAGTCAGTAAGTTCACCATTCCAACACAGAGAATCAACATATATAAAAACAGCTTTTTTCCCAAAAACCATCAAGGAATGGAACACTCTCCCATCAGAAATTCTAAATATTTCCAACAACAACAAATTTGATTGACCATTAAGCATTTTTTCCCAACTCAATGACACAATAATTATAATGGAGACGCCACCAGACAATTTGTATCAAATGTGCACAGACGGGTTATTCATCTTTGGCTGATCAAGACATTGAACTGGAACTTGTTCAAGCTTGATGAGGAAGAGAGGAGATGCCCAAGTGATTAAAGCATCCGGGTTCAATCCCCAGTATCAGCATTAAGTTTATTTTCCTTGAGCAACAGCCTCTGTTAATGTGTGAGGCTAAATTGTTAGATTTCAGCTTTATCTCAGTTGGTCGAGCTCTTTCGATAGGCTGCCCACTTCAAGTAATGGACTTGTCCAGTTTGACCATTGATATCCAATAGTAAACCACTTATCTCACAAGCAAAGGAACTGGTTCTGATCTCTGGTTGAGTTATAGGATTTTTGCTGAGATTTTTTTTTTGTTTTGTTGTGAATCCCCTGTCCCCAAAGCAGTGTTTGGGTAGCTGGGATTGTTAGATATAACAGAAAGCACTTTGAAATAGACCTGTGTCTTATCTAAAGAATAGCAAGCAATTGTTACCATCCATTTAAGTGATGGATACCGTGATCATTTCTAATTCCACTACATGAAAAGGGATACTTTTTATTTTTACTTGATTTGATTTCATACTTTTAAGGTTATTTGAGTGAGCAGAGCTAGGAGTTATCACATAACAACTTTCTTACCACTAAATGATTTAGCCACACAGGGAACAAACCGTCCAAAGACTTTGGGAATATCAGTTCTCTGTCTACAGCATATATTGCCCAAAAAGACACGCCCACAAACTGGAAAAGATGGAACAAGAATTAATATTGTAACAAGATTGTTTGGAATAGCAACTGTTTTGATATGTATTTTAATAAAATCTTTATACATACCTATTTGAATATATAATAATAATAATAATAATAATAAAAATAATAATAATAATAATAATAATAATAATAATAATAATAATAATAATAATAATAATAATAATAATAATAATAATAATAACAACAATGATATCAAATAAATTTTTAAAATGTAACATTAATAATGAATAAAGCACTCAACATGATAAGGTTTCTGAACTCGTTTAAAAGACAAATATCAAATTCTTTTGTGATTTAAGATACTGTACTTCATAATGTTGATGTGTGACCATTTCAAATGCTATTGTTATTTTATGCTACAGGTTAAGAACTGAACCACGAAAAGACCAAAGTCAACAACACTTTATGACACCATGATAGGTATTGTCGTAATCTTTGTAGAGAACAAGTGCTTTCATCTTCACAATGTCAAAATGAAAAATAGATGTGGCTTTAATACAAATGAATAGAAATGAATAATAGTGAACTTTCAGACTCATATATACAGGGTGTCCAGGTATCAGAGACATTAAAAAATCCTACCAGCCCAAGCAAAAATCCTACCACAATTTTTCGCAATCGGACATTACAAAAGGATGCGAAGAAATAAATTTACTTTCAATCTTACCATTTGAGGGAATTCCAGGGAAAGGATAATTCAGAACATCATAGCTTGAGACTTGACTATGCCATATAGCTGTGCATTCATTTGATGAAATAAGTTACTAATATCAAGGGGTTCATTGGATCTTTCTCCACTACAATATGACTATACACACACAAGACTATAATATTCTTCATCATACTTTCTTTTTCTAGTGGCCTCTTTTTCCAGAATACCCTTGCTCTCTTTCTTCTCTTTGAGGGCATTAGAATATCTGATCCATGCTTTGCTGCATGATTTCAGCATGTCAGGAGATATCACCACGTCAGACACTTTCTCTACATTTATGTATTGACAGGTAAGGCGTCTTGCTATTAACGACTCCTCTACAAGATTTTCAATTGTTATCTCCTTGTTGACTGAAAACCCTCTTTCAACATCTGCATTGCCATGCGACAATATCAATATGAGATTGATAATCTTCTTCAGGTCTGGAAAACGATCAAGCTGTCCATTCTCATTGTATCTATCAATCCTTTGATTGGTGTACGGCACTCCCTTGATAACGGATCTGAACAATCCATATTGATGAATAGCATCATCAACAATATCTGCTGATATGTGTTTGCAGCTTACTAAATGTGCCACTGCATTTTTGAACAATTTTTTTGAATCCACCGAATCATCCTGGATGACTTTTGGGTTGAGGGATGTTATACTATGAGCAAACCTATACCTCAGGGGAGATTTGTCCAAGATTTTAGAGATGCAAGATTTTACAAACTTCTGAAAACACATCTTAAAATCCATTTTCTTCAGGTCTGACAGTCTCTTATCTTTCTCCATCAATCCAGAGGCCTGAAATCCGACATCTATCGAATTATGGTTCTTAAAATGATGTTTTTCAATGTCATTTGGAGATACAAGGTCTGAAAATGTCTCCAGTTTGTCAAGAAATGATTCTTTTAAAATAAGACCATACAGGCGTCTAACAATTTCAAATAAATCACTGCAGAGGAATGGGGCTAGGGGCTCACTGCTCTGAAACTTGGTTAGAAATGGTTTCAGAATTTTGGCAATGAAGAGGAATGCATGAAGTTTAGCAATAATAAGCTCATCCTTTTCGAAATCTGCTAAAATTTTAAAGCTCGCACATGTTGGCATGTTGGGTTTGACAGTTTTCCTTTTTTAACCTCTGATATGTACTCCATAACATAAGGCCAAATCTCAATGGCACGCTCCCCAACACTGACATTCTCAAGCCATCTGTGTCCACAAAACTTAAGGGGGGACTTGGTGGAACCTAACTTTAAAAAATCAGCCTTCCTGGTTGGTGCATCCTTAAAAAGGTAGTACAATGATCTCAGAAAACTAGCAAGGTCCCATCCTGATGCAACAAGGCCAGCTTTAAAACTGTTGTGAACAACATGAAGACCACAGGACCCTATGTTTAAGAGAGTAACATTCTCCTCTGTCTGAATATCCTTGGTCAAATCACTAAAAACTCTCCAATTGACATTGGGGCCGTCCATGGACAATTGCAATAGTTTCCTGGTTCCCAACTCCGTAAGGATGGATTCCAAACAGCGCTGGATGTCCCGAGCCTTAGCATAATCTAAAAATAGTGAATCGATGTACTTTGTTTTCACCTCTCCACCATATCCCAGGTAACGAATGTGGACATCCATTTGCTTTTTTTGCAAGTCAGAGTTCATACTTTCATCGAACATCAAAACAAATTGTTCTGCACTCTTAATTTCATCAATAATAGCTTCTCGCACAGCTGGGGCAATGCCATAAGTCACCAAATAACCTAACTTTGTCCTGGAGCAGCGAAATGTCTTTGCTATCTGCGAATCCTTAAACATGGCTTCAAATAATGGCCCAACATCATCAGAATCGCGAGCACTTGTGTTTTGAGATTAAATAAAGCGCTCATCTAATCTCAGCTTTCAGGGTGTCGGTTGATGATACATGATGGGTTATTTTTGTTTGTTCAGTGGAAAGGCTCATGGATGGACTACTAGTACTAGATGCGGATGAGTCGGTGCGAGGAGTTGTAGTTGTAGTGGTGGTGGCAGCCTTACTTTTACTAACTGCAAAGCTTAAACTTCTGTTTGACATGAGCAAAGATTTTGCTTTTTTGTGCTTGATAGAATCGCCATGATTAACTAAGGCCTTTATCCCAGAGTACCCTATAATATATGATTGGTGACATATCTTACACAAAAATTTTGCTTTGTCATCTTTGATATCAGCAATCCAATCAGAAAATCTAGCGTCTGAAATCCATTCATGATTATAATAACACTTCCCCATTATCAGTTCAGAATGTGAATAAGTAAGTGCTCTAACTATACTAAATAGAACAATTGAAAGTAACGATGTTCTCCACTTTCCTCCAATTAAAAAATTGATTACCTCTAAATCCACGAATGTAACCAAAAAATAAAATAGAATAAAAATTTTGTATGGTTTTCTTTGAGATCGCACTAGAGCATGAAAAGAAATTATATTTTCCAATTTTTCTCACAAGTCAATGAAATAGAAAATTAAAATATTTAGATCCAAGAATTTGTAGTGTTGTTAGCAGTCAGACCTGAAGTGAACACACAATCACATTTTCCATTTTTTCTCACACGTCAATCAATGAAATAAAATTAAGGCTAGTAAAATTAATCTGAAAATTGAAAAATGTAGATACAAGAATTGGTAGGCCCGAACAAGTGTAAAGTAAACGCAATCATAGACAGGATTCCAACGTGGTTCTCTTTCGTCAAGATGGTAGAGCCAGAACTGAACAAAGCAACACTTCCCGGGCCAAGATCAGAAACTAAAGATGGGCACTAATCGATTTCAGAGAGCTTAATAAATTATCCACTTAGTCGATACAAAGAAAAGAGAGAGAAGAAAAGTATTTGAATATCGATAGAACTGTCGATACTGCCCATCCGGGGGCAAAACGGCGCTTTTCAGAAGATCGCAAGGGGGGGGGGGTCACTTACACCAACCGGAAATAAAAAACAGTCTGTTGACGTTCATCTGATCAGGCCATTTTTATTGTTTTATCGAACCTGATATTTGCGACTACCGACCTGCGTCAATTTAACCGACCAAATTTTGATTTATCCGACTCACAGACCTGTTATCCGACCAAAAACCGACTTATCCGACCGACCAGCGGCCATCCGACCAAAATCCGACTAGGCTGGACACCCTGTATATATATATATATTGAATCGTGTTTGATACAAATATGGTACGGAAAGTGCTCGACATGAAGCAATGGAGCGAATTATTATTTTAATATTTACCACAATGTTGGAGTCAGTCTACATTGATGTTTCAGGCCTAATCAGCTATTGTCAGGACTGTGTGTTACATGAGTTTGGTCCTGACAATGGCTGATTAGGCCTGAAACATCGATGTAGACTGACTCCAACATTGTGGTAAATATTAAAATAATATATATATATATATATATATATATATATATATATATATATATATATATATATATATATATATATATATATATATATATATATACACATACATATACATATATATATACAGTAAAATTACTTTAAACCGAAAGAAGCTAAACCGAAAAATACATTAAACCGCAAAGAATTTAATAAATTGTACTAGTTTCTTCATTATCTTTGAACAAATTCTTCCGATGAACCGAAATACTTCTAAGCATTACTTTCTTAAACCGAAACAACTTGAGAGCACCTTCCTTTTTTCTCTCTCTATTTTTCTTCAAAAATTCGGGAAGGAGGCCACATGTAATAAGGCCCGGCAATATTAAACAAAGAGCGTAAGTATAAGATGAGGGTGAGCGGTGGGGTGGGGTTGAGGGGTAGACAACACTTCAATCACTGCACTTGGGCTTGGCCAACACCACAATCGCACAGACTGGAAAAGGAAGACAACGAGTGACTGACAGGCGAAAAAGTAAGAAAGAGGGGGAGGTAGGGGTGTAGAATCTCGCAGGATGATCTCGCTCGTAGTGTGTTGATGCTTTGGAACTGACTGGATTTTCAACAAGACAATAAGGGGTGGGGGGGGGGGGGGGGGGGTAGACAACTTACCATTGACATGCCATTTCATTTCCACTTTGTTTAAATGTGTATGTGAGGGTGTGAAAGAGGGGGGGGGGGGGGGGGGGGGGGGGGGGGGTTTCTATGTAATTATGTCTTTGAACTTAATGGCTTTTCAACAAAAAAGGGGTGTGTAGTAGACAGCTTAGCAATGACATGCCTTTTCATTTCCATTTCACTTCACCTCTGAGTAGCTGCGCATCATTCATAATCAATTATCACACAAGAACTTTCGATCTTATTTTAGCTTTACATTTTACTTTAAGATGTTTAAAATAAAGCACTGTATTTACACGTTGGAGTTTAAAATAAAATACTATGTGAAGTCGATGAAAAAAAGTTGAGCAAGACGAGATATGTTAAAAAACACGGCATCCCAACTCAATTTTTTCAACAATTTTAATATTAAAATATTTTTAAAATACATCCAAAAAAAATAAAAATAAAGTAAAATTTTTTTAAATTAAAAAAAAAAAAATGGTTACCAAGACGGCATTTATTCAACACCTTTATTTAAGGGGAAACAACCCATGATGCGATTAAATGAGCAATTAAATAGTACCACCCTTGAAAAACATCGCAAAACGGGAACTTGCTTTAAACCAAAATGGTTTAGAAGGTCCCCAAAATTTCGGTTTAAAGTAATTCTGCTGTATATACATATATATATATAGTTATAAAATGCATAAAGAATCCAAACCATGGTGGTAGGGAAAAGAAGACAAGAATGGAGAGCATCTCTCCATTTCTGAACAGTTTCCCTTTGAGACGGATTCCCTGGATTGGATTTCTTCTCCACCAAGTCACAAATCACATTCAGGGTAAAATAGACACTCTGGAAACACTGCAAGAAAAAAGTTTAAAAGAGATAAAATAGTTGTGGGTTCCATTTTTCCATACAATGATATTTATGGATATAGTAGCATATCGAAGTCCAAAGTAGCATATCGAAGTCCCTGGAATATAAAATTTAATTTCTATGCAAGCAAATATTAAGAGACAGGGAAAAAATAAAAATAAGACAAACAAAATCATGACCCAAAACAAAGTCCCTTGCAATACAACTTACTTTATACAGTTGAACCTCCCGATTACGACACCTCCGAATAGTGACAACCTCCTGATAACGACATTGACCCCTAGTCCCAATTTTTTTTTTTCTATTTAAGATCAGTAAAAAAAACCTCCAAATAACGACGCACTTTTTGATAAAACATCAGAATAACGACATCATTTTGGCGATTTTCGGCAGTTTTCGTAGATATCTGATACTAAAAATACAGAGTACGAGTACTCAAAGTTTATAAAAACAATTCCTGCTTGAACCAATGAGAACACAGCTTTTGAAACCAATGAGAACGCAGATTTTTTTTGACGAATCTTGGCTGATATGCATTAATAAAAGCCAAGGTATAAATGTAAGTGTAAGCAAGTAAAATCAAAATCTTGGAAAATGTGATATCATGTGGTTATAGTAGTAGTAGTAGTAGTAGTGGTAGTAGTAGTAGTAGTAGTAGTAGTAGTAGTAGTAGTAGTGTTTTTGTGGGAGGAGGAGGAAGAGGAGGAGGGATTTTATCTAACTTGCAGCGTCCAATTACCTGTTTTTGTTTGTTTTAAAGGGTTTTACAGCGCTTGTGACACATCTATGTCATATCAGCGCCAGTAAAAAGGAAGAAAATTGGATAGTTAAAAACATTCTAGATTTACAATTGAAATGACATAAGAAAAAGTAAGACAAAGGGGAATTGTTTAAATAGGGAACAGATGTAGATTCCAGGAGCACACTATCAGTGTACTCAGTTCAGATCACCTAAAAGTCTCATCCAGACACACGCACAAGAACCCTCTAAGAGGAATACACTATAATGTTTTGTTTGTTTTGTCAATGTTAATAAAAACTGGTCCCACGGGTATTACCACGCCCACTTTGTCCCCCATCTGGGAAACCTCTAAATAACGACACCTCCGGATAACGACATAAAAACTCGGTCCCGTGGCATGTCGTTATCGGGAGGTCCCACTGTAGTTAACAAATTCATAAAAAACTCCCCTCTGGGACAATGTAACTTTGAGAGGACCAATTTAAATTTATGCTTAAAATTCGACAGATGCTCCTAGTCACAAATGTTCTATCAGACATGACATTCCGACCAAATTGTACAAAGTGAGAAAAAAGGAAAAAATTACTTTGATAGAAGAAAAAAAAAAAGACTGGATCAAAGGGCAATACAGTTAAAGCTAGTAAATAGAATGAAAATGAATTGGAAAAATCTGCCAGTAACAAGTGGTTTGTTTTTCATATATAATCTATACTGGTTGATTATTGACAAATGTTACAGTGAATGACATAATCAGTCAGATGGTGAAAAGGTTTGAAATGAGATATTGCCAAGTTTAGTTAGAAGGTCAATTTTTATCAAAAATGTGTTCTTATCTTGTCATAAATGATTAAATCAACTCTTTTTGTACATCTTTGGGAAATATCAAAGCTTTATTTCACTTTTAAATAATTTTTACAGCTAGTCAACTGGAAAAGGTATGAAATTTGAGAAAAGTTGCTGGATACTTTTCCTATACATCTGACCAGAACTTCTTGAAAAATCACCCGATTTACTTCAAATAAAGATTAAAATGCTCTGGGGAGCATAATCTTTCATACCATGAAAAAAAAATGCAAATCCAAAATTTTCACCTTCCGACTGATCCTAGTAAGAATACAATTATTGAAGCAAATGACTGTTTACTTTAGACAAGCATATCACGTTGGTTGAAATTGTGTAATGGAACGTGTTGTAAAACATGATAAATATATTATTATATCCTATGTCTTTGATGTTTATTTGGTATCTAGGACTAGGATTTACAAGTTTATTGAAAGCTCTGTATAAAATGTGTTGTCATTAAATTTTAAATAGTCACTCATTCTCTTTACACCTGTTATTATGGCCAGCATTTGACAGGGACACATGGCAGATAGAAGACAAAAATTAAAATACAAAAAAAAAAATCCTAAATTTATTCCATGCATCTGCTTGTAAATGGACAGAGGACTCTATTGAGTGCTTTATAATAGGATTTGGCATAAACTATACCACAATATATACATGCATACACTCAAGCATCCATCCAACCATGCATAAATACATAAATACACACACACACACACACACTCAACGTACACCCACATACACTTTCCCTCAATATCTTTTGTAAAGGATAATGATTTATTGATGGAAAAAACATCCCACGACTGAAAATAATCTGGCACAGACGTGAACTGAAATAGTTTGTTCCATAATAATAAATCGATCACATATAGCATTTTTCACATTAAAGAGGAGCCTTCCGTAAACTCTTCGAGCTAAGGGAAACAATCCAAGTATTCCTTTAACTAACCTTAAGAAAAAATAAAACCTAGTACCATTAACTAACCCTCATAGAAAAAACAAACGCCTTTTATGACCTTTCCTAAGACATATAACTAACCCTAATAGAAAAATCAAACGCCCTATGACCTTTCCTAAGACATATAACTAACCCTAATAGAAAAAGGCTGTCATTATTCCCAGACGCCTGTCTGGGGATAACAAAAATTGGTTATCCCCAGACACCTGTCTGGGGATACTATCCCCAGACGCATGTAGCAAGTGGGCAGAAAGATTTTATGCAAAATGCCAAACTAGGCGTGAAAAATACCAAATATTCTGGAAAAAATACTAGTGGTTGTGTCCCAAAACAGTTAATATATCAAGTGATATTTAACACAAAATGAAAGTGAATAGTGATCAAATGTCAAATCCAGCTCTTTTTAAAAAAAATATTTTAAAGCAAGTGGATCAATGAAATTTCTTTTGTTACTTTGACCTGAAAACGTCAAACTGGCAATTCGACTTTTTATTTTCAACCAGGAAGAAAGTTGTTAATCATCAAATCTGTTCATAGTCCACCAACCATTTAAATTTTCATTACATACCTACCTGTTAACTTTATTGATCATCTCTTGTTTCTATAATTTGCTCATTCTGGCCACAATTTTGGGGACGACCGGGAATAATTTTTATGTTGCGGACGAATTCCTAGGCCATGGTGTTGTTCGCCCAAAGCCCAAAACCCACACCTGTTATTTTCCTGTCTGCTTCGCACAAGACAATACAATTTAGTATCGCACGTCCACAAAACTAGATCCAACAACATATTTTTATTCGAATCAGAGATGAAAATAAGTACCAAAACAAGGAAGCAAAAATGGTGGAAATATGTTTAGCTCATATATGAATTTAAAATATTCCGATAGCGGTGTGGATAGGCAGCTCAGTGGGTTAGGCCACCTTTCATTTTACTCCTTTTAGCTGCACAGATTCGACCCAGTCGCGACCCCCCCCCCCCCCCCCCCCCCCCCCCCCCCCCCCCCCCCCCCCACACACACACACACATTTTTTTATTTTTTTTAACTTTTTCTTTCTTTCTTCCCAATTGATTTTCATTGTTTTCACTTTTGTTCCGAGTTCCGAGCAAGAGTTTATTTTTAATTTCTCCGATAATATTATTTCATTATTTAATTTGCTCTAGATCTATTATTGTTTTTTGTTTTTGTTTTGGTCAAATAATAATAATAATAATAATAATAATAATAATAATAATAATAATAATAATAATAAATAATAATAATAATAATAATAATAATAATATATATAATAATAATAATAATAATAATAATAATAATAATAATAATAATAATAATAATAATAATAATAATAATAATAATTGTAATATTTGTTATTATTTATACTATTACCATCATATAATCATTATTATATTATTATCAATAATAATATTATTTTTATTATTAATACTCTTATCATCATACTATTATTATTATTATTATTATTATTATTATTATTATTATTATTATTATTATTATTATTATTATTATTATTATTATTATTATTATTATTATAATTGTATTATTATTATTATTATTATTATTATTATTATTATTATTATTATTATTATTATTATTATTATTATTATTTATTATATTTATTATTATTTATTATTATTGTTAACACTATTCCCTGCTCCGAGGGAAATCTCTCTTTTTCTTTTTTTATATATTTTGACCTAAACCTTAGAGTTTTTTGTTTGCTAAACCTTTATGTAAATGTTTCATTTCTGAGCATGAATTCTTAATTGTTTTATTTTTAAAACAATTATTGTTTTTTTATTCTCTCTATCTGACCATTTGGTCGCTCTCTGATATTTCTGTTGTTTGCTTTTTAATTATTATTCTTTTTAGACACTATTTGAGATCGGAGTGGGGACGAATATATTTGCTAGAAAACAAGAGAGAGAGAGAGAGAGAGAGAGAGAGAGAGAGAGAGAGAGAGAGAGAGAGAGAGAGAGAGAGAGAGAGAGAGAGAGAGAGAGAGAGAGAGAGAGAGTTAATAATAAAAAAAAAGAGGTGGGGGAGGATGGATGGGACATTTATCCCTTTCAACGTTCTGTAAAAAGAAGACGGAATTTAAAAAAAAAAAAAAAAAAAAAAAAAAAGTGACGTTACCAGGATTTGAACCCACAACGTCGATTATGGTCAAACTTCCAGGGCAGACGACTAAACCATTCGGCCATGACACCCACTTCGAAGTCGACGCATATTGTGTATATGTAGTAACAACTGATTTTAATGTTGGTTAATTTTATGTTTTTATAGATATTTTATTAACTTTCCTTATATCTATGTGCATCTGGAAACATTCCCTTTTTTTGGAATGTGGTTTAAATTTTTTAAAAGGGGCGGAAATTTCAAATTGCGTCTGAGGATAATGAAAATTCCTTATCCCCAGACGGTGTCTGGGGATAACAAAAATTTTTTTATCCCCGACAGGTGTCTGGGGTTTAAACACAGCGAAAAGAAAAAAAAAACGGGCCCCAGGGCCTTTCCCTAAGGGCATAAAATAACCCTAATAGAAAAAACAAAAGCCCTATGGGCCTTTCCTAAGACAAAATTATAACTAACCCTCATAGAAAAAAAAAAAAGCCTTTTATGACCTTTCCCAAAACATATAACTAACCCTAATAGGAAAAAAAAAAAGCCCCATGACCTTTCCTAAGACATATAACTTTAAACCCCAATATTTTTTTAAAGGGATTTAGTATTTTCCGCCCGGGGGGAAAATAACCCTTTTTTCTTATTCCCCCGCCGGGTTTTTCCTTGGGTCTT
>NC_088370.1:319984-412484 GCF_034508935.2 Berghia stephanieae
TAATTCTAAAACATAGTATGGCGGATCGGATCTGTCAGATACAAACGATAGGCAAAATAGTAGATTTAGAATTAGGCTTGGTGTCGAAGAAAAAAGAATGAAGGGTGTCACAAGCTTTTATAGGATAGACACGATGACGTCACGTTTACGCGGGAGACAGTGAACAAACACAACATGAAGATTACTCACAACAGCCTGATCGAGACACGACAGTCATACGATAAAAAAACACTAACAACAACAACAACATAAACTTATCACAATAATCAGTGACATAAAATCTTCCCCACAAACGTTTGTAGTCTGATTGAGCAACACTAGTGAGAACTAATCACACAACTAGCAGTGAGAAAGAGCAGAGTTAAGTCAACTCCCTTCATTCTCCAAATTATTTTAGTCCGGCAAGCTTGAACTTGAAGTGTGTCTCAAATCTACTGGTTAATTACCCACTGATTCTCTACCGTCTACCGCCGCCGCTATCACCCACTGATTTCCTACCGTCTACCGCCACCGCTATCACCCACTGATTCCCTAATAATAACGAGGGAGGGGGGGGGGGCAAATAACGACCAGATTATTTACACTACACCACGAAGGTCAGATTATGGGAGTCCGCTAAGTCTCAAAGATCAACTTGAAAAACCCGGCGGAAAATAAGCAAATTTGTTATTCTCCGCCCGGCGGAAAATAAAAAGGACTATTTTCCGCCCGGCGGAGAATAATGACAGCCTTTTTTAAAACTCTCCGACCTCGTGCTTACCTTAATAGTAATAGATAAATATTTTTAAAACCCTTGGTGGACTGCTTTGCCTCAACGACAAAATGGGCGTGGAGACCCATTAGGAAACACAGTGTCTTTTCTAACCAGTGTTGTGAATAGTAGCATTGGGCTTTTCCCAACCGATGTTTTCTTAGGACCACAGCCATAAGGAAATGTTAAACTTTCACTAATCTATCAAGGTTTGATCTGTTGCAGAGCTTTTAAAATGCTACTATATATTGTCAAATTGAATAAATAAATAAACGCCTGACAAAAGATCCACGTAAAAAAAATAATTGAAAGAGAAGCTACCGGGAAGCGCTTACGAAGGCCTCTCAGATTGTCTAAATTAAATAATGGCCTAAACTTTACATTTTCCTGCCACTTGATTTGTTTCAGTGTCTCACATCCTTCCTTCCTTGAAACTAAAGTTAGAAAACTGAGGTTTGTGCATCCCAAGAGCCAGATTGTTAGTAGGCGGTGACCATGGTCCACTGTACCGGCGTTTTTGCCGGCGACGAGTCGTGATCCAAGCAAATGGAACCGACAGAAAAACTACACTTATACAGGTTTCACAAATTACAGCACCAACAGTGAGGAACTATTGACAGCAACCTGCCATTCTTAAACCCGGGTTAAATTTAATTTTTAAAAGTTATACTTTTACGAAAACACACATCAAACATTCATTTATTATTCATACCATGTTCCAAAATGTCAAGTATTTGAATTTTCCACCCATCACCATCGCTCCACTATTGCGTTCAATTTTGATAACAAAATAGTCGTAAGACGTTGCGAATACTGAAACAGCGCAGGCAATAAGATGAAATATAAATTTCACAGCATCCATTTTGATTTAAAAGCGAGAGTTGAACACAGTAAATATAGTCTAGTATTGTAACGAAACGTGTAAAAGCTAGCTATTCTCGCTCGTAGCTAGAGCAAACAAAATACAAAGTTCAATTGGAATGGGCACTACCAAATTCACATCAGTACTAAGTACAAACTTACATACTGAGTAAGTACTTAATAATTTTACCACTTTATCGACAGTTGAAAATGTTATGTCGATCACAGTGTTTTTGTTTTAAAACCAAAAGCGAGAGGTGCATAAATTAGCCAATATGATGTAGAGAAAAATCTAGTGAGTAAATGTGACTCACATAAAAGGGGACAATTATCGCTTGGAGGAACTGCGACGAAGATTAACGAATTCATGCACATTTTGGCCGCTTTATTTTTTATCCATTTTTTCTATCATGCATTGATTGCCCATTGTTTCATATGTGTTTCTTTTCTTTGTAACCATCCATCACCGCACTTAGGTGTAAGATGAGTATCCGTCGAAAACATTGTGATTATATATATATATATATATATATATATATATATATATATATATATGTCTGTGTGTGTGTGTGTGAGAGAGAGAGAGAGAGAGAGAGAGAGAGAGAGAGAGAGAGAGAGAGAGAGAGTGTGTTGGTGGGTACTTAATAATAATAATAATGGTATAGATTTATAGTGCGCCAAACATCCCTTCATCAGGAGGGCTCTGGGCGCATAACATAGATTAATTTAATCGTGAAGCCCTAACACAGTACACGAACAACGCTAATTATACACATAATCAAAAGAAAGCCTGTCGGAATAAGAATGTCTTCAATCGACGCTTGAATTCCTCTAGTGAAGACGAAGAACGTATCTCTAGTGGTAATAAATTCCACAACCTTGGACCAGAATGCTGAAAGGCGCGTTCACCAGCCTTCACTCGACAGCGGGGTGTTTTCAATTTGAGGTCGTTCGTTGATCGAAGCGATCGCTGTGGGTTATACCGTTCAACGAGGTTTGAGAGATATGCTGGTGACGAGCCCTCCAGGCATTTGAAAACGATAGTTGAAGATTTATATTTAATCCGCTGGTCCACTGGCAGCCAATGCAGCTGCTGTAGTAATTCGGGAGCTGCAGTTTTTCTGTCTTTCTGTAGTACAACGCGGGCTGCCATGTTCTGTATTTTCTGGAGTTTGTTTATTTTGTCCTTTGTGAGACCAACAAACAGTGCATTGCAGTAGTCCATTTTCGGGAATATCAAAGATGTTACCAATTTGTTGCAAGTTTCCCTATTAATAAATGGTCTGATTGTTCTGATATTTCTTAGAATGCAGATAGCACTTGTTCTCACATTGTTAATATGTTTGTTCATAGACAGATCACTCTCTAAGGTGATGCCGAGATTTTTTGCTGATGTTGTGAGTTGTATTTTGTCATTATCGTTGATTGTCAGTGCCAGTGTAGATGGATCTGTCTTATTATTTGAACTAGCAATGAATAAGGCTTCGGTCTTGTCGCCATTTAATTTTAATCTATTTGCAGACATCCATCTCATCACATGATTGATGCATTGTTCGTAAACAGTTATCTTTGAAACTATATCGGATTGCAAACACATGCTATATATCTGGGTTTGAGAGAGAGAGAGAGAGAGTGCTCGATAATGTTGGTTAGAGCATATAAAAATGAATAAGGTCACTCACGTATTTTTTACAATTGATATTGATATATACACTTGATACAATTGTATCGGCAAAAAATACGTGAGTGGCCTTATATATAATTATATATAAATATATATGCAGCTCCTAAAAAAAACTAGCATTCCCTGTCCCCCACAGTCAGGAGCTCTCCAACTTTTTACTCTCTCAAGTCCAACTGAAAGACTGAACTGTTTAAAATAGTCTTTACTTAATCTAGTTTAATGTTCTTCAAACTAAGCTTCCAGTGCTGTAGTTTTTATTTTATTTTCCCTTTGTGAATTCGTTTGCTGTTTTGTTGGGTTTTTTTTTTTTAATTTTCTTTTTTTTTTTTTTTGGTAAAGCACGTTAGATCACGAATTCGTGGAATATGCGCGCAATACAAATGATTTATTTTATATATAACAGCAAATAAAAATATAGGACAACTTTAAAACTGGAGGGAGGAGGGATGGAGGAATATTTTTTAAAAAATATTTTCAAATTATCAAGCCTCAATAGTATACAAAAGGGAGGCAGCTCGATCAAAATAGCAATATATAAATGGTTAGTTGTTCGTGGCTAGCTCATACGGTAGAGTCACGCTCTCACCGGCCAGGCGGAGTTGTCGTACCAATAAGGTCGCGGGTTCAAACCCCATCAACCGCCGAAAAAAAATTATTCTCTATTGTCTTCTGGCACTTTTCTATTCACTTCATCTCTTGTTATATAAATGGTTAGCACTGTTACTGTTAGGTCCCTTGGACTTTGGTTCCATAGTAAGTATAGAACAATAAAGTTGGTGCAATAAAATAAACAATATCACGTGACCATTTTAGAAGCACGTGGCAAAACACATGTTCCTGGCTTTGACAGCTCACCTTCCAATGTAAATTATAGAAAAAATAACCATTAAAAAATGTCTGTTAGGTGGCAAAAGAAACACATATTCATAAATACTCGATCATGCGTCAAATAATATCTAAATATTGATTTTTTATTAAACAAATGGTAAAATTTACCAAAAATTACTGTCGGTCTATTTTTAGACCACGGTCGAGATTATTCTCCAAAATCAATGCGCTTGTGTGAACAAAACAAGAACTATTTGAAATCTGGTTTTCGGAATAATTTAGCCATATACAAAGAATTTAACTAAATAACAATTTTATTTGTACGTGTTTGTTTTTAACTGAATGTGTATTATTTACAATTTGAACGACAAAAACGGGAGACCTGTTTTGTGCGCAACGTTGTCCGGCTGCTAAAGTTCCTAATCACCAGCAAAGAATGGCGGTCCAACTCATGCAAAGGTAAGATTCCAATTTCAGTGTTTGAGTTTGTAATTTGTATCGATTGGTTTTGAGAGCAGGAGACGATTTAGTTCAATGTTAATCCATAATAGCGTTCGGGTAATTTAACTTTGGATGTCTCACCGGCATAATTTTAGAATGCGTTGTTTATTTATTTTCATTTCACTTCGCAATTTGACTGTCACTGTCAGTGTCAGTCATTACAGTACAGCTTCACTCGACGATTCTCACTTACAGGGTTTACGTTTCCTTCACGTATGTCTGCTTCATGCTCATTCAGAGAGTGATTCGAATACTGTGTGAGAGAAAACACTTTTCGTAATTTATGACATTTTATGGATAACGTTTACAGTTTAGAACGTGTGTCAGTCATAACTTGACCGAAAAAGAAAACAGAAAGGTACAAAAAAAAACAAAAAAAAAAAAACAAAAAGCAGACACCCCCCTCCTCAGTCGGTGGAATCTCAACAAATTATTTTAAATTCATCTTTGTATTATGCTTGTCATATTTATGACTTTTCCTCTTTCCTGACCTGAAAGTTTCGCTGTCAAAATCTCCAGCTCTTCTACTGATAATGATTTCGATCTCGGACTTATCCCATGAACTGTATGACGGAAAATGACAAAGGCAAAAGGACATGGCGGTCTCTGCCGCCGATTCA
The DNA here is from genome assembly GCF_034508935.2 of Berghia stephanieae. Classification (NCBI taxonomy): domain Eukaryota; kingdom Metazoa; phylum Mollusca; class Gastropoda; order Nudibranchia; family Aeolidiidae; genus Berghia; species Berghia stephanieae. The sequence continues at coordinate 325,230 of NC_088370.1, forward strand.
ATATCTTGTGTGTTTGAGGGATTTAAGTTGGTAGCCGTTTTTGCCACATAAGACTTTTTGTTATTGTTTTTGCTGAGAGTCGATGGGAGAAGGAATGGCAGAGAGGGAGGAAGGGGTGGTGAAAAAATGAGAATGTCTGGGAAAAGAAAATGTCCCACTCAACCCCTTCTCGCATCTTTGATATTTGACAGGTGTCAAACTACATGTATCACCCCCATGCCGATCAAGTGAGGAACATCCTATTGCAGAACTATGGGATCCTCCAGGCGGGCGAAGACACCCACAGAGTTTTCTCAGAACCCCCGTTGGTAGCATATCGACGGGATCGTAACCTGAGGGATCTCCTTGTCAGAAGCCGCCTGGAACCCATACCTAGGGATGGACCTAAAGCCAGATCGTGTATGCGACCCCGATGCAAGACTTGTGGGCACCTGTGGGAGTATGACAGAGTCAGCTTTCCAGACAAGATTTGGGACATCAGGCGACCGTTTACTTGCACTGACCGTAATCTAGTCTATGCGATTACGTGCTCCCTGTGTGGGATTGCTTACGTTGGTGAGACCGGAAAGAGGCTGGGTGACAGATTCGTGCAGCACTTGCGTGACATATCGAACTGTGCAGACACAGCAGTGGCCAGACACTTCAATCTGCCAGACCACTGCGATGTACAGTGTGTGCGTGTGTGTGTGCTCAGTTTTTGCCATTCGGACACTTCCGCCCGTCGACGTAGGGAAACTCACCTGATCAAATTGTTGGGAACGCTGACTCCACGCGGACTCAACACCAGGATTGACCACCACTAGATGTCAACGTCACCCATATTCATCACCACTGCTGCTCTCACTTCTGCCACTACAGCTACTGCTGCTGCTACTACTACTACTCTACTACTTCTACTACTACTACTACTACTACTACTACTACTACTTCTACTACTACTACCTACTACTACTACTACTACCTACTACTACTACTACTACTACTACTACTACTACTATACTACTACTACTACTACTACTACTACTACTACTGCTACTACTACTACTTACTACTACTACTACTACTACACACTACTACTACACTACGACTACTACTACTACTGTTCATACTACTAAAAGTACAACTCTACCTACCTACCTATCTATCTATCTATCTATCTATCTATCTATCTATCTATCTATCTATCTATCTATCTATCTATCTAGCTAGCTAGCTAGCTATCTAGCTAGCTAGCTAGCTATCTATCTACTGATTATCCACCGATTCATAGTCATCTACCTTCCTAGCTCTCTCTCATTGTGTCCAATCATCCACTTTTTCATCCATTAATATACATATAGACCCAGCTATCACTCGGCTGTTTACTCGCCCCCTCTCACCTCCCCTCCACCCTTTCTCTCTCTCTCTCTCTCTCTCTCTCTCTCTCTCTCTCTCTCTCTCTCTCTCTCTCTCTCTCTCTCTCTCTCTCTCTCTCTCTCTCTCTTTCTTTCTTTCTTTCTTTGTCCCCCCCCCTCCCTCTTTCTCCCTCCCCCCTCTCTCTCTCTCTCTGATTCTCCCTCTCTACCGGTCCGCCTCAAACCAACCCCCCCCCCCCCCCCCCCCCGCCCCCTTTTTTTTTATTTTTTTATTTTTTATTTTTTTATTTTTTTTTTATTTTTTTTTTAAATTTTTATTTAAATTTTTCTTTTTTTTTTCTTTTATTAATTTCTCTCTCTCTCTCTCTCTCTCTCTCTCTCTCTCTCTCTCTCTCTCTCTCCTCTCTCTCTCTCTCTCTCTCTCTCCCTTCTCTCCCCTCTTTTCTGACCATCTACCTATCTATCTGCCTATCCATCTATCTATTTATTGGTGTATTCCACTTTACTATCGCATCGTTCCTTCGCGAAGATTCGACCTTCGCTCATCCAACAACCCCCCCCCCCCCCCCCCCACCTCCGCCGTGACCCTTTCACCTCGCCCCCTCCAACCCCCCCCCCCCCCTCCTGTTCCACTACAGCGTTCTACTACTACTACTACTACTACTACTACTACTACTACTACTACTACTACTACAACTACTACTACTACTACTACTACTACTACTACTACTACTACTACTACTACTACTACTACTACTACTACTACTACTACTACCAATATGTCTTTTATCTTCCATTATAGTCTGGAAAGTTCTGTTCCCTGACGCTGACCTTTGCTTATCAATTAGATCACCCCCCTGGGGCACCCTATCCTCTACCCACGCCACGCTAACATTTCATTCATACTGCAACCACCATTGAGTACAGACGATACAAGTTATTTTTCATTATATTTTATTTGTTTTCCACGTTTATTTGTGTATTGTTGTGCTGACGAAGGGTTTGTACCCGAAACGTCCATTGTCTGTTTTGTTCCCATACGAAGCCTTTCCATTTTCACTCTTTCGTTAGTATTTTACGATCACCGGCTTCAGGCAGCCCTTACCGTTTTCTAAACTACATGTATGACGTTTTGGATCTTCCAAGCCTATTCGCCTTCCTCCCTCTCTGCCATTCCTTCTCCCATCGACTCTCAGCAAAAACAATAACAAAAAGTCTTATGTGGCAAAAACGGCTACCAACTTAAATCCCTCAAACACACAAGATATTGAAAATCGGCGGCGGAGACCCTTTGCCTTTGTCTTTTTTCCTTTTCCAGTTCCAGTCCAGTCATGAACAGATAATGAGAGAATGAAGACCTGGAGATTGTTTCGAAATCTATTATCAGGTTAGGAAAGAGCGAGAGTCAATAAAATATGACAAGCGATGAAAGCTTCGCACCACGAAAGATGAGAATTTAAAAAATACAACTTTTGTTGAGATTCCACCGACTGAGGAGGGGGGTGTCTGCTTTTTGATTTATTTATTTTTATTTTTTTTTGTACCTTTCTGTTTTCTTTTTCGGTCAAGTTATGACTGACACACGTTCTAGACTGTAAACGTTATCCATAAAATGTCATAAATTACGAAAAGTGTTTTCTCTCACACAGTATTCGAATCACTCTCTGAATGAGCATGAAGCAGACATACGTGAAGGAAACGTAAACCCTGTAAGTGAGAATCGTCGAGTGAAGCTGTACTGTAATGACTGACACTGACAGTGACAGTCAAATTGCGAAGTGAAATGAAAATAAATAAACAACGCATTCTAAAATTATGCCGGTGAGACATCCAAAGTTAAATACCCGAACGCTATTATGGATTAACATTGAACTAAATCGTCTCCTGCTCTCAAAACCAATCGATACAAATTACAAACTCAAACACTGAAATTAACAACAAGATATGAAGTGAATAGAAAAGTGCCAGAAGACAATAGAGAATAAAATTTTTTTCGCGGCGGTGGTGGGGTTTGAACCTGCGACCTTATTGGTACGACAACTCCGCCTGGCAGGTGAGAGCGTGGCTCTACCGTGTGAGCTATCCACGAACACAAAATATTCGTTTCAAACTCAAAGTCATTACTAGATCCCTCTCTCACCCACTTCTTGAGACCGCCGATTCGTTCGTACACCACCATCGCGAATAATTTTGACCAGCAGTTAAGCTTAATAGCCAATATTCTCAACACAAACATATAACATAGAAACGATTGAGACATTGAGTATGCTCCGGTGTATGGGGTGAATTTTTAATTCAGAAAAGTGAGTGGAGCAGGCACTTATGTTGGTAACAACAAGATATGAAGTGAATAGAAAAGTGCCAGAAGACAATAGAGAATAAAAAATTTTTCGCGGCGGTGGTGGGGTTTGAACCTGCGACCTTATTGGTACGACAACTCCGCCTGGCAGGTGAGAGCGTGGCTCTACCGTGTGAGCTATCCACGAACACAAAATATTCGTTTCAAACTCAAACTCATTACTTAGATAATACACATTCAGTTAAAAACAAACACGTACAAATAAAATTGTTATTTAGTTAAATTCTTTGTATATGGCTAAATTATTCCGAAAACCAGATTTCAAATAGTTCTTGTTTTGTTCACACAAGCGCATTGATTTTGGAGAATAATCTCGACCGTGGTCTAAAAATAGACCGACAGTAATTTTTGGTAAATTTTACCATTTGTTTAATAAAAAATCAATATTTAGATATTATTTGACGCATGATCGAGTATTTATGAATATGTGTTTCTTTTGCCACCTAACAGACATTTTTTAATGGTTATTTTTTCTATAATTTACATTGGAAGGTGAGCTGTCAAAGCCAGGAACATGTGTTTTGCCACGTGCTTCTAAAATGGTCACGTGATATTGTTTATTTTATTGCACCAACTTTACTGTTCTATTCGTGATAATTTATTTAGTCGATAGAGTATTCGTTTACAAACCCAAAATCAATTAGTGCCAATCCCTAAAGGTCACAACAGGGATGCCAGATAAATTTTGCAATGAAAGTATTTCATTTTTTTTAACCTGGCAATAATCTGATGCTGACGTTATCAGTGGCCGGACGATCTTATGATCACATTTCGGATGAATTTCTCAAGAAATTATGCTGCCTACGATAAAAAAAAAAAAAAAAACAACTTTAAATTATAAAACATTGCTATATTAATTGATATAGCCAGACATAAAATTGATTTAAGTTAGGTGTCATTTTTTCTTCTTAAATTTTCAAAAGCACTTTAAATATTTACGAAACAGCTCCCAAAACACCAACATGACCACCGTGAACTATGCCACATAAACAAACAGATGAACTTCGGAATCGGAATTTGATCGAGCAACTGTCACTGTATTCTTAAAGTCTACAGACCACGGCCTACTGTGAACTCCAAAAAAATGGCATTAACAATGAAGACTTTACCCCGTATCTTACAATTGTCTCCCAGAGTTATCCGAATTTTGGGTTGCAATCCCGGACCTGTAACTCTACAGGGAACTAATACTTATTTAGTTGGTACAGGAAAGAAGTAAGATGTTCGATCAAATTTTATTTTACTTTGACTTTGACACAAACAATGAACAATGATTTAAATGTGAAAAAAAAATTTTTTTTAAGCACTTCTAAAAATTAAATTATGATTTGTTATTGATTCACTTGTTTTAGGAGTAGGAGAGCCCTTCTGTAAGCTCCCGGTGCTATTGGAAACAACCCAAATGAAATATTCCCTCGAAACCCTAGGAAAAAATAGAACTCTAGACTCTAGATAGATAGGTAGGTAGATCTCTAGTACCTTTAGTTAACCCTAATAATAGACATCTAGGAAAAAACAAACACCCTACCACATTTACTAAGACCTATAACTAACCCGAATAGTCTCCCATGGCTATTCGGACTCAAATTCCAATGCGCATGTGCAATCAACAGGTTATTTGGACTCAGTCTGAATAGCCTTCCATGGCAGTATATTTTTAAAAAATATATTTTAAATATTGATAATTAGATAGAATTGATGCAAATCAAAATAATTATAGAAACTATCAACAGGTAGTCTAAACCCGCTTTATTTGATAAGAAAGACAAAATCGTGGATCAATTGGAATTCCAGTTAGAAATGAAAAAGAAAAGAGTTAAAATTCTTCAAAAGTAGCTAACAAAATTCAGCTAAAGTAACTGTGGTCTAAAGGAAAAAACTTTTATAACAACACAACGTGATGTCCAAACCAAATCAGGACTATTTTTTAAATTAACATTCTGATAGTGTTAAACAGGCAACAATCCTTCTACAGTCTGAAGCAGGGGTTATGAGTTGAGTCAGTCTGATATGAGCAAAACAAAATTTCTTCTGAACTCTTCTTATGTCTATTTATCAGTTCTACCCTCTGTCCACTGCCGCACTGTGTTTCACTTTCTAGACATATTGGAGTTTGAGTCAGAATTGCCACTGGAGACTATTCAGATTCGAGTCTGAATTGCCACTTCGTTTTTTTATAGTCATAGGAAAGGCCTAAGTCTTTTCACAGTTTTCAAGACGAGTTAAAATCATATCCAAAAAAAATTTGTGTTGTTCTCGGAATCAGCAGAGATAAAAAAACAAACAGATGGACGAAGTGGCAAATCCCTGCCAAGTAGTAAAGATAATGCCTGATAGATTAAAAATAAAAGTAGGTTTTCCTTTGTTTTAAAGGAAAATATACTGTACATCGTCACAATAAGGAACAATTCATGTAAAATGTTTGTGCAACAAAATAAATCCGTGGCAGTTAATAGTAAATAGTTGACGATTTACCAACTGGCAAGGTCCATGACATAAAGAGGAAATATGAGAGAGAGAGAGAGAGAAAATAAGTAATGAAATAGAGACGGAGATGGGGGAGAAAATGAGAGTACATATATTAATATTAACGTACCAGTCCATACTCCTTGACAGTTAAGAGTTGACAATTTACCAACTGTCATGGTGAGAGGCAAAAAGAGGAAATGAGAGATAGAGAAGAAAAAAAATAAAAGAGAAAATCTAAGAGATGAAGTAAATCTGAGAAATAAAGAAAAAGAGAGAGAGAAGAGAAAATGGGAGTAAATATTGATTGACATTACTCCATGGCAGTAAATAGTAGATGACGATTTACCAACTGGCACGGTCTGTGGCTAAAAGAGGAAATGGGTGAGAGAGAAAGAAGAAAATGGAAGAAATAAAGAAAAGAGAAACAAGAGCATTATTAACTCTCTTAGGACTAATTCCGTAAATATACGGGACGGACCAGTCGCCGGCTGTGTAGATAAATCACGTATATATGCGGGATCACACATCGTGAAAATTATTTTTTAAAGTGCTCGTGCATGTGCGACTCGTCTTCAACGCTAGTTAGACATTTTACTTTTGAATGGTGCAGGGCAGTAATGATACTCGATTACTTTTTCCAATTTTATAGCGATTTAGAGCAGGTCAGTCTAGATGGACAAAGAATTGATATTTATCTCTATAGTCTTATATTATATTCTTAGCTTCTGATCTGAAATGCTTCAAATGTGGATTATGCTCAAGAATGATACTTTTGACATTTTTGAATTGTTAGGTATTTTCTCTCATATTTTATGACTCAAAAAATAGGTTTTAGAAGTATAATACCCATTTTATTAATTACAAGTAATTTTCCCGGAATTTTTGCAGAAAACCAAAAAATAGTGATGCAGTTTTTGTTATATATAAAAGTAAGATATAACAATAACTTTAGGATTAACTTGGTTTTTTAAAACCCTAAAAAAAAACAACAGTCTTTAACCCTTGTAGAGGTTAGAAAACCTCAGTCTCAAGAGAGTTAATAAATAATAATGAGTGAGAAATGAGAAAATGACAGAAAAACAGAGAGAGAGAGAGGAGAAAATGATAAAGAGAGAGAGAGAGAGAAAATGACAGAGAAAGAGTGTGAGAGAAAATGAGAGAGAGAGAGAGAGAGAGAGAGAGAGAACATGACAGAGGCAATGAAAAGGAAGAGAAAGTTACACAGAGAGAAGAGAAAATGAGAGTATTAGTTAATATTAATATTAAAAACATCACTCCATGGCAATAACATTAGATTGTGACACTAACGTTACTATGTGGCAGTTAAAAGTACACATGTGTAGTTGATGAAGTGACACGGTCCTTGGCAACGTGGGAGTTAAAAGTACACATGTGTAGTTGATGAAGTGACACGGTCCTTGGTACCGTGGCAGTTAAAAGTACACATGTGTAGTTGATGAAGTGACACAGTCCTTGGCAATTGACGATTTAATGTCATTGTACTCATATTCCAAGCGTATTCCTAATTGATACAACCCAGGCTGATATTCATATAGACGGTCAGTAAAATGAAATTGTATCATACTCGTAGAGTGAAACATGCGTTCGTCTAACACGCTGTATCATACTCATAGAGTGAAACATGCGTTCGTCTAACACGCTGTATCATACTCGTAGAGTGAAACATGCGTTCATCTAACATGCTGTATCATACTCGTAGAGTGAGACATGCGTTCGTCTAACTCGCATTCGACAAATTCTAGGATTCAATGGACGATGACGTAATTCCCAAATCAAATCATTCATTCTCTTGGTAAATTTTTCAAGGCATCCACGAACTGTTTCACGGTGTCGAGGAACAAAACTGAGACAACCTTGATCTCCTCCTCTGTCACACACGACACTGCCCACGAAGAGAGAGAGAGAGAGAGAGAGAGAGCAAGTTGCGTTGTGCCGTAGCCTTTGTGAACTTATATCCAGAAATTGATTAGGTAGTGACAGAATACAATAGAGAATAAACCATTCGCGGCGGCGATGGCGATGGGGGCTCAAACCCGCGACCTTCTTGGAACGACAACTCCGCCTGGCCGGGGAGACCGTGGCTCTACCTTATGAGCTATCCACCACTCCAAAAATCAGTGGTTTCAAACTCTATGTCTATCCTGAGCCATTCTTCCCAACTTCTTGAGGTCATGGGTTCAACACACACAAACGCTGCAAAGTTTGTTAGCCAGCATTGAAGCTTAATGGCCATGTTCTCAACACAAATATGTAACTTAGAAACGATTGGGACAGATGTTGACCAAAAAAAAAAGATGATGTCATAAAAACCAAACAACTGTCATGAAAAGAAAGTTGATAATTGTGAGTTGTATTTGATGGCTTAACCAATTGTATTATTTGTTTCTTTGAGCACCAATAACAATCACTTACTTTTCATTTTTTTCTTTCTTGTGAATGTCGTCTTGTGGTGTGACATAAGCTTTTGGTCCGTCTCAGACATAGCCATCTGAAGTACTTTAAGATTATGACGACCCAAGAGTTCCCCCCCCCCCCCCCCCCCCCCTTCTTACTGTTACCCCCAGATCCTCATGCCATCCCACATGCTGTGTTGTATGGCATAGTCATGTGTTTTTTGTTTGTCTAAGTGAATCAGCAGTGAATGATATATTCACTATTTTGCCAATAAAAAGGCATGGATGAAGTCATCAGTCTAGGAAACTGTGATACGCAAACATTTAAATCAAATACTTGTACAGAAACACGGATTTGACAAACTTTTCTGACTGCCCCATGTAGTTCAACGAATGTGTGTTGCACTATATATCATTTCAGATGAATTATAATTGGCACGGGTGATGCAGATATTCCTACAGACATTCCTCCCTCATACTGTACTTTATCTCTACTTTTACCTTCTCATTTTCATTCCAGACGAATCCTTATAGACACAGGCGAGGCAGACATACCAGAATATCTTGAGTTGATAGAGAAAACTCTGTCAGATCAAAATGTCGAAGTCCAGGAAATTATCGTCACTCATCACCACGTAGACCATGTGGGTGGCGTTGATGGGATTTGTAGATTAATTGGAAAAGGTAATTGAAGCTCCTTTTTGCCTTTTACCTTAGAATAGACAATGGGACAGTTTTTCAGAGTGGTGTAATCTTGGAGTCACAAGTTTGAAGATGGCGGCCAACTTGAAGAGGTTGAATAGTTTATTGACTAAAAGGAGGCCATTATTGTAATTAGGAAATTATATATTTATAATATATTTATTATTATTATTATTATTATTATTATTATTATTATTATTATTATTATTATTATTATTATTATTATTATTATTATTATTATTATTATTATTATTATTATTATTATTAATCCAGGAAAGGGGGGGGGGGGATTATAAAACAAGTCAGAAATGTCTGGGATTGAATCCACAGTTTTGTGAATTGACAATCAGTCGTCACCCATTTAGCTACAATAACCATTTTGATATAAAGACATTTGCTTTTATATTCCTGTCCAGAAATCCAGACATCAAAATTAAAGCGAAACTCCACACCTGATATACCTTTGACAGAAACTAAATATACTTTTATACCTGACAAGCACCTGTTTACGACTGATGGTGCCACACTAAGGTAGGACGATTACATTTGAATTATTGGGAGTAGATCCATAATTAAGTACCAAGTCATCATCTTGATGGTGACAATGATGATGATGCTAACGATGATGCTGGTGTAGCATGGTTCAGTGATACGGTCTTTGCTTCGTACCCGAAAGGTACCGAGTTTGATCACCCGCTGCTGCGCTGTGTGGCCTTGAGCAAGTCACCTCGTCCTAGCTCAATTAGCTCAGTTTTTTTTTATTGTGGCAGGAGGGGGATGGGGGGGGGGATGTTAAAGAAAAGTGCTGTTTTGTTCTATATTTTTCTCAATGGGATGTTATAAGATAGCTATCATTAAAAAAAAGTAAAATAAACCATATCGCTATCATAAATAGGTAAAATATACCATGTCACTGTATTGATAAGTAAAATAAACCAGATGACTATCAAAATAGGTAAAATAAACCATGTCACTGTATTGATAAGTAAAATAAACCATATTTCTATACAGTGGAACCTCCCGATTACGACACCTCCGAATAACGACAACCTCCTGATAACGACATTGACCCGTGGTCCCGATTTTTTTTCTATTTAAGATCAGTAAAAATAACCTCCAAATAACGACGCACTTTTTGTTAAAACCTCCGAATAACGACATCATTTTGGCGATTTTCGGCAGTTTTCGTAGATATCTGATACTAAAAATACCGAGTATGAGTACTCAAATGTTTATAAAAACGATTCCTGCTTGAACCAATGAGAACGCAGCTTTTTTTTTTGACGAATCTTGGCTGATATGCATTAATAAAAACCAAGGTATATATGTAAGTGTAAGCAAGTAAATACAAAATCTTGGAAAATGTGATATTATGTGGTGATAGAAGTAGTAGTAGTAGTAATAGTAGTAGTATTAGTAGTAGTAGTAGTAGTAGTAGTAGTAGTAGTAGTAGTAGTAGTAGTAGTAGTAGTAGTAGTAGTAGAAGTAGTAATAATAATGATAATAATAATAGTAGTAGTAGTAGTAGTAGTAGCAGTAGTAGAAGTAGTAGTAGTAGTAGTAGTAGTAGTAGTAGTAGTAGTAGTAGTAGTAGTAGTAGTAGTAGCAGTAGTAGTAGTAGTGTTTTTGTGGGAGGAGGAGGAGGAATTTTGTTTGTTTTAAAGGGTTTTACAACGCCTGTGACACATCTATGTGCCAGTAAAAAAGAAGAAAATTGGATAGTAAAAACATTCTAAATTTACAATTGAAATGACATAAGAAAAGGTAAGACAAAGGGAATGGTTTAAATAGGGAAAAGATGTAGATTCCAGGAGCACACTACCAGTTTACTCAGTTCAGATCACCTAAATACTCATCCAGACACACGCACAAGAACCCTCTAAGAGGAATACACTACAATGTTTTTTTTTGTTTTGTCAATGTTAATAAAAACTGGTCCCGCGGGCCTTACCACGCCCACTTTGTCCGCCATCTTGGAAACCTCTAAATAACGACACCTCCGGATAACGACATAAAAACTCGGTCCCGTGGCATGTCGTTATCGGGAGGTTCCACTGTATTGATAAGTAAAATAAACCATATCACTGTATTGATAAGTAAAATATATCATATGACTATCATAAATAAGTAAAATAAACCATATGACTATCATAAATAAGTAAAATAAACCAGATGACTATCATAAATAGGTAAAATAAACCATGTCACTGTATTGATAAGTAAAATAAACCATATTTCTATATTGATAAGTAAAATAAACCATATCTCTATATATATTGATAAGTAAAATAAACCATATTTCTATATTGATAAGTAAAATAAACCATATCTCTATAGATATTGATAAGTAAAATAAACCATATTGCTATCATAAAATTTATGATACCTATTTAATAGGTAAATTAAGCCTTATCATAAATAAGTCAAATAAATAATAGATCATTGTAGCATGTATTTCCTACTGTTTAAAAATGACTCAAGTGAAGTTTACTTTGAATCTTGTGTTAAATACAGGGCATACCATGGGCCAGGCCACTCAGAGGATCACATTGTGTTAATGTTGGAGGAAGACAAGGCTATGTTTTCAGGGGACAGCATTCTTGGGGGAACAACCACTGTAAGAGATTTCTCAATTTTAAAGGAACATTTGCAAAAATATGAGACTGCTTTTGTCTTTTATTTTCTTGTTCTGTTTTGTGATAAATTTGTGAATTTTACTATTTGTATTATTTGTACTATTTGTAAAGTTAAAATGAAGTAGCCTACTTGTTGCCTTTTTCATCAAGGCTGTTTTTGCTTGTCAAAATCTATTCAGGGCTGCCATATGGTTTTGTTTCAATCAAACTCCTTAGTCTCAGGTGGACTAAGAACAATGTTTACAACTTGTTTGAGTTAACATGTTTATACATATCTGGCCTCTGCAAGAAACCAGACGACCCTTGATGCTTTCTTGGGTAAATGAGTGAAGTTTTACATCAACCTTCTCAACATTCCTGCTTCTAAACTAGACGACCCTTGATGCTTTCTTGGGTAAATGAGTGAAGTTTTACATCCACCTTCTCAACATTCCTGCTTCTAATTCTAAACCAGACGACCCTTGATGCTTTCTTGGGTAAATGAGTGAAGTTTTACATCTATCTTCTCAATGTTCCTGCTTGTACCCCACACTGGAGTGCAATACTCCACGGTGGAATAGCATAGTGCCAAGGTGGACGTCCTCAGGAGCGCTTGATTAGCACCCCAAGTTGAACCCGCCAACTTCCTCAGAAGACTGTTGCATTTTTAAGTACTTAGTGCAGGTCTGTTGTATAGAATCACTACCAAGTTTTATCCACGAATTGTGTTGTTGATGTAGATGGTGTGTTACTGTCATCATACAGCTGTCCCCTTATGTTGCCAGATTAGAGATGTATGGTGTATTTAACTGAAGGCAAACATAATCGACTGTGGTCTGATCTAGATTCAAATGCAGATTTTTTTTTTTAATTTACAGATTAGTTGGCTGCGACACGGGTCTTGCTCGGTCCACCAGATAGCTCAGTTGGTAGAGCACTCACTTCACAATCAAAGAGACAGGGATCGATCTCTGATGCAGTTGAGATTATTTTCTCCCCCCGCCCTGTCCACACATCAGTGATTGGGTAGATGTGTCTCTTAGATCTGGTGGAAAGTATTTGTAATAGACTAGAATCCTATCAAAGGGTAGCAAGCAATTACGATCCCCCCCCCCCCCCCCCCCCCCCCCCCATGCTATAGAAACCGGGATAAACTCCAGCTCCCTGGCCTCATGGCTTTGAAGGAGGGGTCTTCTTCTTTTTTGTTATTGTGTCATAAGCATTTCATTTTCTCTATATTTTGTATAAATCCTCTATTGATTGGTCCTTTCTTTTTTAGTCCAATGTGCCATAAACATTTAATTTTCTCTGTACTTGGTATAAATCCTCAGTCAATACAAGACCTTTACCAGTACATGGAGACATTACATCAACTACGAGATCTTCAACCGTCTGTGATATATCCAGGTCATGGTGACATCATAGAAAACCCTCAAGAAATCTTAACTTACTACATCAAACACCGGATGGAAAGGGAAGCACAGATTGTACAGTTCTTATCAAATAGTCCAGGCCAGAAGTTTGGTGTGATGGATATTGTGCAAGGAGTTTATAAGGTGAATTCATAGATGGGAGTCACCCTTAGGTGTAGGTTATAAGGTGAATTCATAGATGGTAGTCACCTATGGGTGTAGGTTAGAAGGTGAATTCATAGATGATAGTCACCTATGGGTGTAGGTTAGAGTGTGAATTCATAGATGGTAGTCACCTATGGGTGTAGGTTAGAGGGTGAATTCATAGATGGTAGTCACTTATGGGTGTAAGTTATAAGGTGAATTCATAGATGGTAGTCACCTATGGGTGTAAGCTATAATGTTAATTCATAGATGGTAGTCACCTATGGGTGTAGGTTATAAGGTGAATTCATAGATGGTAGTCATCTATGGGTGTAGGTTAGAAGGTGAATTCATAGATGGAAGTCACCTATGGGTGTAAGCTATAAGGTGAATTCATAGATGGTAGTCACCTATGGGTGTAAGTTATAAGATGAATTCATAGATGGTAGTCACCTATGTATCTAGGTTAGAAGGTGAGTCATAGATGGTAGTCACTTATGGGTGTAAGTTATAAGGTGAATTCATAGATGGTAGTCACCTATGGGTGTAAGTTATACGGGGAATTCATAGATGGTAGTCACATATGGGTGTAGGTTATACGGTGAATTCATAGATGGTAGTCACCTGTGGGTGTAGGTTAGAAGGTGAATTCATAGATGGTAGTCACCTATGGGTGTTGGTTAGAAGGTGAGTCATAGATGGTAGTCACCTGTGGGTGTAGGTTAGAAGGTGAATTCATAGATGGTAGTCACCTATGGGTGTAGGTTATAAAGTGAATTCATAGATGGTAGTCACCTATGGGTATAAGTTAGAAGGTGAATTCATAGATGGTAGTCACCTATGAGTGTAAGTTAGAAGGTGAGTCATAGATGGCAGTCACCTATGGGTGTAGGTTAGAAGGTGAGTCATAGATGGTAGTGTAGCATCTACTTTACTGGAAACAACAAACAATGAAAGCAATGTGTAGTGAATTTTATAAATTTAATGAGTTCTCTCGTGTTTACGTTTTGTCTCATCTGACGTGTAGAGTAGTCTTGCAGTCAGCAGTATGTGGTAAGTCTTCGTAGTTCGTAGGAAACGGAGATCGCCATACATGCCCCCCAAACACGGACTAGTCATCTTCGTAGTACCGAGGTCGTTTAATGGTACGTCCTGAGCGAGATAGCTTCTTAGTAGGCACTACGTTAGTATCATCAGAAGCAGTACGGGAGTTTTGTATGTTTCTGTTCGATAACTTTCTGTTCGTATTCGGTGTGGCGTCCACGACGAGGTGGGGGTGGCAAGGGAAACTGGTTGCGTAGAATCGACAAATGCAGCTTTAAGTCGGTCGATCGAAATCCGTTCTGCTTTGCCACCAACATCGATCAGGAATTGTTTATCTCCAGGGGTTATGACAACATAGGGACCTGTATACGGCTTCTGAAGGGGTCCTCGGTGGGTGTCAACACGGATGTAAACATATTTCGCTGACATCAAGTTCTTGGGTAAATTTGTTTGATGATAGCCGTGATGATGTGTTGGCCGTGGTGAATGAAGGGACACGTTTTGCCGAAAGGTTGCCAAAAAGTCTTTAGCGTGGAAGTCTGAAGGATGGTCAGGTATAAACTCTCCAGGGATTGTTAAAGGTTCTCCGTATACTAATTCAGCTGAAGAATGACCGATATCATCCTTAGGTGCAGTTCTTAAACCAAGCAGAACCCAAGGTAGCTCATCCACCCAATTTGGAGTTATTAGACGAGCTTTGAGGGATGATTTCAAGGACCGATGAAACCGTTCAATCATGCCGTTGGACTGAGGGTGATACGCAGTTGTGTGATGAATCTGCACACCAAGTTGACTGGCCATCTGTTTCCATAGCGTGGATGTAAATTGTGAGCCCCTGTCAGAAGTTATATCAACAGGAATACCAAACCGCGAGATCCAATTGGAGATCAGGGCTTTTGCACATTCTTCTGTTGTTGTGGTTTGTAACGGTATTGCCTCAGGCCATTGGGTGTTCCTGTCAATTATAGTAAGGAGATGGGTGAACCCCCTTGACTGAGGTAATGGTCCAACGAGGTCAATGTTTATATGTGAGAATCGCTTTCCTGGGACATGGAATGTTTCTAACGGTGCTCGTATTACTCGTATATGTTTTTGAATTTTCGAAGATTGGCAGTTGTGACATTGCTTAACCCATGCTGACACTTCTTTCTTAAGACCATGCCAGATAAACTTCTTGCTGATAAGTCTGACTGTGGCCTTAACTCCAGGATGACTCATATTGTGAATAATTTCGAAAACCGGTCTTCTGAAGTCGGTAGGAACGATAGGTCTTGGGTAGCCAGTTGAGATGTCACAAATTAACTCTGGACCCGAGTCAACGGATGTTTTGACGATTTTGAGGCTTGTTAATGCAGTTTTGTAAGCCTGTATGTCAATGCTATTTTCTTGGGATTCCGCCATAGCTTGATAGTCGATGCCAATTGAGACTGAGTTTGTAACTGCTCTTGAGAGACAATCTGCGACAGTGTTGTTTTTTCCAGAAATGTGTCGGATGTCAGTTGTGAACTCAGATATGGCAGATAAGTGCCTTTGTTGACGAGCTGACCATGGTTCAGTTGATTTGGACATGGCATGGATTAATGGTTTATGGTCAGTAAAAATAGCGAATTGTCTCCCTTCAATGATGAAACGGAAATGACGGATTGCTAAGTGAATGCCAAGCAACTCCCTATCAAAGGTACTGTATTTCTGTTCAGGTTTACGTAACTGCCTGCTGAAAAATGCCAATGGTTCCCAATTACCTTGATGATTAAGTTGTTCAAGGACAGCGCCCACAGCTTGGTCGGAGGCGTCAGACGTTAAAGCGAGGGGTGAGTTCAAGCAAGGATGGGCTAACATTGTAGCGTTACTTAGTGCATTTTTACCGTCAGTAAAGGCTTTCAACATTTCTTGCGTCCACGTAAGTGCTTGGTGTTGTTTTTTGACTTTCAAAGCACTATATAGGGGTCGAAGTATTTCAGCTAGTCTCGGAATCAAACGATGGTAAAAATTCAACATCCCGAGGAACTCTTGAAGTGACTTGATGGTTTTTGGTTGTGGAAATTGTTTAACAGCCTCAATTTTTGTCGCCATTGGGACAGATCCAGAATGCGAGATGTGATGGCCAAGGAAGTTAAGAGATCTCACACCGAAAAGACATTTCTCAAGACGGATAACGAGGCCTTGGTTTCTAAGTCTTTCAAATACGATTTTGAGATGTTCCATGTGTTCTGCCTCAGTTGAACTTGCAACCAGAATGTCGTCTAAATAACAAAATACGCAGTCTAAATCTTGTAAAATGGAGTCCATTAAACGTTGGAATGCTTGTGCTGCATTTTTTAATCCAAATGGCATTCTTAAGAACTCCCAAAGGCCGAAAGGGGTTATCACTGCCGTTTTTGGGACGTCTTCTGGAGCGACTGGAATTTGGTGGTATCCTCTGACAAGGTCGATCTTCGAGAAGATGATCTTACCATCTAAGTTTGCTGTAAAATCATGAATGTGTGGGACAGGATATCGATCTGGTATAGTAGCATCGTTAAGTCGACGAAAATCTCCGCAGGGACGCATTGTGCCATCAGCCTTGGGGACCATGTGTAATGGGGAAGCCCAAGGGCTCTTTGATTTTTGAATTATGCCCATTTTCTCCATTTCCAAAAATTCCTTTTTTGCACACAAGAGTTTTTCTGGAGCCAGGCGACGAGCACGTGCGAATACTGGGCGACCTTTGGTTGTGATGAAATGTTGCACGCCATGTTTCACAGTTGCCGTTGAAAATGTTGGTTGAAGTAGTTCTGGATAGTTATTCAATAATTTTCTGAATGTATTGCAGTTCGGCTCGAGTGGTGAGAGTTCGGCGTTTGCGCAAACTGAACTTACTGAACAAGGTACGTGCGAAAACGTTTCAGCGTCGATAAGGCGTCGACCACGAATATCCAGAAGCAGATTATGATGACGTAGAAAATCTGCTCCAAGTAAGGGACGCTTGACATCAGCTTTGATAAGTCGTGCATTGAATGAACGCGATCCAATACGTATGTTAGTTTCAAAGCATCCGTATGTTTTTATTGTAGAACCATTAGCAGCTTGTAATGCGAGATCAGAGGAACCCAAGCTTTTGTCTGATGCAGAGGCGGGTGTGACAGATACTTGAGCTCCAGTATCTACTAAAAAACGTCGGTTTGAATTTTCATCGACGACGATGAGTTGGAGATTTTTTGATGTGGGCGCGTTGGCTGAGTAAGAATCCGGGTCGACAGCAGAATTTACTGTTGACCCGGCTTGGCGTTTCCCTGGTTCTTCTTGTTTTTCTTGAATGAATTGAAGAGTTTGCATGTTTGTGCACATCGACGGGCATTTGAACCAAACCGTTGATGGTACCAGCAGAGGGAATCTATTTCACTGGTCATGGTTGGTGTGTCAACTTCACAAGTAGTATGAGAAATTGAAAAGGAGTTAGAGTTTGAGTGCGCAGCGTAGAAAAAATTGTCAGCTTCTCGGGCAAGTGCCCTGTAATCATCCAGGTTGGACGAGTTTGCTAATGGAAGTCTGATGTTTGCTGGAAGTTGTCTTAAGAATAACTGTCTGAATAGCAGACAGGGCTTGTGTTTGCTGAGGAGCACTAACATCCTGTCCATTAACTCAGATGGCTTTAAGTCGCCCAAACCATTCATGTTGAGTAGAGATTCCGCTCTCTCTGTTTCCGAAAGGCCGAACGCAGACAGCAGGAAGTTTTTCAGTATTTCATATTTACCTTCCTTGGGTGGTGATGATAGAATAGCAAGGGCTCTAGTTGCTGTGTCTGAGTCTAAGGCAGCCACTACATAGTAGTACTTTGTTTCATCGCTTGTTATATCGAGTAAGGCAAATTGTGCCTCGCTTTGTGCAAACCACGCTGAAGGACAAGTGGTCCAGAATGTGGGCAATTTCAATGCTACGGCGTCGATAGACATGTTTATTATTATTATGTTCTTGTGAAGAGTTGAACTGGTAAATAGTAATAATAATAATATATACCTATCTCTTAAGTTGTTTTACGTCGGGGTCACCAATGTAGCATCTACTTTACTGGAAACAACAAACAATGAAAGCAATGTGTAGTGAATTTTATAAATTTAATGAGTTCTCTCGTGTTTACGTTTTGTCTCATCTGACGTGTAGAGTTGTCTTGCAGTCAGCAGTATGTGGTAAGTCTTCGTAGTTCGTAGGAAACGGAGATCGCCACAGTAGTCACCTATGGGTGTAAGTTAGAAGGTGAGTCATAGATGGTAGTCACCTATGGGTGTAGGTTAGAAGGTGAATTCATAGATGGTAGTCACCTATGGGTGTAGGTTAGAAGGTGAGTCATAGATGGTAGTCACTTATGGGTGTAGGTTAGAAGGTGAGTCATAGATGGTAGTCACCTATGGGTATAAGTTAGAAGGTGAATTCATAGATGGTAGTCACCTATGGGTGTAAGTTAGAAGGTGAGTCATAGATGGTAGTCACCTATGGGTGTAAGTTAGAAGGTGAGTCATAGATGGTAGTCACCTATGGGTGTAGGTTATAAAGTGAGTCATAGATGGTAGTCACCTATGGGTGTAGGTTATAAGGTGAATTCATAGATGGTAGTCACCTATGGGTGTAGGTTAGACGGTGAATTCATAGATGGTAGTCACTTATGGGTGTAAGTTATACGGTGAATTCATAGATGGTAGTCATCTATGGGTGTAGGTTAGAAGGTGAATTCATAGATGGTAGTCACCTATGGGTGTAAGTTATAAGGTGAGTCATAGATGGTAGTCACCTATGGGTGTAAGTTATAAGGTGAATTCACAGATGATAGTCACCTATGGGTGTAAGTTATAAGGTGAGTCATAGATGGTAGTCACCTATGGGTGTAGGTTATAAGGTGAATTCATAGATGGTAGTCACCTATGGGTGTAGGTTATAAGGTGAATTCACAGATGATAGTCACCTATGGGTGTAAGTTAGAAGGTGAGTCATAGATGGTAGTCACCTATGGGTGTAGGTTAGACGGTGAATTCATAGATGGTAGTCACCTATGGGTGTAGGTTATAAGGTTAGTCATAGATGATAGTCACCTATGGGTGTAGGTTTTAAGGCGAATTCATAGATGGTAGTCACCTATGGGTGTAGGTTAGAAGGTGAGTCATAGATGGTAGTCACCTTTGGGTGTAGGTTAGAAGGTGAGTCATAGATGGTAGTCACCTATGGGTGTAGGTTAGAAGGTGAATTCATAGATGGTAGTCATCTATGGGTGTAGGTTAGAAGGTGAATTCATAGATGGTAGTCACCTATGGGTGTAGGTTGTAAGGTGAATTCATAGATGATAGTCACCTATGGGTGTAGATTAGAAGGGAAGTCATAGATGGTAGTCACCTATGGGGGTAGGTTAGAAGGTGAGTCATAGATGGCTTTCACACATGTATTGAAGCCAATTAATATCAAACTTCTGTCTATTATCCAAAGTGCTGATGTCAATACGAAATATTTCAAGTGCTGCTAAATTAACATTTTCATTAGTTCATCACCCTTGATGTCCTTCATTTTCCTTCCTCTAACCCCCATTTTAAGTTTTATATTTTTGGTCTCCATACAGGGAGTATCAGAGGGCGTTTTGCACTTGGCAGCTCAGAATGTAGGCCATCATCTCAAAAAACTTGAAAAAGAAGGAAGGGCAGGTAAGCTGTAATAATCAATGGACCTTTGGAACCCCATATCCTTTTGCCTTAAATGTTTGATGCTCAATTTGAGATATTTTATAGTTTTACCATCGCATCATTTTCATGTTTACATTTCTGAAATGACATCATTGTACACCATAAACCCGCCATAAAACAAGCAATGTTAGCCAATTTGGTCTAAATTTTGAAATATTTGTTACAGTATCTATACATTTATTTTTACAAAGTGACTATTTGTCGTACAACTAGGAACAGGGAAAATCACCACCTTTCCCTGTTTGTATTCCCAACATCCTTTTGTGTTGAAAGTAACATTTTTTGGCTTATAGCTCCGTCATTCTGTTTTCATGAACAAAATGTCGCTTTCATCAAGTTGAAATGTCTTGTTTTGGATAGGGTTGACACAGTGTGGACCTCCCGATCCCCCAAAATGTCTTGTTTTGGATAGGGTTGACACAGTGTGGACCTCCAGACCCCCCAAAATGTCTTGTTTTGGATAGGGTTGACACAGTGTGGACCTCCAGACCCCCCAAAATGTCTTGTTTTGGATAGGGTTGACACAGTGTGGGCCTCCCGATCCCCCAAAATGTCTTGTTTTGGATAGGGTTGACACAGTGTGGACCTCCAGACCCCCCAAAATGTCTTGTTTTGGATAGGGTTGACACAGTGTGGGCCTCCAGACCCCCCAAAATGTCTTTACAATGTCCCATGACAGATAGTACTAAAATATTTATATTTCTTGTCGCAATAAAATTAGTTGGGGTGTTTTCACTTGTATATAAACATATTAAAAAATATCAACGTTCATATGGTCAGCATGGTCTTTTGGTAAGGTGACTTTCTACATATGACTATTGTGGTGGGTTTGATCCCATTCTCGCCAATTTCTATTGTTTTAACTTGCCTGCTATCGGAGTAAATCATGATACAAATGATCATATTCCTTCTTCCCTCTTTTTTAAATTAAAAAAAAAAGATTTTTAACCCCTCCCCCCACCATCACCACCTCAGAAAAAATAGACGCGAGAACATTCCGCTCTTTTTTCCAATAATGTTATTCTCTTTAATTTTTCTATTTACTCTTACTATATTCATTGTGAGTAGAACCGAGATTGATCTGAATGGTGAAAAGATTGGATGAAAATTCCTGTACATAACCGTTTGTGGAGTGAGTGTGTTGGCAGATACATATTAATCCCAAGTTGAAATGTTTAGAATTCAGGTGTCTTGTGCAAGAACTAGAATACGCCACATAGACCCCTTTCATCACAAATGAACAGATCCAGCTCGTTCCTATTCAAATTTAATTATTAAGGAGGGGGATTAGGAGTCTCTCAACAAAAGAGTAGATAATCAGTGCCAAGGCAAATTTTCAAAAATGGAGGGTGTAGTGTGTTTGTGTGTTATTTGTGTGTTTGTGTGTTAGTTAATACTGAAAACATTAAAGAGGGAAAAAACAACACCCGAAACCAAACATTAAAAAAAAAAAAAACAAGCGAGAGATAAAAATACAAAAGGTTTTGTGTTAAATGTAATACGGATAAAAGAATTTTAAAAGTACCATACCTACTCAATCTAACAAACCAAAAACATGAGAAAAAATATCCCCCCCCCCCCCCCCCTCCCCCCAAAAAAAAAATAAACAAAAAACAACAAACAAACAAACACAAGCAAAAAAAAAGGCAGCAAAAAATTATTTTTTTTAAAAGAACAAATAAACAAAAAGAAAAGAATAATTTTTTTAAAAAAATAATTAATAAGATAACACAAAGAAGTAGCCTGACAATATAGTAAATTTTAGATAGAAAAAAACCAAACAACTTATTTTTTTATTGTGTGGCCGATAAATTGCATTAAATGTCATGATGATGTTATTGCAATGCATAAAAAATCATAGAAATATAAGGATTGGAAAAAAGCGTTGTTGGGGGGGGGGGCGTCAAAATTGTGGTCTCCTTCTCAAAAACAGACCATTTAAACTTTAAAAATTAAAACCGTGTCTCCCTAACCAAATAGGCCGATTTCTCGTTTTACGCAACTGTGACCATTTCAATTTTTTCTGTGTATTGCAGTTAATTGTTCTATTTATAGAAACAGAGCCAGCTTATTTTTATGAATTTGGTTTAATTTGTGATGTTTTTGCTACAGCAGCGATATCTACATTTATTTTTATGTTATTTTATTTTTCAGAATGTTCTTCTGACTTAGCATGGAGCATATCGAAATTGTAATACAGAAATAGTGACGTCATACATCATTTGAAGAGAATTTAATTTAGTTTTACTCACGAGATATTTCATTAAACAAAGATGGCCGACAGCCTTCCTGTATGTGGCTGCAATAGAGCAACAGGTGCTCGCTCGTCAAGAGGGCACAAAGTGCACCTGCGCTCTCTACTGCCTATATAAAATAATTCGTTTTTTGTATGAAAATTGTGTTAATCAAGGGTATATAATATTAATCCTTTAAAAAATTACAATTAATATCAAAATGGTTTTGAAAATATTCAAAAAGGCTTACATTTGATTTTTGAGAAGAAAAAATATGTCAATAAGTTGTTTTAACAATGTATACGGTACGGCCAAGGACACCTACACACAGGTGTCTTTGGGTACGGCATTTTTCATGCAATAACTAAGAGATAAGTAGACACGATTATGATAAACGTTCCATTTATCGGAGTAACTTAACACACATACATACACTCACACACACACACACATACACACACACACACACACATATATATATATATATGAGATGGAAGGATGGATAGATAGATAGATAGATAGATAGATAGATAGAGAGAGAGAGAGATAGATAGATAGATAGATAGATAGATAGATGAATGGATAAATAGACAGACAGATAGATCTTAGATAGATAAATGGGTGGATAAATGGATGAATAGATAGACAGATATGCAGGTAGACGTATAGATAGTACACGTTTTGATAAATAAATTCCAAACGGACACTTATAAATGAAGGTTTATAGTAATATTAATTTATTAATTGTAAATATTCCACATTGGGTTTTATATAGGGAATCCATCTGCTCTGGCAATTACACTTACACCGAGAATGACCCAAACACGGACATAATTACTTAAATTCTTATTGCGCTCTACTGCACGCGCAGGTAATTACTAGGCCCGCCCGCTGCTTTCTCTAACCTCTTCATCGCGGCTGTGCCAGGTACCATGCGAGAGCCCCTTTATGGGAACTCTTTACTGTGGAAGTCTAAGTTCTAGTCCTTCCTATTTCGATGGTTTTACTGTATAGATTTGAATGTGCATCAGATATTGAAAACCAATTTTGTAAATAGTTGTGGTATAATCCAAGCTAAATTAAGTAACAAAGATGACTGCTGTGGACGTTTTGGGTTACCCCCTCATCTATAGACAGGACAATAGATAAGACAAAACACAACAATAATGAATATATATGATGATAGCAATGAATACATGGAGGTATTTGCTACCTGATTTACTCCATAGATCAGTACATCAGTAATAATCACACTGACCCCCAGTAACTGAGCTGAATTGTTTTACACTTAGAGATTTGCGCACATTTAGTGGATATTGCGCTATATAAAAAGCTCATTTTTTAAAATACATCTGGAAGCACTGGGTAGGTCTTATTATATATGACTCCATAACATAAATAACAATGGACTAGAAACCACGATATTATATCTCGTGTTGTACTTGTACGGTATGTTGTTTTTTATTGATAATGATCAGATATATTTTATATTGTAATGCCAAGTAATCTGCCAAAGTTTAGAAATAAAGAAAATGAACAATGAAAGCAATGAATAAGATTTGTGTTGAATCTTTACTGGAAATAGTCCAAACTGACATCACCTCACAAAGTCAATCAATATTATTATGCTGGGCGTTGGGTCTTGCCTTTCTCTCCACGTACTCTAATTCAAGAGATTGAAATTGTCATGCTGGGTGGGGTCTTTGACCTCCCACGCAGGAGGTCATGCTGAGTCTTCTCTCCCTTTATATCTGTTTTTCGAGTTGCTTTTTGTCTTTGTCTTGGAATGGGATGACTTAGTTTTGTCTTGGCCCTGGTTGGAGTCCTTGGAGGGTTACAGTCAAATGTATAGTTATAGTTTTGGGAGATGGTATTTTTTTACTTGTAAATCATCTCTGATGTGTACTATTACAGTTTTCTTTTTGTTATAAATATATTATATTGGTTTGTAAGCATTTGAGTGTAGTCCTCTTAGTGGGAACCTGTGCTTGTGACTGGATGAGACTTTTTGGTGACCTCAAAGTATACTGATAGTGTGCTCTTGGAATCTACATCTGTTCCCTATTTGAACCATTCCCCTTCTGTCTTATTTTTTCTCATGTGCTTTCAATTGTAAATCGATAACTTTTTTTTTACCATCCCGTTTTCGTCCTTTTTACAGGTGCTGAAATGACCCAAATGCGCCATAAAACAAACAAATTGTCATGTACCAAAGGATTGTAATTGTCATGCTGAGCGGGGTTCCTGACCTCCCATAGTTGGCAGGGAGGTCACTTACTGTGTCTTCTATACCCCAATACAGTGGAATTCGGATACAACGGGGATAGTGGGACTAGCAAAAAATCCCTGTTGTAGCCGAGTCCTGTTATATCCATGCATACGGAATTTGAAGCAAAGCAATTCTGAGGGAAAATTATAAAAACGCAATGAAACGTTTCGAGTTACCTCCCTTAGTAAATAAATCGGAAAACGTGACTGTGGTCCATTCCGGTCTATTTATTTATTTAATTATTTATTTTTTGTTTGTTCGTGTATTTAGCTCAAGGGGACCAACCCTTCAGCGACACAAACATGTGTTTAATCTATTTGTTGTCCTCCCTTCCTGTTAAGCTTGGCTAAATCATGGAGGGATAAACCAGCACGGTTTCATCGAACTCATTCGACTGTCCCAAATTTATTCCTTATTATTCTTTGTTATCATTTCATTCCTTCCTCGAACTAAGTTTTACACGGTTTCCTCGAATTGGTTTCACTCATCCAACATTTTAAATTAATGAAAGTTGTTTTTTTAATGAGCCCTGTGACTTCGACCGCTGATGTGTTACTGTGACATTGTCCGCTATGTATGTGTTCATCTTGTATGTGGATCTATCTACATTGAAGGCGTGTCTAAATACATGCACACACACAGCCACTCACACATCCTATCGCCGTTTCGCATAACCGACACCTCTCTGCTTTCAATGTCTGACGCCATGATTTGCTAATGATTGGCTACAACGGTACGACACATCTACACATCAACAGCTTCTAACATGTCATGTACGAGTATAAAGTTATCTCCCTCAATAGGACACATCTACACATCAACAGCTTGTAACATGTCATGTATAAAGTTATCTCCCTCAATACGACACATCTACAGCTTGTAACATGTCATGTATAAAGTTATCTCCCTCAAGTACGCCCTCAAGTACGACACATACACACATCAACAGCTTGTAACACGTCATGTATAAAGTTATCTCCCTCAAGTACGACACATACACACATCAACAGCTTGTAACACGTCATGTATAAAGTTATCTCCCTCAAGTACGACACATATACACATCAACAACTTGTAACATGTGTAATGTGTTCAGCGCTAGAAGGCTGCTGTTCAAAGAGCTCTTAAAATTACTTCATTTTACGGCTGGTTGAAGTGTTATTTCTATACAGGACGAATTTTTTGTCATATTTAGAGGATTTTGTATGACTTTGTGCTACTTTTGACGAAAATTCGTGGATTTTAAACAAGTAATTTAGCAATACTTTAAAGTTTTATAACATTTTTGCAAGGATTTTATCATCTATTAAGACCATTTTTGTTTACGTTTTACGATTTTAAGGAAAAAAACAGTGAGCTATTTTAATCTTATAACAACGGTCGACGATGAACACCGAGAATGACAACACCTAATTATTCTTATAACTATTCACCCCAACACCTATATACAATACGACACAATTAATAATACACCGAATTTAGAAATAGTGAACCTTTTGAGATCTATTAAATTATTCAAGGCATACAGAAAAATAACAAAAAGAGGAAATAGAGGTGGAAGGAAACAAAACAAAAACAAATAGAAGCCAAAGAAAACATCAAAAACAACTCAGTCAAATTAAAATGCAATAATTTAAATTCTACTAATAACAATCTAAAAATTCTAATAGTGAACTGTCGTAGCATTGTACACAGAAGAGCTGAATTCTGTGCACTCATTTACAAACATGAACCAGACATTGTCTGTGGACAAGAGTCGTGGCTAAATGACAATATTAAGTCATGTGAAATCTTCCCCAAAGAATACGAGGTATTCCGAAATGACAGAAAACTACCTAGAGAAGAAGCAGAGGATGAAGGAAGTGAAAATGAAGACGATGAGACCAGGCGAACTGGAGGTGGAGTATTCATACTCGTTTATAGAAAGCTCACAGGCTGTGAGCAAACAAAGTTCAAAACTGACTGTGAAATAATTTGGGTAAGCGTTAAAATCCAAGGCCATAAAAGCATCCTTGTTGGATCGTTCTACATACCCCATCGAAACTAATCTGACATCGTAGAACTGCAAAAATCGCTTGAAATAATCAACTCAGAAAAAACTCCAAACCAAATGATTCTAACATGAGACTTTAGCTGTCCTGATATAAACTGGGACGGTTCAAAAACGTTATCTGTCTGTCCACAACGTGCAATACAACAAAGCGTCATCGACATTACAACAGGAGCGCACCTGACACAAATTCACGAAAAATGCACACGCGGTGACAATATTTCAGATCTTGTTTTGGTATCCAATCCATCACTGATCCATTCAACAACATCACAACCAGGAATATCAGATCATGCCTGCGTTGTTACTGAAACTACACTAAATCCCAATTATATGAACCAACCCCCCAAAGCACGATACCTTTTCAAAAAGGCCAACTGGGCCGCACTACGAAAACGAATCGATGGACTGTCATCAGAGATCACAGAACAGCACAAAAGCGGTATGGATGTAAATGAAATGTGGAGCCATTATCACTCCTGCCTACTCAGTGCAATCAAGGAGTCAATTCCCCAAAAAGTACATAAAAATACAAGAACGCCGCCGTGGATGAACAGGAAAATACGAGCACTACTAAGATGCAAAGCAAAAGCATTCAAGCGGGCTAAACTGAGCGGAACCTGGGATATATACAAATCGTTGCAGCGTCAACGTAGGCGTGAAATAAGGCAAGCAGAATGGACGCACATTAACAATGTTCTAGAAAAAGGACTTGAAACAAACAATACCAAGCCATTTTGGAACTACATAAAAAGCAAGAAAAACGATTCCATTGGTGTAGCCCCATTGAAAGATAATGAAACCCTGTACATTGAGGGGAAGGATAAAGCAACGATCCTCTTGGATCAATTTAAATCTGTCTTTACCCCCCATGATCCACACGATACAACCACCCCACCGACATCCATAGGTGTGACCAATCTCTTACTGATA
Source organism: Berghia stephanieae (assembly GCF_034508935.2). Classification (NCBI taxonomy): domain Eukaryota; kingdom Metazoa; phylum Mollusca; class Gastropoda; order Nudibranchia; family Aeolidiidae; genus Berghia; species Berghia stephanieae. Next base: position 352,932 of record NC_088370.1, read on the forward strand.
TCAGCATAAACATCTCAGCAGTTGAAAAGTTGCTGAAAAACGTCGATCCATCTAAGGCGTCAGGTCCAGATAACATCCCCAACACAGTAGGTACTAAAGGAGTGTGCTGAGAGTTTGTCCCCCTCATTATGCATAATTTTCCAAAAATCGGTGGACACCGGGGTGCTCCCTAATGACTGGCTGAAGGCAAACATCGCACCTGTATTAAAAAAAGGCAACAAAAATAAAGCAGAGAACTACCGTCCAATCTCACTGAAATCTGTAATATCCAAACTATTAGAGCATATAATCTGTAAGAACATGATGAACCACTTTGAGAACAATGACATCCTAACTGACCTGAACCACGGGTTTCGTAAAGGATACTCATGTGAAAGCCAACTCCTAATAACTGTAAACGACCTGTTGAGACTCCAGAATGCCAACACTCAGGCAGACACCGGCATCCTCGACTTTTCCAAAGCATTTGATACTGTGTCCCACCAAAAACTCCTGCAGAAACTAGAAAATTACGGAATTTGTGGCTCTCTACACACATGGCTTTGCAATTTCCTCACAAAACGTACCATGAAAGTAGTCCCAGATGGCACGTCATCGGATGAATGTCCAGTCATATCAGGAGTACGACAGGGAGCGGTGCTAGGACCCATACTATTTCTTTGTTTCATCAAAGACCTACCTCTACGAGTAAAATCTCAGATTATGTTATTCGCCGATGACTGTCTAATATACTGACCAATAAAATCTGCAAATGATCACAAATTGCTACAAGAGGACTTGAATAGTCTCGACCAGTGGGCTAATGATTGGGGAATGAAATTTAACGCAAACAAATGCTACATCCTCAGCACAGCTAAAAAATACAATGTGACCTACAAGTTAAACAACACCGTCCTGAAACAAGTCGACGACTTGAAATGGGGGAAACACATTAACAAAATAACCCAAAAGGCAAGCTCCACCCTCGCGTTTCTCCGCTGAAATCTTAGCCACGCCCCAACGTCATGCAAACAAAACGCCTACCTCGCACTTGTGAGATCACAATATGAATACGGAGCAGTTGCTTGGGACCCCTACCTGAAAGAGAATATTCAAAAACTTCAGAGAGTCCAGAGACAAGGCGCCCGGTTCATAACTGGGAACTATAAGAGAAGAACCCCAGGATGCATGACAAAAATGTTAGAAGAAAGAAATCTCATCAGCCTCCAACAAAGAAGAAAAGAAACCCATCTGTCATTCATGTTCAAGATTATAACAGATCAAATACCATCAATAAAGGCAGACTCCTTTTTCACGCCATGACCAAACAAAAGAGAAATCCGAGCACTCACTTTCGCCAACCACATAACCGAAAACCCCATTGAGAGATACGCCACAAACAATTCGAACTGCTTCAAAATCCCACAGACAAGAACACAAAACTACAGAAATTCTTTCTTCATTAGAATTATCTCGGAGTGGAATGGGCTGGATAAACTGGTCATCATGGTACCACACCTAAACGATTTCAAGGCCCGACTGACATGGGCCCGCGCCCAATGAGGACGCCGCTGAAATACAACCAGACCATTGGTTTCTTCAGCGCCTACCATACAGATACATGTCATGTATAAAGTTATCTCCCTAAAGTACGACACATAATATACACATCAACAACTTGTAACACGTCATGTATAAAGATATCTCCCTCAACATATCAATAAAGTAAATTAAATAAACAATAAAGTTCCCATTTTTCATCCTCAAAAGGAAATTTGTCTAGTGGTCTTTTTCAAGGGAAGACTGGAATAATCCAGGTTTCAGTCGTAGCAAAGCGCCGCAAATTGAGCGAGGGAGATATTTTTTCTTCCTGAAGGCCACATAAATAACATATTCGAACTAGGTATTTTTCGGTGCATGGCAGCAGCTTCTAATGGTGCTCACACTACTATGTTATGACGATCGACCCAATCGGTGAATTCCGTACCGCACTCGAGAACCGTCGCAAACCTACCCAGAAGCTTCGTCACAAAACACCGTTCAACTAGATGCTCTGCGGTTTCAGGCCCGTTACCACAACGGGTACATATTGGACAGGTGGAAAGTCCCCACTGATGAAGCGATTTTACCCTGAGCCTCAATACCCCCCTCCCCCCTTCAACCCTCCACATAAAGTCGTTATGGCAAGGCACGGTTTCCTCCAACGTTTTCGCATGTCCCAAGAAGTTCGAGGAAACCGGTCTGGAGTGTAAATACTCTATGAGCTAAACTAAGAGTGACTTTTCCCTACTATTGTTTATTTGTCGTTAGAGCAGAGCCATCTTTCACTCTACACACACTATGTTATACTTATTTATCCGTGGTCTGCACTTGTCTACATATTATTGCATATCATGAATCATATTATGCCTCCTTGACGATCTGTCCCCTGTCTCCTTCATGGACCCTGAGTTTGTACGGATGTTGCTCATTGACAGGAACGTCAACATCTGACGACCACGAGCTCTGTTTCCTTCTACGTAGCCCCAAGTCTTAGGCTTTCAATGTGCCCTCGTCGCCACACATGGCCAAGAAAACTCACTTGCCTTTTTCTGATGGTTTTCACAATCTGTATGGGTTTCCCTATTCTATGCAAAACTTCTTCGTTTGTTATTCTATCTGACCATAATTTGATGTTTAGCAATCTTCTGTACAGCCACATTTCGAAAGCTTCTCGGCGGTTTTGACATTCCTTGTCTAGAGTCCAGGTTTGTCACGCGTACAGGAGAGATGAGAGAACGAAATTTTGGATCACCTTATAAAATTTAATATTTGGTGACAGAGAAGACTGGTCTTAGATTGTGGAAGATGTACATAGCGATCGAGATTCTATTTTATTTCTACAAAACCTCTAGCAACATTCGTGATGGTTGCACCGAGATACTTAATCCTTTGACTTATTCGATTGATTCCCCTTTGTTTGTGAGTTGTGAGGTGAAAAGATAGATCTAGATTTTGTTTGATGATGAGAGAAACGCTTGGAAAGGCAGAGTGTGAATGAAAAAAAAAAAAAAAAACAGTTGTGAGAGTTGAGTCGCTACCATCATCCGTCATGTGGCAACAGCTTGTGTATTTCAGTTTCAGTGAATCTTCCCACACTCTACACACTCCATTTTATAGACGGTGCTGAATCTTGATTGCGACAAGAGAATAAATTGCGCGACGAGGAACCTAAAAGATGGGAAGTGGGGGTGATTGAGAGATAGGCTATCATTTGATTTATACTCTGTGTCTGCCCCAGTCCTGTACATCCAGGTACAGGAATGCATCCATCTTATCCGGAATAGCTCTATCATTTAATTTATAGTCCGTGTCTACCCAGTCCTGTACATCCAGGTAGCTACAAGAATGCATCTATCTTATCCGGAATAGCTCAGGGACGGAGTGGGGGTGATTGAGAGATAGGCTAACATTTAATTTATAGTCCGTGTCTACCCAGTCCTGTACAGCCAGGTACAAGAATGCATCCATCTTATCCGGAATGGCTCAGGGACGAAGTTATTTTAAACGTTTTAAATTTCTAATGATTTAGGGCAGAAAATTTGAGACCAGTCTCAGAGTTTTTTATTTTATTTTAACCACGAGTTCATCTATACACAGTTTATCCTTAGAAGACAGAAGTGTACATTATGGCCTACTAAGACAACTTCGTAAATTTGAAGTGGGTAAGAAAACAATGAAACTCGTCCATAACAGTTTAGTCAAAAGCATATACTTTTACGCTGCCAGTTTTCTGGAAACCCCGTATATCGTCAGTCTCTATTCTCGATTCATCCGATAACTGCTGACATTTTAAATACGATGGCGACGATTAGCCAATAAAAAGTGGCTGTTGCCCGGTCTGTGGTAGCCTAGGTCTGTGGTCCCCACTCCCCACCGCCAGGGTTGCCAGGTGATTTTTTGTCGTGGGGCCAGATTTTGACAAGAAAAGGACCAAATGATATGGTTTGGGGCCAAAATACGGAAAATGTTTACTAAATGTTACAGAATGTATATCCGAATACAGATAATCATACAAACATGTGTGAACAATAAAGAGGAGTGAGCTTACGCGCAAAGGGGGGTCGTATGCATGTTGCCAGACTCAGATTGTACATAGCCAAAGGGTTGCCATAACTGCTCTTGGTGAAGGATGGTTGGTGGGTGGGTGCGTGGCCTTCGTGACTATCGAATAACGAAGGTCACGGTGGGTGGCCTTGGTCCACAAAGTGTACAGTTTTGCCATACCTAACTCCAACAAAATTTTGAAGTGATTACTTCCATTGTTTCAACTTGGGACACATTTTCCTTATCACAGACCTGAGTGATCCTGTACTTTTCGACGACATCGTGGGTTTCCATAGCTCATGATACTAATTTTGTATATTTTCACCGCATGTCATTCCAATTAATCACAACTTATATGAATGAACGAATAATTCTGAAATAAAGTTCTATTTACGTTTAAATACATTCAAAGTGGAAAAGAAAATAAAGTATTTACATTTAACTTAAATATTCGTTATCCAATCTACAGGAATTGCTGAATGCACTCTTCCTGCTGTTCCTCATCCTTCTCATCTGATTGGGTGTTACAACACCTTTGTGTTATGGAGTGCAATCATCTTGCTTGTGGCCACAAAATCTTTACAGCATTTGGATCGATGCTGAAGATGAGATTTGATCCTGATTATTGCATCAAGACAAAGTACTCCCATTCGGTTGCGGGGCTTTGTTTTTGTGGCCGTTACCAATGAGAAGACACGCCCGATGACTTCATTGCTGCTCGGAACAATGAGGCAATTCATCACATATTGACCTAGCTCTTCAAATCCAGGTGTTTTCATAACTCCAAACCAAAATTTATGGGTGTCACTTGGGAGTCCTGTGGTTTTGAAAGCTTCCACATCTGACCAGTCAATAAAAGTGAGACGTCTGTATTGATCCTCTACCAAATCTGATTTAACCAAATGAAGGAACGGTAAGCTGCTGAATGCAGGTTTGTCCACTTGGTTAAGGACTTTTGTTGGACTAAGCTGACTGAGTCCTTTGAACATATCCTTTGTCGATGGAAGTCTTAGTTTGACTTGCTCACAAGCAACTCTAACATGGACAGGCATCTTTCTTTTGTGTGACGCACCCTTTCCTCCACACTTTGGCGTTTCTGTTCATTGGCTACAAATTCCAGTACATGTTTACTACACTCATTTGTGTACTTGTACCCAAATTCCACGAACTAGGCAGTTCCATTGTTTTTCAACCATAAAGGCATTTGGGGAGTGGGAGGGCGCGGTGTTAAGTGCCGACCGGACGCAACCCCCCTCTCAATTTCCGAACTCCAAGTCATCGCCGTCCGTTGTCAGATTCCTTGCCTCGTGGAATTAATCAGCACTCAGCACTTGCAGAGACAGGTCGAGGAGGGTTTTGGTGCCAGATCAATGTCTCAAACACTCAAATCAGTAATACTACGGATATCGATGTGTGCATGCACATATCAGTTTTCTTGATGTGGATAAATTGAACAAAATTCATTTTGAACTAAAGGCTATGTAGTTGGGTTCGTTTGGGGCAATCACTATCCAAAAGGGGCCAAAAAAGGGCCAAAGGGCCAACTGATATATGGGGGGCCAACTGTGTTTGAAAAGGGCCAAAAATCTCGGATTTGGCCCTAAAAAGGGCCAAAATGGCAACCCTGCCCACCGCTCTCAACGCCCAACGCTAGTTTATGAACGAACGATAACTCTAGAAGCATTGACTGGTTGGGCTCTTCAACACTGAAGTTTAAGATGCTGAGGTCAATTGTAGGAATGGCTCTAACTGATAATAGATAATATCGACTAAGCAAATTCATTATTAGATGTTCAATTACCGAAGTAAAATGTCGCTATAAGCATCATGACAATATATTAGTCCTTTGAAAAGTTAAAAAGTAAACAAATGAAAAAAGCAAGATAACAACAAGGGAAGAAAATCTGGATGAATTGCCAGTATCGACGCGTAGAATTTTCAAGTAATTACCAGGCGTATCAGTAAGTACTGATATCGATTAGCGCTCATTCCTAGATGACCAATATGCTGAAAGTAAACAAAAACCGAATTACTATAAATTATAAACAGCATGCCAATTTGTAGCTTTTTCCTTCAGAACCGATGCCGATTTGGAGAGAATTGCAGATTTGAGCATCCTCGAGGTAACGGTCTCGATGTACCATCACAATTTGATAATCATTGTAGTAACGCAAGAAGTTGACAAAACGGTGATTATCCCCAGACGAATTTTCATTATCCCCAGACGCATATTTGAAACTCCGCTCTTTTAAACAATTATCCACATTCCAGAATATGGAATATTTCCATATGCACATAGAAATAAGGAAAGTTAATAAAATATCTATAAAAACATAAAATTAACCAACATTAAAATCAGTTGTTACTACATATACACAATATGCGTCGACTTCGAAGTGGGTGTCATGGTAGGCACTTTGATAAAATTTTCAAACTCAAAATATCTTGATTTGACTCAGTCAGGGGGATGGGACTTGAAAAAACATAAAATTTGATACCTTATTTGTTTCTCTACGACCTACGGTTCCAGAGTTATTTATATTTTTCTACTGAAATTTGTTGTCAACTTTACAGAGAGAATCTGTGATCTCACTGCTGCCTCAAAACCAGCATCTCGCGGCGATCGGGAAATTTTGAGTCTTGCAGTCAACATGGCCCACTTATTGTTTTCAGTAATTTTGTTTCAATTAAAAAATAAATGGCAAGTGTTAGATATCATTTTAAAGGTCAGAAAATAAGCTTTATTTTCATATAAATCATTTTCATGTATGGAAAGTATGGAAAAAATTAATGATAAATGAAAATGGGGAAAAAATATGAGGTTTTTGTCCTAAAAAGTGGGGTAGGTGGCGGGAAAAATAAAATAATGAGCGAGTGTATCAATTTTGATGAAATTTGGCAGAGATGCTCTTCAATTAATTGTCTATCGATGTATGAAGTATAATTAAAATGTATCCATAATTTAAAAAGTTCTTATAATTCAAAAATGTATAAATTTTTATTACATAAGTTTTCTGAGAAATACAATCAGGAATTGAGAATGAAATACACCGTTAGAAAGCTTGTTTTGTGCCCTTTATAATGATACCAAAATTAGTCACATAGGTTCACAAATAACGCCATGGTGACCAACACGGTAAAGGGTCAAAAATAAAGTTCCAAAAAACGAGTTTCACCTTACAGTGAGCCTATCGGCGGCCACTGGACTGGAGTTATCAAAGTGCCTAGTCATGGTCATGGCCGAATGGTTTAGTCGTATGCCCCGGAAGTTTGACCATAATCGATGTTGTGGGTTCGAATCCTGGTAACGTCACTTTTTTTTTTTTTTATAATTCCGTCTTCTTTTTACAGAACGTTGAAAGGGATAAATGTCCCATCCATCCTCCCCCCCACCTCTTTTTTTTTATTATTAAACTCTCTCTCTCTCTCTCTCTCTCTCTCTCTCTCTCTCTCTCTCTCTCTCTCTCTCTTTCTTGTTTTTTTTCTAGTTTCTAGCAAATATATTCGTCCCCACTCCGATCTCAAATAGTGTCTAAAAAGAATAAATAATTAAAAAGCAGACAAACAGAAATATTCAGAGAGCGACCAAATGGTCAGATAGAGGAGAGAAAAAAAAACAATAATTGTTTTAAAAATAAAATCAATAATTGTTTTTAAAATAAAAACAATTTAAGAAATTCATGCTCAGAAACGGAACATTTACATAAAGGTTTAGCAAACAAAAAACTCTAAGGTTTAGGTCAAAATATAAAAAAAAAAAGAAAAAGAGAGATTTCCTCGGAGCAGGGAATAGCGTTAACAATAATAATAATAATAATAATAATAATAATAATATAATAATAATAATAATAATAATAATAATAATAATAATAATAATAATAATAATGATAATAATAATAATAATAATAATAATAATAATAATAATAATAATAATAATAATAATAACAATTATATAATAATAATAATAATAATAATAATAATAATAATAATAATAATAATAATAATAATTAATAGTAGTATGATAATGAGAGTATTAATAATAAAAATAATACTATTATTGATAATAATATAATAATGATTATGATGGTAATAGTAATAATAATAACAAATATTACAATTATTATTATTATTATTATTATTATTATTATTATTATCATTGACCAAAACAAACAAAAAACAATAATAGATATAGAGCAAATTAAATAATGAAATAATATTATCGGAGAAATAAAAAATTCAACTGATTTTAAAAAAACTCTTGCTCGGAACTCGGAACCTGTCTGGGGATAACGAATTTTTATTATCCCCAGACAGGCGTCTGGGAATAATGACAGCCTTGACAAAAAGGGAAGAGAGCTTCGTACTTCTTAATTCTTAGTAAAAAAATAAAATTTGATTGAGCTCAATGAAACCTATATCAATATCAATATCATTTTAACGTGCTTTTCAACACGAATCTAATGATACCAAAATTGTGAAAATCAGATAGGCAGAAGAAAAGTTATGTTTGTTTAAAGGCTGAAAAATTGTCTTCTATTAGTATTTGCCTTTGTTATTCACTGACGGACTTTGTGACTAGGGAGTTTAAGTTTAATAGAAATTCTAGATGTACCTCACACACTTGAAACCAATGTCATATGAAAGAGCTGGAAACACAGATTACATAACAGTTTGAATTTTGTTTCTATCTTGGTTAGAAATGTAGTTACGGCAGTTCAAAGTCTGAAATTTCAGACCGATTTTTACCCCAAAATTACCATTGCAAAGTTGTGACCGAAATCGCGTGATGTTAATAAAAAATGGTTAAAACTGTCAATATGGAGTTCTTATCATATATTGTATACCAAAATGTTCATCTTATCGAGGACAATGCATTTACATTAATAAAGAGGAAGATAAACATTTCAAATTAACACATTATTACATAATATGACACAAATGTTACATAAATAATCAAAAACTCAGCTAGATGTAAAAAACAATTTGCTCTATCACTTTTGGATTTATCCCAAATATCTCACTGAAACAATTGCAAATAATTCCCCTCTTTTAATTAATACATAGAGAATAAAAAAGGGTTTGAGAGTATTTAAATGAAAAGATATAAACATGTTGTGTAATGACATAATGAGTTTATTTTGACCTATGGCAATTTAATTGCATATAAATAAAATGGTAGATTGAAAAAGTTCAAATAAATTGAAACAGATTCCCTATTATAATTAGAAGGAAAGTTCTGGCTTTTAATACTTTAAAAAATTCTGCTGAACCACTTTGGGTTTATTGCTATTACATCATTTGAACTGACAAATGTAATTTTATTCCCCCCCCCCCCCCCCCCCCCCCCCCCCACCCGCCCCTTCTCTCTCAATGTATATAAATAACTAATAGAACTTCTTACCATAATAATTATTAAGGCTAAGGCCTTTAGAATATGGATACAAATGATAAACATATGGGACAGAAACTTGATGACTTGATGGCAAAGTAAAATTAAATTAAATTAAAGCAATTGGTATTTTTAAAATATCGATATTATTAATATCGGATTTCACAAAGAGAAGAAATATACGAACTTTTAAAACAAAAACTATAAAATGCCTATAAATAAAGTTTGAAAGTATGTATTCAAAATAAAAACATAGTAAATAATAGTACTGAAAATATTATGGCCTAAATTTAACATAATACATATAACTAAATTTAAAATATAAGATATCACCCGGCAGCATGATGAGAAGATAATGTAAACAAGGCATTTCGGCGCAGAATTAAAAGGTGTCTACGCATCGATATAGAGCCCTGAAATTTTGCACGAATAAAGTGTAGATGTTATTCTAAAAACAAGCGTTTAAATTTTAAAAATACACGCGGTAAATAAAAAAATAAATGCATTTGAAAATTGCCAAATTTTAACTTTATATAACTTCTGGAATTATTAATGGATTTTTCCTTAATTGGCACCATTTAAAAGGAAATTGAAAGACGAAAATAATGATACCAAAATATCTGCGATATTCCTCTTTATAACGAAGTTATGCATCTTTAATTGAACCCCCCAAAACGCGAACGGCAATTTCCAGTCACAACTTTCCTATGGGCGAGTTGGGTCAAAATTTGACTGCCACTGCTGCTGCTCACTAAACTGCCTATTGTGACCTGAAAATTGTTGCATTTCCGGTAATAACCACCATTTGGATTTCAAAACTGGTGTGAAATGGCCGCTAAGATTTGAGTAAGGATTTTGCTGGAACGAATTTTATGGATGCGGTATACAACTTTGCCCTGAATTTAATTTTATATAAAAGTTAAGATGTTAAATAAACGTGCCATCATGAAATTTTGATTTACTGAGGTCTAATCTTTTAATTATCCAAAGCTAAATTATACCCTATTTTATCCATAATGAAAAGTTATACTAAATTGGCATTGATTTTAAAATAAACTACAAACGATAGAGTAATTCCTCCTGAAGAGAATAAGACATAAATCATTAAAATCCATCCATAAACAAAAAATCTATGAGACCCATCACTCGAAAGTCCAAAAAATCGGGACACAGCCACTAGCCCATTTATCGGCTACCTGCTGGTGGGCCAAATGGACGTTTACCAAAGTGCCTAGCCCACACTTAAGACTTAGGTTTAAGTTAATAAGGCATTATCATTAAGGCTTATTGCGCTACTCGTAGTCAGAAAAGACCCATGACCATACATTAAATGTAGCAATGACTATGACATATTTGCGGAAAATACTTCGTTTAAATCAAAGCCCTATCTCTACTGAGTAAGAATCTTTTTGAATTGTGAAAAGCCATTCATTAATTTAAAAAAGTTATGCAGTTTCAAAGGTGTCAGTGTCAGTGTCATTTTTTGAAGACTCACACTCACTCACAAATCACAAAGAGAAAAAAAATACGGAAAATATGGGACGCTTTTCTGCGTTTTATTCTGGTTTGTGGCTGTATCGCGCTTAATAGATGGAATATGATATTGAAACTTGGCAATTTTAGGACAAATTTCTCAGAAAATATGATGAAGACATCAGAAGAGGGTACTACCTCAAACTCGGGGACCCAAATAATTTTGGAGGTTTGGGAGGGGGGAAACTTTTTAATAGAAACAAAGTCTAGTAGGGGGTTTGGGAGGGGAGAGACTTTTAAAAAAAAAAAAGTTTCCCCCCTCCCAAACCCCAAAAATTATTTTAAAAAAAAGTTTCCCCCCTCCCAAAACCCACAAATTATTTGGGTCCCCGAGTTTGCGGTAGTACCCAGAAGAGCTCTAACTTGTACTTGTATAGTTTAGAGCTGTATGGCTAGGGTCAACTGTCATTTTGTTAAAATATATATTGAATATTGATCATTTGGAACATTTCCGAAGAGTAATTTTGCATTAACAACCCCATACAAATGATGTGAAAAATGCCTGCTAAATTATTATCAATCAAAATAGTCAGTGAGACCACGACTTATGTTTTTTTCTGAGAGAGGGAGAGAGAGCGAGTGTGTGCGTGTGCGTTAATTTACTGTGAGGAAAAGAGAAATTGCACAAGTCTATTTCAAAGGGGACAATGATTGTTTAAAAGTGGAATTGTCAACTGATTAGTAAGACAACATGCGATAGACGACATTAGCACCCCTATGACGTAACACAATGAACAAATGCCAAAAAAAAAGCGAGAGAGGTGGATCTTCAGACTTTTGTGGCAGAGGTGACAGAGGTGCCGCGAAAGTGTGAAGGTCCACCTCTCTCGCATTTTTTTGGGGCATTTGTTCATTGTGTTACATCATTATTTTTTATTATTATTATTTATTTATTTTTTGAATTATTATTTTTTTTTAAATTATTATTTTAAAATTATTACTATTATTATTATTTTGTGTTTCGTTGACGATGACGATGTATCTGTTGTTGTGTAGTGATGGTGGTGTACATATGGTGGTTGTGATTGTAGTGGTGGTGGTGGTGGTGGTCATGATGTAGTAGTGGTAGTGACAATGACCATAAGAATAATGATGATGGTGGTGGTGGCGGTTGCTGTAGTTTTGATAACGATGTGGTAGTGGTAATAATGATGATGATGTGATGGTAGTGGTGGTGGTAGCGACGATGATGAGGAGGAGGATGATGATGTAAAGGTAGTGGTGGTTGCTATAGTTTTGATAACGATGTGGAGGTTGCTGTGGTAGTATTAGTATGATGATGTGGTGGTGGCTATAGTAGTAGATGTAGTTTATTGATGGTAACCTAATTCTATTATTTGCAGGAGCACTGAGATATGAGTCATGAGCAATGGCGAGAATGTGTGTGTTTGTGTGTGGGAGAGAGAGAGATTCCTGGAACCTTTATAAAATATATTTAACTAACTGTAAAAAAAACAATAAATGGGGACGGAACTATTCTCATTAAAGTAATCTGACAGATAGTTGATAGATTTCAAGATGTGAACTAATGATCAAGTCGGAGAGGTGGGGATGGAGAAATTTTCATGGATTGGATTGGGGTAACAAAAACAAAACAAAACACGATCTTGTCAAGTTTCAGACTTGAAGGAAAAGTTGAAACGTTCCAAATCTCAATTCTCAGTCACACAAAATGTTTCAATCATCCCTCCTTTTCTTTCCTTCTCAAACTAACTCAAACACTCTCATTTAACTTCAAGCCATTCGACAACACGCCATTTTGAACAGAAAATACAGTGTTGTGTTCAGTGAGGGGACAAAGATGGAAGAGCGCTTTTACTACTTCCAATAGTGATTATGCCGTGAAATCACTATTCGTATTACTACTGCGAATAAGGACTTCGAAAGACATTTCCATGAGGAAGTTTGGATATCCATTTAATCATTAATATAGATATTATCCGCAAAAGATGCTTTAAAAGTCTTATACCAATTAGTAAATCTTTCAAATTATATCTAAAAAATATAAGACAGAATTTATGTAAAAAGGATTAATTAAAGGCAAAGGTTAAAACCAAATAAGAGCCTAAATAAATATGGATTATTTCCCTTGTTCTGAATTTTGTAATTTGGCTAAGTATCTGGAGGAAAAATAACCAAATATCCCCCAAAATGTTCTGCTGCTTCTAGTGGCCATAAAGAGAGTTTATTACTGATCATATTTTGGCTACTTTTAACTTGTTAATTTGGTGCTTTTGCGTGATACAAATAAAGTCTGGGATATCTAACGCTTCATCAAAACTTTCAAAGATGGCTGTATCTCGTTTGCAAATCTAAATCAATAAACTTATTGAAAACAAGCCATTTTCTGGTCTATTTTAGATAATATTTTTTCTTTTTTTTCTTTTGATAAATATCACTTGAACTCCAGGTGAGCACGTCAGTATATTTACTATTAGTCATTGAAGTGGTGCCTGGATGTGAAATTTCAGCCGTTAAAAAAAGAGAGACAAGGAAAAGGCGATCCCGTGACTGTGATGTGAATATGATGTAAAAAATAAATTGAAACACACACACAGAGAGAGAGAGAGAGAGAGAGAGAGAGATAAATAAATAGAGAGAGAGGTTCATATCATGAACAAATCCTCACCCTAATCAGGTTAAAATCTTAGGTTTGCTTTGCTTGTTTTGCTATTGATAAGCAGGCATGGGGTGTCACTCTATTCGAGAGATATCTCGATTTTCGTAAGTTTACTGTTGTGACCACTTATTAAAATAATAATAATATTTGATGATAATTAATAATGTAATAAGAATAATAAAGCGTGATTAACATTAACGAATGCTGATGATAATGACATTTAATATTATTTTTGAAAGTTGTTATTCTGTATTTATTTGTATGAGACCAGTAAGACAATTCTCTGGAATCTCAGACACTCTACAGTTTTGGTCAAGTGGAACTCATTTCCCATTTGTTCAATTCCCATCTGTGAACGTTGACTTGTTTCTATATTATTTTTACCTTTTCTTTAGCACCATTATCTTTAAATTTGGAAATGAATCTTTAGACATTGAGATGAACTTTGACTTTTCAGGAGGGGGAGGTGGTGGCAGTGCTGGTGCTCAGAGAAATCTGTTTGGTGGAGGAGATGGAGGGCAGCGGGTGACTTTCCGTGACAGTTTTGGAACTGCCGGGAATCAGGGAGTCAACCCAGGCACCAACCAATTCAAATGGAATTCTGGACAACAAACACAGAGTGGGCAGGTCACCTCCCAGACACCAGCAATGGACATGGTGTAAGTCTTGTTTTTATTGCTATGGTCAAGGATTTCATATTTTGTGATGATGTTTAACTATTCTATATTAACTATGCAGACACAGCTGTGAATCATGACCTGCAGAATTATGCGTTCTGATCTGATGTAAAGCACTTTGAGACTTTGATGTGAAAAACGTTATATAAGAACAATTATTATTATTATTATTATTATTATTATTATTATTATTATTATTATTATTATTATTATTATTATTATTATTATTATTATTATTATTATTATTATTGTTATTATTATTATTGTTATTATTATTATTAGTATTATTATTATTATTATTATTATTATTATTATTATTATTATTATTATTATTATATTATTATTATTATTATTATTATTATTACTATTATTATTAATATGATTATTTCTAGTAAACAGTGACAAAAAACAAGTGATTTTACAGTATATTATACAGCATTAAACAAAACAGGAGAACACAACCAGAAGTCAATCATAAACTATCTATTGTCATTTTCAGCAATGTTCTTCCAAAAGAGATGGATGCCTGGGAGCAAACAAAGATGTGGCCATTTTCTTGTCTGTCTGTGGAAAAAGAACTGCCATGTTTACCAGGTAAATGGAAAAACAGTCGAGAACGGATATATCGACATTGTTGGGACTGCGGTAAAACATCAATATAAGTGTGATGTCATATATCAGTCGTTCCAAAAAATGAAAGGGAAACAAATGAGAAAATGCAAGATAATAACAAGGGAAGTCAATCTTGATGATTTGGTGACCTTTAAAAGGGCCGATTTTTAAAAGTCTGTTATTATGGTCTTCTCTGAAGGCAAAGAATAATTTGATGGACCCTTTCCTCAGCACTGAGAAGGACGTCAAATAAGGAATTGCCCATGTGAAGTTGCTGTGCACAACAGTGTAGGGTCTTGGTAGCTACTATAGTGGTATGGGTGGAAACTGGTCCCAATGGTGCACTCTCCTCATTATGACTCCACATCAGCAACAATGGCATCTTCTAGAATTTAACTATTGTCGAGTGGTATCAAGAATAAGTACCAGTAATAGTGACATTGACCTTGTCGATAATATCGAGACCGAGAAGTTGAGCATTGTCACTGAACATAAGAGAAGTTGAGAAAGTTATTTTTATTTTTTTTGGAAGGGGTAAGAAGTCTACCTCATTTACCAAAACTCAGACCGGGACCAGGGCAGCTTACAAAGATCAACAGCCTCGCACTCAATGGGTGATGTTAGGAGCGTTTCTCATCAGCCTATTTATTGAAAGCCATGTAATATTGATATCGGGAATTCCATTACTGGTATCAGTACCGAGAAAAGCTGACACGATCAGGATTAGACCTCACTGCTGACATCTCATCATGGTAATGATCAATGACTGGATGTCGCATTTTCTTTGATTGTTATTTTATATCACAGCATTTTCATTGGCTGTTGTGTCTTACCTCACTGCTGGATATCTTGACTATATAAATTGTTTTAATTCTTTTTTAGACAAATTATTGTCAGTATCAATAGTTCACAACGCCGATATAACCGTCTTGTAAAATTTATGTCAATATAGGTGATTTTTATTTACTAATGTTATATATATTTTTTAAAATGGGACTTTAATGTCGTGTCGATATAAGCATGATGTCGATATATATAAGTGAAACAAAATATTTGCACAGAAATAGTAATAAGTAAAATGGGTGACCTTTATCACCATTTAGGCAAAATGCACCTCAATGATCACAATGTTTATTTTAGTAGACATCCACTCTTTATATTTTTATTTAGGTATATTTTATATGGAGATCTTATTGAAAATATCCTTTGTATTTTAAGTATTGATACTGAAAACCTTTTTAGGACGGAGACTGATGTAGTGACCCAGTTCTATAATTTTGTAATTTCTGTCTCTGATTATAGATAATATATTGTTTTGATTTATGTTTTTATTTTTTGTTTTGTCTATTTTAGAATTTCATGACCTCAGTGTGGAGGAAATCAGATTAGAGGCCTATGAAGCCCAGAAATCAGGAAATATGCAAGCATTTGTAAGTCACTTGTATGAAATCTCACACAGATTTTATTTATTTCAAATATCATAACATGGGTTATATGATCTTTATTTGTTCAAGAAATACACATATTCTTCAATTCTTGAATCCATTGAACACACCTCAATCATTATGACAACACACCTCAATCATTATGACAACACACCTCAAATATTATGACAACACACCTCAATCATTATGACAACACACCTCAATCATTATGACAACACACCTCAATCATTATGACTGAGTGGCTGTGCTGGACAAATTTATTGATGCGTGTTGTAGATATAAAAAACTTAAGATAATATCAAAACCCAAGCATTCATATTTTGATCTGTTACTTTATAAACTATTGAATCAATTAGATTGAAACTTGGCAATGCGACTCTGATTACAACAAAACACGTTATGGTTTATTTTATTTCTTTTAGACACATCAATTCACTAGTTAATTAGCTAAATAATGCCGTATAAAAATCTCGGAAGAAACTCAGTCCCCCTGAGTTCAAAACTGACCAGATTTACAATTTACAGTAAATTTCTATCGAACACAACATAATGTCATTTTAAGCACATGAAGCACCCTTTTTGTAAGCACATGAAGCACCCTTTCAGAGTGTGGCAAAAATAATACATAACAAAATTTCACACTCATAACTGTCACAATTTCAATGATGAATTGTTTTTCTTTGAATCATATAAAGCTAGGTGCACATGGGTTTTATTTTCAAGTCTAATATTCGAATGCAATTTTGGGCTTGATTTAAAGTTGTTGTAATGGACAGTATTTTTATAGGATAATTTGAGAGCATTTCTAGTTTGATATTGAGCCCATACTTCGGATTATCGGACCTGCAAATGGTAAGCATATGCCGATTTAATGCGATGGATTTTGAAATGTTAAATCAGCACAGTTCAAAACATTGTCATATGGACTGTTTAAGAATGTAGAAAATGAAACCAAACAAGGATCTCTATTTCACAGCATTGAAAACATCAAGAAAAGAACACAGAATTCTTCAGGGAGGACAACGGACTTTTGGGAAAATGGCAAAATGAGTTTGACATTGTCCAAAGAAAGCTGGATTGACTTTCAACAAACCATTATCTTGTAAAATCCTTCCTTGTGAAAGACCTAATTTGATTGCAGCAGGGAACAAGTATGTCAGAAGTAAAAGCAAAAAGGGATGAAAGCTACAGCATCTACCTCCACAAATCATGGATAATTGATAAATGTTCATCACATTAATGGAAAAGATAGGCAGTCTACAGATGGAAAGTACACGAGGCAGATTCCAGCAAGCAAATAGAGGAGGATTATTTATGCTGCCTTTATTATAAAGTTTATAGAATTGTCCAGTCAGTCCATTTTTACAGACACAGATATTCAATAACATTCAAGGAATTGATGGAGCAGACTCTAACATTTTGACACAGATATTCAATGACATTCAAGGAATTGATGGAGCACACTCTAACATTTTGACACAGATATTCAATAACATTCAAGGAATTGATGGAGCACACTCTGACATTTTGACACAGATATTCAATGACATTCAAGGAATTGATGGAGCACACTCTAACATTTTGACACAGATATTCAACGACATTCAAGGAATTGGTGGAGCACACTCTAACATTTTGACACAGATATTCAATAACATTCAAGGAATTGATGGAGCACACTCTGACATTTTGACACAGATATTCAACGACATTCAAGGAATTGATGGAGCACACTCTAACATTTTGACACAGATATTCAACGACATTCAAGGAATTGATGGAGCACACTCTTAACATTTTGACACAGATATTCAATAACATTCAAGGAATTGATGGAGCACACTCTGACATTTTGACACAGATATTCAACGACATTCAAGGAATTGGTGGAGCACACTCTAACATTTTGACACAGATATTCAATAACATTCAAGGAATTGATGGAGCACACTCTGACATTTTGACACAGATATTCAACGACATTCAAGGAATTCATGGAGCACACTCTAACATTTTGACACAGATATTCAATGACATTCAAGGAATTGGTGGAGCACACTATGACATTTTGACACAGATATTCAATGACATTCAAGGAATTGATGGAGCACACTATGACATTTTGACACAGATATTCAATGACATTCAAGGAATTGGTGGAGCACACTGACATTTTGACACAGATATTCAATAACATTCAAGGAATTGATGGAGCACACTCTTTCCTTCACCCAACAGATGCTCATAGTAATGGACAACACATTCTATCACAATACTTTTGGCCATGAAGTCACAATTCTTACCTCTGCTGTATGAGCTACAACCAAGAGAAACATCTTCAGCATCGTCAAGACCTTTCAACAGTTTAGAAACCGGCATTTTCAACTCCAATCTTATCATTCTCCATAGAATCCTTTTGAACTTATTTGGGTCAAGGTCACAATTAAAAACAAGACCTTTCAATGATCCAACATCAAGAAAATGAGATGAAATATTCCACAAGACTTGGATAATTTGTTCCTTTACCAATTGTGAGGAGATTGTATAGTGACTAGAACAAGGATATTGACAAAATGAAGGACTTTATTTCATCCAACCAATGACCTTCATTTATTTAGACTCACTGGATTCTGCTTGACGTTTTTAAACAAACTAAATACAAATTCCTATCAAAAATTGTCTACTGAAATGTAATAACATCCCAATACAATTTCTTTTCAATTACAATGTCGTACACCAAGCATAACGTCCCATTCTAATTCTAATTGTGAATCATGAACACAAACGGGAAAGGCTGAGAGTCAGATAATCACCCACCTTGTCAGTCATGAACACAAATGGGAAAGGCTGAGAGTCAGATAATCACCCACCTTGTCAGTCATGAACACAAATGGGAAAGGCTGAGAGTCAGATAATCACCCACCTTGTCAGTCCAGAACTCATCAGAAATACGTTCCTGTCCCATTTAGGACTTTTGTAATTTTAGAGTATTTTTCCTCTTTTTAAACATGCGTTTGAAATTGTGATTATGAAACTGTCAGTGTTATAATTTTATAGAAATAAATAACAATGTGAAATTGAATGTAAGCTTCAATTTAATAAATGATAACTGATAATGTGGACGTTTCAGGTTTTCCCATTTATATCATCTTAACAATGCCATTCTCACATACCTCATCTGTCTGTAGTGTTTCATTCATCTTGTTTTGTTGATAAAGGGGAAACCCGAAACATCTGCATTGTTGTATAGAGTTATTCAAATAATGGTGGTGATTATGACAGGGCTATTTTTAGGCAATATAGAGATTTCTGACACATACGCAAGTCGGACAGTTTTTACAGTGGAGGCAGGTATAATAAGATGTTGTTATAAGATAATTTGTCATTGTGTTCCTTTCATTTCAGAACCAAAAGCTTCAAGGCATAGCACATCAATACCAGACCAAGAGGAACCAGTTGAGACACATGTCAATGGAGGTCAAACAAAAGCTGGTATGGAAATGCTTGTTGATTTGATATGAAACTCTTTCCCTTGTCATTTGAGTTTACTACATTAAACCTCAGCTATTCTAGTTAAGTACATGTTATACCTTGTCTATTCTAGTTTAGTACACGTTATATCTTGTCTATTCTAGTTTAGTACACGTTATATCTTGTCTATTCTAGTTTAGTACACGTTATACCTTGTCTATGCTAGTTTAGTACACGTTATATCTTGTCTATTCTAGTTTAGTACACGTTATATCTTGTCTATTCTAGTTAAGTACACGTTATATCTTGTCTATTCTAGTTTAGTACACGTTATACCTTGTCTATTCTAGCTTAGTACA
The DNA here is from genome assembly GCF_034508935.2 of Berghia stephanieae. Lineage (NCBI taxonomy): Eukaryota > Metazoa > Mollusca > Gastropoda > Nudibranchia > Aeolidiidae > Berghia > Berghia stephanieae. The sequence goes on from NC_088370.1 coordinate 373,103, forward strand.
CGTTATACCTTGTCTATGCTAGTTTAGTACACGTTATATCTTGTCTATTATAGTTTAGTACACGTTATATCTTGTCTATTCTAGTTTAGTACACGTTATACCTTGTCTATGCTAGTTTAGTACACGTTATATCTTGTCTATTCTAGTTTAGTACACGTTATACCTTGTCTATTCTAGTTTAGTACACGTTATATCTTGTCTATTCTAGTTAAGTACACGTTATATCTTGTCTATTGTAGTTTAGTACACGTTATACCTTGTCTATGCTAGTTTAGTACACGTTATACCTTGTCTATTCTAGTTTAGTACACGTTATACCTTGTCTATTCTAGTTTAGTACACGTTATACCTTGTCTATTCTAGTTTAGTACACGTTATACCTTGTCTATTCTAGTTTAGTACACGTTATACCTTGTCTATTCTAGTTTAGTACACGTTATACCTTGTCTATTCTAGTTCTAGTGTTTGGAATTATTGATTTGTTATGCAATGTACAAGTTGGTAGAAATGGATTCTGTCAAATGGTATCAATCATATGTTTATTTGGATGTGGAGTTCCTTTACGTTCAGGACCTTTTCCAGCGATATCTTCAACAGTGACTTTTTGTTCATCTTAAGGCTAAGGCCCCCCGTGGGTCTGGTATGCTACAAAAATCAATATTATATCTTTGTTGCTTGTTTATATACATAGACGTGGTTGTTTGATTAAAATTAGATGCTCTAAGCTTTCAAAAATAAATGTTCATGTTTTACATCTCTTGTTGACACGGTTAAAATGCTGACCTAGCGTTTTACGCATTACTTTATTTTGAGTTGACCATTTTAAAATCTCTTTGTAAGGTGATAAATATACATTTATTAAACATTGTGGCAAAATTACAGCCAATTTTGGTAGTTACCTTTTGAGATCTACTTGAAATAGTCAGACAAGTTACAGTGATTGCACAACTCCGGTTTCACCGGAAAAAAACTCCGGTCTGGAGCAAAACATTCCGGGTTCCGGGCAACTTCCGTTAAATTCCGGTGAGGTCAATTTGTTCCAAGGATCCCCCCCCCCCCCTTTCCAACTACCACATCATCACTACCACTACTACTGCAACCACCACCACATCATCATCAGTCCACAACTACTACTACAACCACCACCACCACATCATCATCACTACCACTACCACAACTACCATCACTACTACTACTACTACTACTACTACTACTACAAAAACCACCACTACAACACCATCATCATCACGACCACTACTACTACAACCACCACCACCACATCATCACTACTACTCAACCACCACCACCACATTGTCATCACTACCACGACTTGCTACTACAACCACCACCACATCACCATTACTACCTCTACTACTACAACCGCCACTACCACATCATCATCACTACCATTTGTACTGCAACCACCACTATTACAACCACCACCACATCATCATCACTACCACTACTACTACTACAACAACAACCACTATCACTTCCTCATCATCACTATTACTATTACTACAACCACCAACACCACATCATCCTCACTACCACCAGTACTACAATCTCTACCATTAGGTTTTGGCACTTTACTTCATTTGAAATTAGGAAACTTTGTGTATCATAATATCATTTTAATCAGTTATCTATTTAGAATTGATACTATACAATCTGTATGCCAAATACCATTCCAATTCCTTTTTCTTGTGTGCGGAAATTCCTCTTTCGGCATTGAAATTCCTACAAGTGGTGTCTGAAACTCTTGTGAGCCAAATTTAAAGTTGGCGTCTCTGCAAGTTAGTCAAAAATGACATTTTGAGAAAAACGCAAAAATACATTTCATATGCCTAAAAACAAGACTAGGCTCAAATTATTCAAGGGTAATTTTAGGAGTTTTAGACCCCTTTTTGAGTTTTGAAATCTAAGGAAATGGATTCTACAGATATTTTTACATTTGAATCCTTAATCTCAAAATTTGAGAAGCACAGGACCCGTGGATCCCCTTAATGAAAAGTTTTGTTATTGTTGACTTTAAGAAACCAAAACGATTTGAAACCTGAGTTGCCGACAAACCTGCTCTGCACATGCCGATTATTTGGTTTCTTTCGGTGATGGTTAAACGACCCATGATCATAAAAATACAAGTACAAATTGAATGGGGTCTAATTTTATTTTGTCTACCTTTCTACAAAACCATTATGATGTATGTGCATGCGTCGTATTATAACCTTTGTCTTTTCTTTTTCAATCGAGATTCACAAAAAATGATTTTCTTTTCCTCCCAACTTGTGTACGCCATTTATTGGATTTTGTAGTGTAAGATTTCGACATGCGTTCTTTAAACTGTCATAAAAAGAAGTGAGTCAATCGAATAACAACAAATTAGTATCAAATGTTACAAAATTGGACAATTTATCTTATTGTCTATGTTCCATGTAATTGTTTTAAATTGCGAATGAATAGAAACAGTTCAAAGACTGTTGCGTTAATCATGGTGATGAGTAAAGTTTACGACACATTAAACCTAATCTACTCTAGCTTAAAACACATTAAACCTCACTTGTTCTAGTTTATTAAGCATTAAACATCGTCTATTCTAGTTTACTACACATTATACATCATCTATTCTAGTTTACTACACATAAACATCATCTATTCTAGTTTACTACACATAAACATCATCTATTCTAGTTTACTACACATAAACGTCATCTATTCTAGTTTACTACACATTAAACATCGTCTATTCTAGTTTACTACACATTATACATCATCTATTCTAGTTTACTACACATAAACGTCATCTATTCTAGTTTACTACACATAAACGTCATCTATTCTAGTTACTACACATTAAACATCGTCTATTCTAGTTTACTACACATTATACATCATCTATTCTAGTTTACTACAAATAAACATCATCTATTCTAGTTTACTACACATAAACATCTATTCTAGTTTACTACACATCAAACATCGTCTATTCTAGTTTACTACACATAAACATCATCTATTCTAGTTTACTACACATTAAACATCGTCTATTCTAGTTTACTACACATTATACATCATCTATTCTAGTTTACTACACATAAACGTCATCTATTGTAGTTTACTACACATTAAACATCATCTATTCTAGTTTACTACACATAAACATCATCTATTCTAGTTTACTACACATTAAACATCGTCTATTCTAGTTTACTACACATTATACATCATATATTCTAGTTTACTACACATAAACATCATCTATTCTAGTTTACTACACATAAACATCATCTATTCTAGTTTACTACACATAAACGTCATCTTTTCTAGTTTACTACACATAAACGTCATCTATTCTAGTTTACTACACACAAACGTCATCTATTCTAGTTTACTACACATAAACGTCATCTATTCTAGTTTACTGCATATTAAACATCGTCTATTCTAGTTTACTACACATTAAACATCATCTATTCTAGTTTACCACACATAAACGTCATCTACTCTAGTTTACTACACATAAACATCGTCTATTCTAGTTTACTATACATAAACATCGTCTATTCTAGTTTACTACACATTAAACATCGTCTATTCTAGTTTACTACACATTATACATCATCTATTCTAGTTTACTACACATAAACATCATCTATTTTAGTTTACTACACATAAACGTCATCTATTCTAGTTTACTACACATAAACGTCATCTATTCTAGTTTACTGCATATTAAACATCATCTATTCTAGTTTACTACACATAAACGTCATCTACTCTAGTTTTCTACACATTAAACATCATCTATTCTAGTTTACTATACATAAACATCATCTATTCTAGTTTTCTACACATAAACTTCATCTATTCTAGTTTACTACACATAAACATCTATTCTAGTTTACTACACATAAACGTCATCTATTCTAGTTTACTACATAAACATCTATTCTAGTTTACTACACATAAACGTCATCTATTCTAGTTTACTACACATAAACGTCATCTATTCTAGTTTACTACACATAAACATCTATTCTAGTTTACTACACATAAACATCTATTCTAGTGTACTACACATTAAACATCGTCTATTCTAGTTTACTACACATTATACATCATCTATTCTAGTTTACTACACATAAACATCTATTCTAGTTTACTACACATAAACATCATCTATTCTAGTTTACTACACATAAACATCATCTATTTTAGTTTTCTACACATAAACGTCATCTATTCTAGTTTACTACACATAAACGTCATCTATTCTAGTTTACTACACATAAACATCTATTCTAGTTTACTACACATAAACATCATCGATTCTAGTTTACTACACACAAACGTCATCTATTCTAGTTTACTACACATAAACGTCATCTATTCTAGTTTACTACACATAAACGTCATCTATTCTAGTTTTCTACACATTAAACATCATCTATTCTAGTTTACTATACATAAACATCATCTATTCTAGTTTTCTACACATAAACGTCATCTATTCTAGTTTACTACACATAAACGTCATCTATTCTAGTTTACTACACATAAACATCTATTCTAGTTTACTACACATAAACGTCATCTATTCTAGTTTACTACACATAAACATCTCACGGCGAATAAAACTAACGTAATTTTTGACTCTTTAGTTTTTGCTTTGATCTTGCTTGATCCCCCGTGCCACCCACTGTGCATCTTCCCCTGTCGCCCATTCCACTCCCCTGATCACAGGCAAATCACTGATAACAGGGAACTTCACCTGTCACAAGTGATTAATTACCCGCACCTTCGTCAGTTGAAACAAGGGGAGGTAATCGAGGTCCGAAAACAAGGGTGATAATATCAAAAACTGCATAAGAAATGCACTCCTTACATCATTTACTACTGGAAACCTATGTGTCACACACGATTTCTTTTCTGATTTTTTAATATTTTAAGTTTCTGTGGTAACTATATATATTTTTGTGAAGTGCCAATTGGATTATAAAGCAGATAAGAATATTTCAAATTAGTGAGTGAAATTGTTCTGTCCACCGTATATCATTGATTAAAATATTTTTAAAACATGTTTTGTCACCGTGAGGGCCATATTTTCTTACACCCGAAAATAATACAATAAATTTTCAAATAGTATGTCCAAGAAGTACGCTTAATTCACACGAAATAAAAAAGTTATGATTATTTAAAATCTGGGCAATCCGTTGTGTGAAATAACATTATTATTTTTGGTTGAGTGATTTAATTTTTTTATATTAATTTTATTTGTGGTACTGAAACAATTTTTTTTGTACTACAGACAAGAATGGAACATTCTCTTGAAACTCATATAACAAAACTAAATAATCTATGTAGACTTTGTGGCAAAAGATGTTTGAACAGACAACAGAGTCGCAAAAAGATTACCATCAGAAATGTGTCTGATTTCAGTAAGGACATTCGTATTATTTGTCGTGTTAATATAGATAAAGACTCTAAAAATGTTCAATCTCCTGCTATATGTAGAACATGTATTACAACTCTAACTAACATTAAACGTAGAGGTAGTGAAGCATCACAGAATCAACTCATAGATAGGATATGTGATAGTGATAAGATTTGGACTTGTTTTGACTCCAGTCTCAGTGAGAGTCAATGCTCATCATGTTCAGCATACAACTCTTTCAACATAGGAAATAAATTCACAAAAAACAAAATTGACCTTTCAACTGATACTTCTTTTCCTAGAGAGGTTTTTGAACTTTCATCAAATCTGTATGACAATCACAATGCAGAGGACACAGAGTTCGCAAACAACACAAGTTCAGTGACAATTCATTCAAATTTACATCAAGACACAACAAAAAATAGCTCAGATACAATTACAGCACATGAATTAAATACACAAATAGCAAATGATGAGGACAGTGATGCAGATGTACTTATGCGTCTTGCAAGATCGATTGCTGGTGAGGACTCAGAAAAAACATACACGAGAAACAAAAACATTATGATCTCTGATTCAAGACCAATTTCACCTTTATTTGAAAATGATAATGTTTTCCCCGACCCTGTTGCCAAATCGACGCCCATAAAAAAACAGAAGGACATGTCAACAAGCCCATTCAAGACACCACCATCAAAAAAGCCAATATTAGTTGATAGCACAACATCACCCTTGACCAAAGGCCCTGTCATTGTCGTACCATTACAAGACAAAGATACACCACTGAACAATGAGGAGCTTTTTCTACACACACATTATGCTAAAAGACAAATGACAGTATCAGGGGACAAAAACACTTTACGATTTAAAACTGGAGGGCAACCCCTTGTATTTCAAAAAGTTATACAGCCACGAAAACCATCAGCTGTCTCCAGTTCTCCACAAAGAAAGAAAAGAGCTAAGGTAATAGAGAATGTGAGGTTGCAAATGAGTGGGATGACGGATGATGATGTTCTGTGTCAGAGGGTTTCTGAATTCAAGAGGATAAAGGGGAAAGGGAAGACGGAATTTGAAAGAATAATGGGGTTTAGAAAAAAATTATCTGTCCAGGAAGCACTAGGAATGAAGGAAAGTATGAATATATCATACCATCAATTCAAGATTCAAAACAGAATTTTAAAATCTTTAAGCGCCACCCATCTTCCACACGAGCATGCAGTTAGGTCACTACAAAAACATTTAACAGGGGACGATATTGTTATAAAAAGGATGTTTTTTGAAGACCCGAAGTCAACAGAACAAGCAGAAGTGAATGTTGCTTTCATCAAGGACTTATCTGATTTTGTATCACGGATGCTGGAGAAGCACGACAGCAAGGGCTCACTCACATGGCATAATGGCAGTATACCAGAAGATGAGATTTGGATAAAAGTGGGCGGTGACCATGGGAAGGGCAGTTTCAAGATGGCACTTCACATTCTAAATATAATTAAGCCAAATGCCAGGGACAACACCTATATGATATCAATAGCTAAAGTTCACGATACAACACACAATATTAAGATAATCATAGATCATTTAAATCCACAATTTGACGCTCTGAAATCTTTAGAATGGAGAGGCAAGAAAGTTAGACTGTTTATTTTTGGAGACTACTGGTTCTTATCCAAATTGTATGGAATCTCAGGACCCTCTGGTACCTATCCATGTCTCTGGTGCCTTGCCAGCAAAAAGACAATGCAAAGCCAACTACAATGTTTAGCTTCTGAGAAGAGAACTCTTTCGTCCATGAATGACAATTATGAGGAATTTAAAAATAACGGAGAAGAGCTTAGCAAAGCGAGGCAGTATAACAATGTCATCCATTCACCTATGATATCCATTAGTCTGGACCATGTAGCGCCTCCATATCTGCATTTGCTTCTTGGCATTGTCACCAAACATCACAAAAATCTAGAAAATGAACTGAATGCATTTGATGACGAAATCTCTGAGGAAAGAGCTACACTTTCAGGGTTGAAGGAGAAATCTTACTATAGAAAGTATGGCCGGTGTTGGGAAAAGGCTGTTGCATTAAAAACAGATAAAGACTTTGTACGAAAATGCCTTGTCATGAGTGATACAAAAGTCGAAAAGAGGAGGTGGGAGAAGCAACTTAAAAAGATAAAGAAAAAATTGCAAGACATGAAAGAATGTAAAGAAAGTATCATCGGACCAGTTAGAAAAGCAATACAAAATGTTTTAGATCATAATAAAATTGTCAGACAAGCATTTCACGGTGGCCACTTCATTGGCAATCACTGCCACAAATACATAAAGAAAGAAATCTACAGAGACCTTACAAAGACAGCTATACATGCAGTTAGTACAAACACCCAAAGAGACACAATAATCACGAAAATAATTCAACTTGAGATCAAATATAATACTTTAAATGACAGCTACAGAGATGTACATAAATTAGTATCCCATTCAAATCCCATGTCATCAGAAGAAATTGAAAAAGCAGAGGAAGCCGTCACAAGGTATTTGCAGAATTACAGAGAAGCATTCCCTCACTCAATTACCCCCAAATTACATATATTGGAAATGCACTGCATTGACTGGTTGAAGCGATATAAGATAGGGTTAGGATTCCATGGCGAGCAAGGTGGTGAACTGCTCCACTCTAGCATAGGGAAGATTGAAAAAAGAGCAGGAGGACTTCGAAGTGAAAAAGCAAAATTGTCTTTCACAATGGAAACATCATTGCTTCAAGTTGAACCAGACGTCAGTAGTCACTTCATAAGGGCCCCGAATAGTAATCCTAAATATTAGAATGATATCACTCCTTTCTGCTTGGTGTTGAAAATAAATAAGAAACTATTGTTAAATTGTTTATTTGTTTTCATGATGGTGTTGCTTGCATTGTGCTTGGACATGAAACTTCGTTAGTTGTGATGTGTGAAAATAGAAGAGATAGTGATAGAAATATTTCTTAGTAAATTTATTACTGACAATGTGATCGGGAATGTGAGAAACCATAGAATTTTTATTATTAATTAATGAAATATGTCATCAAGTGAATCTTATTCATAAGGAATGATTGGATATCAGTTTTATAAGACACACACTAACACGTCATCTAATGTGACAGGATACTGGTGGATTTGATAAGGAGTTACCACAATATCAAGACCTCTCACAGGACTGCCAGGTCTGAACAGGCCATAAAACTTACATACACTTTTTCCTCATTCTCTTCTGCTTCTGATTATCCTAAAATTATTTGCCTGTGCGGTGACTTATGCTATTTATTCACATGTTTCTTACCAATTATAGTTATGATCTTGTATTGAATTATAGTACAACTCATGGAGAGTGGCGTTGTAAAACCATTCGGTTCATAGCCATACAAATGGTATGACACTATTCTTTAAATTATGAAGAACAAGAATATATGAATAAGAAAAAGTTACGTCAACGGATTATTGAGCAACGATTATTTGAAAATATCAATAAAATGCAGAATCGGAGAGAAAAAATACAGGTAGCAAAAATGCCGATGCCGGTAGCATGATGAGTCATCGACCTGTCACAACTTGATTAATTACCCTCCCACTGGTGGAGCGCTGGCTCAAACTAAAAGTTCGAGTTTTAGTCACCGTGATCTATTCTAGTTTACTACACATAAACATCTATTCTAGTTTACTACACATTAAACATCGTCTATTCTAGTTTACTACACATTATACATCATCTATTCTAGTTTACTACACATAAACATCTATTCTAGTTTACTACACATAAACATCATCTATTCTAGTTTACTACACATAAACATCATCTATTTTAGTTTTCTACACATAAACATCATCTATTCTAGTTTACTACACATAAACGTCATCTATTCTAGTTTTCTACACATAAACGTCATCTATTCTAGTTTACTAAACATTAACATTTGGAATCGAGCATGACTTTTGGTTGATTTGATAGCAAGAAAAAAACTTATATTTCAAAAGGAAGGGGGAGATAAGTTATCTTGAATGAACTCAGTTTTTATGTACTGCAATATCCTGTGATCAAATTGTTTTAAAGGGACTTGAAGCCAACCATAAATCTTAACATGTAGGATGAGACAAGTACTGATTTTACCCTTGAATATATGGTGAGAAAATGTGAGTAAAAACTTCACTTTGAGTTGCTCACGGCAGAGCTCTTAGAAGGGAACTTCATGTTACATTGTGAGTGTGATAGCGCCAGGACACAGAATGGCAGGTAACATTGTGAGTGTGATAGTGCCAGGACACAGAATGGCAGGTTACATTGTGAGTGTGATAGCGCCAGAACACAGTATGGCGGGTTACATTGTGAGTGTGATAGCGCCAGAACACAGAATGGCGGGTTACATTGTGAGTGTGATAGCGCCAGGACACAGAATGGCGGGTTACATTGTGAGTGTGATAGGGCCAGGACACAGAATGGCAGGTTACATTGTGAGTGTGATAGGGCCAGGACACAGAATGGCAGGTTACATTGTGAGTGTGATAGGGCCAGAACACAGAATGGCATGTTACATTGTGAGTGTGATAGCGCCAGGACACAGAATGGCAGGTTACATTGTGAGTGTGATAGGGCCAGGACACAGAATGGCGGGTTACATTGTGAGTGTGATAGCGCCTGGACACCAATGGCAGGTTACATTGTGAGTGTGATAGGGCCAGGACACAGAATGGCAGGTTACATTGTGAGTGTGATAGCGCCAGGACACAGAATGGCAAGTTACATTGTGAGTGTGATAGGGCCAGGACACAGATTGGCAGGTTACATTGTGAGTGTGATAGGGCCAGGACACAGAATGGCGGGTTACATTGTGAGTGTGATAGGGCCAGGACACAGATTGGCAGGTTACATTGTGAGTGTGATAGGGCCAGAACACAGAATGACAGGTTACATTGTGAGTGTGATAGCACCACGACACAGAATGGCGGGTTACATTGTGAGTGTGATAGCGCCAGAACACAGAATGGCGGGTTACATTGTGAGTGTGATAGCGCCAGGACACAGAATGGCAGGTTACATTGTGAGTGTGATAGGGCCAGGACACAGAATGGTGGGTTACATTGTGAGTGTGATAGCGCCAGAACACAGAATGGCGGGTTACATTGTGAGTGTGATAGCGCCAGGACACAGAATGGCGGGTTACATTGTGAGTGTGATAGGGCCAGGACACAGAATGGCAGGTTACATTGTGAGTGTGATAGCGCCAGAACACAGGAATGCCATGTTACATTGTGAGTGTGATAGCACCACGACACAGAATGGCGGGTTACATTGTGAGTGTGATAGCACCACAACACAGAATGGCGGGTTAAATTGTGAGTGTGATAGGGCCACGACACAGAATGGCAGCAGCAACTAACTGGCGACACAAGTGAATCAGAAATTGACAAAACTAATTTGGGAACATGTTCTGTGTCAAGATTTACAAGGCGTGAATGGAAGAGGAGGACCAGAACTCATTTAGGTTGGAACACAAGGTATTAATCACTTTAAAACAAAGGGGCTGGATAAACACTTCCCTTTTTTTTCACTCAGCCTTCATTTTCTCCATAGGCATCTTTCATTGATGATGCAAGAAAGAAAAAAGCAAATCAGTAAGTGTTAGTTTTTGTTAATCAACTGTTTTTTCATATCCAGATTTTTTTTTAACCCTTTGAATACCCAGACATGCATATTTGAAATTTTTTTAATTCGTAGTTTTTTAAGAATAAAAATTGCAGTCGCATTGGTTAACTTTAAAAATGAAATATTTTCCCTCACGGGGATTGGAAAACACTTTAAAATCCTTAAAGGTGTGTACTCTGGTCACGGGGATTGAAAAACACTTTAAAATCCTTAAAGGTGTGTACTCTGGTCACGAGGATTCAATAACACTTTAAAATCCTTAAAGGTGTGTACTCTGGTCACGAGGATTCAATAACATTTTAAAATCCTTAAAGGTGTGTACTCTGGTCACGGGGATTGAAAAACACTTTAAAATCCTTAAAGGTGTGTCAGGGACGGCTGGTAATAATGGGCAGGGTGGGCAAATACCAGCCTGTTTTTTCAAGTTATATGCTGTATTACCAGGTCCGAAATAATCAAATTTAAATTAGATAATTTAAAAAGTTACTACTTAAACTTGATACTTCGTATTGAAATCAATTTGTGTGTATCTTTGATAGATTGCGAGATTTTAAAAAGAATAGAAAATAAAGCATTAATTGTAAAAAAATAAATCTGATTTATGCTTCTTTATTATATGAATTAAGAAGTTTTCATTCAAAAACTGTACAGCATTAGACATTTATTTTCAATTCAGTTAGGACTGTAAAGATCTCTGTCCATCCAAAAGATTAGGGATACTAAGTAAGTGTTATCTAAGGGAGACGATTTTTGTGTCAGTCAGTAAGTCGTCCAACTCTGAGTTATCTCTTTTTCTCCAGCAGTAGATTGAAGGTTTGGACGAGGGAGAATGGTCAGAGTCACAGAGGTTTATGTGAATATTTTTGCTGGTAACAGAGGCTTATGTGAATATTTTTGCTGGTAACAGAGGTTTATGGGAATATGTTTGTTCAACAGAGGTTTATGGGAATATGTTTGTTGGTAATAGAGGTTTATGGGAATATGTTTGTTGGTAACAGAGGTTTATGGGAATATTTTTGTTGATAGCAGGTTTATGAGAATATGTTTGTTGGTCACAGAGGTTTATGGGAATATGTTTGTTGGTAACAGAGGTTTATGGGAATATGTTTGTTCAACAGAGGTTTATGGGAATATGTTTGTTGGTCACAGAGGTTTATGGGAATATATTTGTTGGTAACAGAGGTTTATGGGAATATGTTTGTTGGTCACAGAGGTTTATGGGAATATGTTTGTTGGTCACAGAGGTTTATGGAAATATATTTGTTGGTAACAGAGGTTTATGGGAATATGTTTGTTGGTAACAGGTTTATGGGAATATGATTGTTGGTAATAGAGGTTTATGGGAATATGATTGTTGGTAATAGAGGTCTATGGGAATATGTTTGTTGGTAATAGAGGTTTATGGGAATATGTTTGTTGGTAATAGAGGTCTATGGGAATATGTTTGTTGGTAATAGAGGTTTATGGGAATATAATTGTTGGTAATAGAGGTCTATGGGAATATGTTTGTTGGTAAATAGAGGTCTATGGGAATATGTTGTTGGTAATAGAGGTTTATGGGAATATGATTGTTGGTAATAGAGGTCTATGGGATTATGTTTGTTGGTAATAGAGGTCTATGGGAATATGTTTGTTGGTAATAGAGGTCTATGGGAATATAATTGTTGGTAATAGAGGTCTATGGGAATATGATTGTTGGTAATAGTGGTCTATGGGAATATGTTTGTTGGTAATAGTGGTCTATGGGAATATGTTTGTTGGTAATAGAGGTTTATGGGAATATGTTTGTTGGTAATAGAGGTTTATGGGAATATGTTTGTTGGTAACAGGTTTATGGGAATATGTTTGTTGGTAACAGGTTTATGGGAATATGTTTGTTGGTAACAGGTTTATGGGAATATGTTTGTTGGTAACAGGTTTATGGGAATATGTTTGTTGGTAATAGAGGTCTATGGGAATATGTTTGTTGGTAACAGGTTTATGGGAATATGTTTGTTGGTAACAGGTTTATGGGAATATGTTTGTTGGTAACAGGTTTATGGGAATATGTTTGTTGGTAATAGAGGTCTATGGGAATATGTTTGTTGGTAATAGAGGTTTATGGAATATGTTTGTTGTAAAGTTTATGGAATATTTTGTTGGTAACAGGTTTATGGGAATATGTTTGTTGGTAATAGAGGTCTATGGAATATGTTTGTTGTAATAGAGTTTATGGAATATGTTGTTGGTAAACAGAGGTTTATGGAAATATATTTGTTGGTAACAGAGGTTTATGGAATATGTTTGTTGGTAACAGGTTTATGGAATATGATTGTTGGTAATAGAGGTTTATGGAATATTTGTTGGTAATAGAGGTCTATGGGAATATGTTTGTTGGTAATAGAGGTTTATGGGAATATGTTTGTTGGTAATAGAGGTCTATGGGAATATGTTTGTTGGTAATAGAGGTTTATGGGAATATGATTGTTGGTAATAGAGGTCTATGGGAATATGTTTGTTGGTAAAAGAGGTCTATGGGAATATGTTTGTTGGTAATAGAGGTTTATGGGAATATGATTGTTGGTAATAGAGGTCTATGGGATTATGTTTGTTGGTAATAGAGGTCTATGGGAATATGTTTGTTGGTAATAGAGGTCTATGGGAATATGATTGTTGGTAATAGAGGTTTATGGGAATATGTTTGTTGGTAATAGAGGTCTATGGGAATATGTTTGTTGGTAATAGAGGTTTATGGGAATATGATTGTTAGTAATAGAGGTCTATGGGAATATGTTTGTTGGTAATAGAGGTCTATGGGAATATGATTGTTGGTAATAGAGGTCTATGGGAATATGATTGTTGGTAATAGAGGTCTATGGGAATATGATTGTTGGTAATAGAGGTTTATGGGAATATGATTGTTGGTAATAGAGGTCTATGGCATATGATTGTTGGTAATAGAGGTCTATGGGAATATGATTGTTGGTAATAGAGGTTTATGGGAATATGATTGTTGGTAATAGAGGTCTATGGCATATGATTGTTGGTAATAGAGGTCTATGGGAATATGTTTGTTGGTAATAGAGGTCTATGGCATATGATTGTTGGTAATAGAGGTCTATGGCATATGATTGTTGGTAATAGAGGTCTATGGGAATATGATTGTTGGTAAAAGAGGTCTATGGGAATATGATTGTTGGTAATAGAGGTTTATGGGAATATGATTGTTGGTAATAGAGGTCTATGGCATATGATTGTTGGTAATAGAGGTCTATGGGAATATGATTGTCCACAAAATTTCTACCATTGACCTTTTGTGAAATTTTTCTCTAGATTTTGTACTACTATAAAAAATTTTAAAAAGTTCAAATTATATGGTAAATATTTTTATAAACCACAACATATCACTTCACACGTGTTTGCTAGTAAGGTGTGTTACAATTAAACAAATGCTACTTTCTGGTGTTTTAAATATAGAGGAAAGAGATGGAAAATAAAATAAAAAGAAGAGTTTTAATTTTACGTGAAGTTTTTATAATTTATTTTGATTCACAGGTCATTTTCTGTCACAAGACCCAGTTCATCGATTTTTGGATCAGCTACTTCACCTTCAGGTGGCCAAGGTTTGTTTGGGACTGCAGCAATCAGTAATCCATCAACAGGCTTGTTTGGACAGAGTGGAAGTACTTCTGGTGGTGGCACTTTTGGTTCTGGTGTTGGTAAGAATGAAGGATTATTCGGTAAACCAGCTGGGCAGTCATCACCTTTTGGACCAACAAATTCAACATTTGGAAATGCCAATGCAGCAACTTCTGTGTTTGGAACCCAACAAAGGGGTGGAAGTTTATTTGGATCTCAGACTCAAGGAACCCAACAAAGCGGTGGAAGTTTATTTGGATCTCAGACTCAAGGAACCCAACAAAGCGGTGGAAGTTTATTTGGATCTCAGACTCAAGGAACCCAACAAAGCGGTGGAAGTTTATTTGGATCTCAGACTCAAGGAACCCAACAAAGCGGTAACACAACGTCACCTGGTGGAGGTTTATTTGGATCTCAGACTCAACCGCCTCAGACTGGTGGCAATTCCATATTTGGTCAGTCCACACCAGGAATTGGTTTATTTGGTCAGCCTCAGCAATCTACTGGTTTGTTTGGAAAACCTGCTTCAGTCACAGGAAATCCTCAGCAAAATTCTGTATTTAGTAATTTTGTAAATAACAATGCAGCAACAACTACCGCCTCCCCCGTTGCTGGCACAGGCCTCTTTGGAAAACCTGCAGCCACTGGCAGCATTTTTGGGCAGACGTCATCAGTGGGAAATCCTCCTGGTGTCTTTGGACAAAATCAGAGCCAAAACACTGGTGGTCTGTTTGGGGCAATGAATAATAATAATAATAGTAACAATAATAATCCAGCTACAAGCACGTTGGGTACAGGACTTTTTGGTAAACCTGCTGTGATTGGTGGTGATGGTGTTACAACTCCCAGCATATTCAGCCAATCAACACAAAACCCATCCGCAGTAGCGGCGATGGGAAGTGGTGGATTGTTTTCATCTCCTGTTCATCATGCCAATGGAGGGGCAGGATTATTTGGGAAGGGTCCACAGGTCTCTACTGGACTGTTTGGGAATGTCAGTAGCAATAATAGTCCGATGGCCAGGGCTGGGGATGTGGCTAGTGTAGGGAGTGGGGCAGGTGCTGTTAGTGTTGGTGGCAATAAACATTTCAGTTCAATGGAAGAATTATCACCTCAGGACATCGAGGCTTTCAAAGCTAACATGTTTGTGCTCGGTAAAATTCCTATCAAACCTCCTCCTAAAGAATTGGTCATCATTTGAATTATTCCCATTGCAGCTCTTTGTCTTCACATAGAATGATGGATAACTCAGCATTAGTGATATCGTGTGTCATGGCTAATCCAAGAAATGGAAAGAAGACGTTTTATGCTTATTAAGCCTTCTGTGACAGTAGTCTGTCCGAATAGCCTTATAAAATAATAAATAAAATGATTGATTAGTTAATTCCAACCTTTGATATTTTTGGCCTGGTTGAAAAGACTTATTTATAAACATTAAATCAATTGTGGAATACCATGAAAACTGACAGGAAATGGCGGATCAAAAAGCGCTTTACAAATGGTCCCTGGTCAACAGCAACACATAACATGTAGGATGGGACATAACGACTGTGATGCGATATTACAATTTTTTCGGACAGAGACAGCACTATTGACGGCCAGGTACTCATATTACACCTGAATGCAGTGAGAGAATGTGAGTAAAGAGCCTTTTCCAAGGACTCAACTATGTGCCGACTCGACCCCAGGATCTTCTGATCCTAAATCGAGTGTTAAACCACAAGACCACATAGCCACAAATTTTCACCCATAGCTCTTTTTTTTCTTTTTAATTTCAGGGAAATAGAGTCATAGAGATATTAGTTTAGAGAATCTGTTGAAATTTATTACAAAAGAGCTAGTGGATGGATTTGAATAATTTAAACAAAAATTGTCATCAATAACATATTAGATTGAAAGTTGCAACTACAGAAGTGTATTATTATTATTATTATTATTATTATTATTATTATTTATTACCACTTGATTTGAAGAATGATGCAAAAATGAATATGAAAAAAAAAATATCCTAAGACCACACATTTGATCACGGCAAATAAACAAGTAGAACAAGATGATATTTATTTTGCAAAGAGTATGCTATTATTAGATGTTAGCATCGTACTGATAAAGTTTAAAACAGCAGTTAAAAGATTTTTCTAATAATATTGACATAGCCC
This sequence comes from Berghia stephanieae, assembly GCF_034508935.2. Classification (NCBI taxonomy): domain Eukaryota; kingdom Metazoa; phylum Mollusca; class Gastropoda; order Nudibranchia; family Aeolidiidae; genus Berghia; species Berghia stephanieae. Next base: position 389,984 of record NC_088370.1, read on the forward strand.
CCCCCCCCCCCCCCCCCCTCTTCCTCTTTTTCGTTTTCACACTTCTTTCTTTCAATTTCAACCATATAGAATTAGTCTTAAATTTATCAATGTAACTTTAGTACTGACACTATTCAATTATTTTTTTCTTTATTATTTTTTCAAAAAATATATTGACAACTATGAAAAATTAAACGCTATAATTATGTAAATGATATAAACTTGTGTTTTGTTGTACTCCATTAGTGGGCAGGGAGGTACCTGCTGTGTCTTCTATCCCCCTATATATCAGTTTTCCATTTGCTTTCTGTCTTTGTCTTGGAATGAGATTTCTTAGTTTTGCTGACCGTGGCCGGAGTCCTTGGCTGGGAGGGAAACAGTCGAATGTATAGTTATAGTTGGGGAGATTATATTATTTTTCCCTTTAAATCATCTCTCCCTAACTGTAATGCACTTTTTTTTCTTTTTTTTTTCTTTTTAACATAAGATTTGTAAACATTTGAGTGTCTTCCTCTTAGTGGGATCCTTGCTGGTGTCTGGATAAGACTTTTAGGTGATCTCAAACTAAGTATATTGACAGTATGCTCATGGAATCTACATCTGTTCCCTATTTGAACCAATCCCCCTTTTGTCTTACTTTTTATTGGGTGCTTTGATTGGAAATCTAGAATATTTTGACTATTCCATTTTCTTCTTTTAACTGAAAAACAAACAATAATTGTATGTCAGAGGATTACTGCTGGTGAAAAAATAAAAGATAATAAAGTGGTGGCTATGAGAGTTGGACATCACCAAGGAGTAAACTCGGGTATGCTCACCAGTGGCTATGAGAGGTGCGCTTGTAAGTAAATACAGAACTTCTGGATATGGACACCAGTGGGGAGTGAACCCGGGGCTATGAGAGGTGCGCTTGTAAGTAAATACAGAACTTGTGGATATGGACTCCAGTGGGGAGTGAACCCGGGGCTATGAGAGGTGCGCTTGTAAGTAAATACAGAACTTCTGGATATGGACTCCAGTGGGGAGTGAAGCTGGAGCTATGAGACTTGGACATCACAAGCGTGTAAACTCGGGACACCGGATATGGATATCAATGGGAAGTGAACCCGGGACTTTGGGAGGTGGACACCAGTGGGGAATGAACCCAGGACTATGGGAGGTATGCATGAGTGGGGAGTGAACCCAGGAGCATGGGAGATGGACACCAGTGGGGAGTGAACCCAGGAGCATGAGAGGTGGACACCACTGAGGAGTGAACCCAGGAGCATGGGAGATGGACACCAGTGGGGAGTGAACCCAGGGCTATGAGAGATAGACACTACAGGAAAGTGAGCACAGGACCACCAGATATAGAAATCAGTGGGGAGTGAACCCGGGACTTTGGGAGGTGGACACCAGTGGGGAGTGAAGCTGGGGATATAAGAGTTGAACACTGCTGGGAAGCGAACGCTGAACCACTGGATATGGACTCCAGTGATGAGTGAACCCGGGGCTTTGGGAGGTGGACACTGCTGGGAAGTGAAAGGCTGAACCACTGGATATGGACTCCAGTGGGGAGTGAACCCGGGGCTAAGAGAGGTGGACAATTCATGGCAACTTTAAATAAAAATAATATTCCCTTTATTCATCCCATAGAGGAACTTTTTCTATAGGGTTTATCCCAAGGGAAGACTGGAATAACCCAGGTGTCAGTCGCAGTGCAGCGCCACAAATTGAACTAGGGCGATGTGACTTGCTCAAAGCCACACACCGCAGCGGCAGGTGATCAAACTCAGTACCTTTCGGGTACGAAGCAAAGATTGTACTGCTGAGCCACGCTACACTGACCAAATCTCCCAAAACTATACATTCGACTGTGTCCCTCCCAGCCAAGGAACTCTGGCAAGGATCAGGACAAAACTAAGTAATCTCATTCCAAGACAATGACAGGAAACAATTGGAAAACGGGTATGGGGGGATAGAAGACACAGCATGTACCTCCCTGCCCACTATGGGAGGTCAGGAACGCCACCCAGATTAGGAGGATAGAAGACACAGCAAGTACCTCCCTGCCCACTATGGGAGGTCAGGAACCCCATCCATCCTCATGGGCAAAAAAAAAAAAAAAGACAACAAACGCAGATGTTAGAGAGTTGGTATCTCTGGCGTATAAATTAAATATCAATGAGAAAAAAAGGCAATAGTAGTAGTAATCATTTTCACACACAGACTTTAAATATAATAATATAATGTATAAAATCATAAATCATTTCATCTGGAATGGAAGAACGAGAACAGAAAGATGAGTAGTGTAGAAGTAAGTGTGTTTGAATGACGTGTAATGATGGGTTAGAATTGAATGAGAACATCTGACGCCTTGGTTCTGTTCTAGTTCTAGTTCTAGTTCTAGACAAATCAATAGAAATTTCCATAACAAATCAGGCGTTTGATCAAATGACAGAAAAACATTCCATTTCCTGCGGATTGTTGTTGTTGTTGTTATTGGGTTACTTTGATTTACTTATTATCATTATTATTTCTTTCTTTCTTTTTTTTTTGGATTTATTAATTGTACGATATATTTTTTTTTATCCAATTCTCTGACAATTTCTACATCCATAAAGTCTTACAACAATTATCGCTTTAGAAGTAGTTAAATCAGAACACAAGCCTCTTCTGTCAGTTAGTGTCAAACGCACTCCTTCAATATTAGAGATAACTAAATGTATGACAAGCTAATGCTACAATTACACATTACATACAGCTTGGGGTTGGTTTATTTGCAATGGTCATCACACCCTCACATTATACAAAGGAAGGTGGGGGGGGGATGAGATGAGGAGGGTGGGGAGGAGGAGTGGAGAGACTTTAATTTAATATAGATTTACTCTGCCGTATTCTGTAAAAAGTAAATGCGTATTTAAAATTTTGGCCCGAAAACTCGGCCTTCATATATCGATCGATTAAAATGACCCCTCGTCTTGGCAAAATAATTATTAATATAAAAGAGCTAAAAAATAAACCTGTGAAACCTGAGACTTCACAAAGCTTTCCTTCAGTCTTAGGTTTGAGAGTTTTTGCCAAGGTGAGGGTCATTTTAATCGAGGCTTTTAAACAACTACACATTTGCAATCGAGGTGGGTGGGTTATAATTCACGATATGTTGTTTTGTTTTGTTTATTTCAAGCGGCAAGAGCCTCCTGACTGAAGATACTTTACGTTATAAAACAGTTCATTATTATAATTATTATTATCAATATCATCATAACAATTATAATTAATAATTATAATTATTATTATCAATATCATCATAACAAAACAGTGAGTCTCAACATGGTATTCGTTAACACGTAGCCTGACACTGTCCTCAAAAACGACATCACAAAACACGTCGACAATCACCAAAAGAAAGTAAACATCCCTGTTGTATTCAATCGTAGCATTCGCTAACGCATAACCTGACACTTTCCTCAAACATTATGTCACAATACTCGTCCACACGTAACCTGACACTTTCCTCAAACATGATGTCACAATACTCGTCCACACGTAACCTGACACTTTCCTCAAACATGATGTCACAATACTCGTTCACACGTAACCTGACACTTTCCTCAAACATGTCACAATACTCGTCCACACGTAACCTGACACTTTCCTCAAACATGTCACAATACTCGTCCACACGTAACCTGACACTTTCCTCAAACATGATGTCACAATACTCGTCCACACGTAACCTGACACTTTCCTCAAACATGTCACAATAATCGTCCACACGTAACCTGACACTTTCCTCAAACATTATGTCACAATACTCGTCCACACGTAACCTGACACTTTCCTCAAACATTATGTCACAATACTCGTCCACACGTAACCTTACACTTTCCTCAAACATTATGTCACAATACTCGTCCACACGTAACCTGACACTTTCCTCAAACATTATGTCACAATACTCATCCACACGTAACCTGACACTTTCCTCAAACTTTATGTCACAATACTCGTCCACACGTAACCTGACACTTTCCTCAAACATTATGTCACAATACTCGTCCATGGACATCAAAATAAAGTGAATATTGAGCAGCCTTCATTAGTCACTAGCCTCACTCTTACACCCCCCCCCCCCCCCCCAAAAAAAAAACCCCAAAAAAACTTACATCGTAACACACGTCAACGATCACCAAAAGATAATGGAAAAGTGAGTTGACTTTAGAAATACCCCAGGACACAAATACACAATCCCATTGGTCGTTGTACTACATATTAAATACACCTTATTGATTACTTTCTTTTGGTGGAAGGCACACATACACATACACTCATACAATCATATATATATATATATATATATATATATATATATATATAATATATATATATATATATATATATATATATATATATATATATATATATAAATACATATGATTAAACTAGTGCCGCGCTGAAGACCGGTCTGGACCGCGGTCCGACGGTCTTTTAGCTGTGAACCGAAGACCGGTCCCAGAGGGAAGACCGGCGCCGGTCCTCACTTCTTATCACCTTTCAACTAGTGCGGGGCGGTCCTTGCAAGGACCACGGTCCTACGGTCTCGCGCCATAGCCTACTACTTCCCCAGCGATTCGTTGCTTCGGTTGCCTATCTTCCACCAATCACCACCCATCCCACTTAATTAATTGCACCCACCCCCCTTTGCCATACACTAAACGACACAGACGACCATACAGGCAGACGACCACCAACCTCCACTCCGCAAACCGCCCTTTCGTGTGTGAGATGGGGGGAACAGGAGGCGCACGCCTTGGACGATTCCATTATACGGGGTAAATTTCAAAATTTACTACACCATAATGATCGCAATGACAATGATCTATGGTGAAGGCATGACCCATCTTCTCTAATGGGTTATTGTTTGAAATGTATGTGACTACAAAAGATGTGTGTGTTTGTGTGTGTGTGTGTGTGTGTGTGTGTGTCGAACCTAGCAAGTAGCAAATCCGATTTTTTGTTTTCTTTTGTCCATCTCTTGTCACCACTCCTTTCTATCGCAGTGTTGTCATTTAAAATAATACAATAATATTAAAATTTCGTTTGGTGTTTTTACTAATCAAATAATATGAGTTTCATTAGTTTCTTCCTTCCAAAAAACCCAGTTATAACGTCTGAATTTTAAAAAAGTCCAATAGAATATTTGGGGACCCCGATAGCTCAGTTGATAGAGCACTCTCTTTATACGCAAAGGGCCAGAGATCGATCCCGGGTGCAGTCGATTTTTTCTGAATCCCTGTCTACTCAGCAATGAATGGGTAGCTGAGTTTGTTAGATCTGGCGAAAAGTCACCATCGACCCCTCTTATCACCTCATCCACCCCCTCTTATTATAACTTCACGTCTCTCTCTTACTCTTCAATGCTCGCTGCCCTCTAATGTGTGTGTGTGTGGGGGGGGGAGGGGGAGGGGGGGGGGAGGAGTTGCGTGTGTGTATCAACGCCACGAACAACTCGATCAACGCCTTGGGCGATGCCATTATCTCCGTTAATGGGGATAAATTTCAAATTTTATTAAATTATCGAAGTAACAATGAAGTACGGTGAGCAAATAAAGAAGGCATCACCCCTCTTCTCTAATTAGGTTACAGTTTGAAATGAGTGTGACTACTCCGTGTGTTTTACTCCTGTAGGCCACGGTTTTCATCGTGTAGCGGTCTTTAACGGTTCAAGAATGAACGATCCCACGCTCTCAAAGGTCAAACCGGTTCGAATTTCCAACAGTCTCTCAGGAATGTTCAATGTCGAAAAGGACCGGTCCTTGCGGTCTTCATTTCCCAAGGACCGTAGGACCGTGGTCCTTAAGCTTGCCAAGGACCGCCCCGCACTAGATTAAACAATCACGTTTACAGTCCAAAATTTCATTAAATCTCGTCACCACATCATCAGAGAACGTAAAAAGTAAAAAGTAACCAACGGTATCAAAGACACAACTTTTTCTGGTTACAAATGATAACAATGGACGTGTGGATAACAATCAAAAGCTAATGGATTTCAGTTTGTTGCTGTATTTATGTTTTTAGTTGAGAAGAAGAAGAGGAGAAGGATAGGGAGGAAGAAGAAGTTTGTTTTTAAGGGTTTTACGGCGCTTGCAACACATTTAGGTCATATCAGCGCCAGTAAAAATGAAGAAAATGGGATAGTAAAAAGTTCTAGAATTACAATTAAAGCTCCCAAGAAAAGGTAAGACAAAGCGGAATTGGTTCAAATAGGAAACAGATGCAGATTCCAAGAGCACACTATCAAAGTACTCAGTTTGAGATCACCTAAAAGTCTCATCCAGACACAAGCACAGGTTCCCACTAAAAGGAATACACTCAGATGTTTACAAATCATATGTTAAAAATGAAAAGAATAACAGTAAATAACAGAGAGATGATTTACAAGGAAAAAAATATCATCTCCCAAAACTATAACTATAAATCCGACTGTTTCCCTCCCAGCCAAGGTCAGGACAAAACCAAGTAATCTCACCCCAAGACAAAGACAGAAAGCAATTGGAAAACAGATAAAGGGGGATAGAAGACACAGCAACTACCCCCCTGCCCTCTATGGGAGGTAGGAACCCCACCCAGAAGAAGAAGAAGAGGAGGAGAAGGAGGAGGTCAAGAAGAAGGAGGAGGACAAGAAGAAGAAGACAGGATGTGTAAATAACATGTAAAACTTCACCCATCATCCAAACAGCAGTAAATCCAATCAACCAAAAATCAAGGACTTCCTCTAGACTGACTGTCAATAAAAAATTGCAAGAAGAATAAAACAACAAAAAACACGTCATTTGAAACTTGTAAGTCTATCCACGATTATGTCCCTTAGTTGTATCTAACCGTAGCTATCGTTAACTTATAGCATGACACAACTCACTGCGACTTATAGTTTGACGTCATTTTTTAGGTTTTTGCTTGAGTTGTTAGTAGTGCTCATGGAAACAAGTGATTCCATTGGTTGAACTATTGAATACAACTCACGATTTATTTCTTATGTGGTCAAAGACTTGTCTTTTGACGTCATTTTTTGGTCAGAGAGAGAGAGAGAGAAAGGGTGAATGTAGCGAATTTAGGATTCAAAAATTGATTGAGGTAGGACATTGCTGTATCATGCTAAAATCATGGACGCCATAAATATATTCACCCTTGTAATCATTACTAAAATACACAGTGCTATATTAATAATAATAATAATAATAATAAATAACCATAACAAAATAACAATATATTCACAACGCCAATTAAGACTATGAAGCTAGTATGGATTTATTATTAATATATCATTGTACTAAGAGTCTTTGCCATTATTTTTCATTCACTCCAAAACAAAACAATAGTAACACATAGGAACGGTGTGTTACATAATGCCATTGACAGGAATCACAATGCTATTTTTGTCTATCATTTCTTTGATCAACTGTGTAAAACATAAGATGTGTGACATAATGCTATTGACAGGAATCACAATAATCATTTCGCACAACTGTGTAAAACATACGGTGTGTTACATAATGCTATTGACAGGGATCATTTCTTTCACACAACTGTGTAAAATACGGTGTGTTACATAATGCCATATACATATATATTTCAACTGTGTAAATAAAACATTTCAACAACTATAAGTAAAAAATAAATTAAATAAAAGCAAAAAATCTATTGTGATTTATTAACAGGGTTGTAATAGTGGACAAACAATGATCATGTGTTACCTGTTATCATTCATGGCATTTGTGCGGCTATGTGGTATAGTTGTATGACACTCACTTTCAGATCAGAAGGTCCTGGGTTCGAGCCTCTCTCAGTGCATAGTTGAGTCATTGGAAAAGGCTCTTTACTCACATTCTCTCACCATAATCAGGTTTAAAATGAGTATTTGGCCTTTAACAGCGTCGGAGTCCTGAGAATGTCGGTTTTGTTTTTTAATGTTTTTAAGGGTTTTACGGCGCTTGCAACACATTAAGGTTATATCAGCGCCAGTAAAAAGGAAGAAAATGGGATAGTAAAAAGTTCTAGAATTACAATTAAAGCACAAAAGAAAAGGTGAGACAAAGGGGAATTGGTTCAAATAGGGGACAGATGTAGATTCCAAGAGCACACCGTCAAAGTACTTGGTTTGAGATCACCTAAAAGTCTCATCCAGACACAAGCACAGGTCCCAACTAAGAGGAATACACTCAAATGTTTACAAATCATATAATATAATATGTCAACTAAACATAATATAATGCATAACAGAGAGATGATTTACAAGGAAAAAAATATCATCTCCCAAAACTATAACTATACATTCGACTGTTTCCCTCACAGCCAAGGAACCCCGGCCGGGGTCAGGACAAAACTAAGTAATCTCATTCCAAGACAATGACAGGAAACAATTGGAAAACGGGTACAGGGGGATAGAAGACACAGCATGTACCTCCCTGCCCACTATGGGAGGTCAGGATCCCCACCCAGTGAGAATGTAGGTGAAAAAATGCTGTGTTAGTTTTCACAACTCTGGACCAAAATGATAGATACGGTTATGGAGATGGGAAAACAAAGACATACACACGATTGACAGTAAATGTTGGTTACAACAAGGTCTAATAAATTCCAGGTACCATTACTTGTACGAGTACATTCAGCAACAAGGGACGTCCTTTGCCAAAAACATTTTAATAAGCCTGAAATGTTTTTGCGTAAAGACCATATCACCCGATAATCGTAGAAAAGGATGCATAATATCTATCTAGTTTCCCCTTTACTGTGTCTTGAAACAAATAAATAATTTTATTTTTAGAAAAAAATATTTTTTAATCATAAACATACAATTCAAATTTCTTTTTTTCCTTTCAATTTCAATGTTAGCCCAGGGAGATGTCAAAACGCCATTTTCCAGCTTTAACCAAAAATCGGGCATCCTTCAGCAACAGACCAAGGGTTTAATGGGTACTTCCGACACAATAATTCACTCAACCCTAACCCTCTACCTACGTGCTGTCCACTATCACAAGAGATTAACCAAAAGAAAGTAAATTATTCCGTTAAATTGGACTGTACATGGTCTGACTCGACTAGAAATCGTATAGAAATTAAAAACAGTCGCATTGTAAATATGCATATCATTTGTTACTCATAGAAGAAAATAAAGGAAATAATGATGTGGTAAAAGTAATACCAGGATTGTCTGTGTCAGGACTGAGTGAGATAAGGTCATTTCACAGCCAGTGAAAAGGAAGAAAAAAATTATAGATTTACAATAAAAAGCACAGAAGACAAGTAAGACAGAGTGAAAAGGTACAAACAGGGAACAGATAGAAATTCTAAGAGCGTACAATCAATGTGAATAGTTTGAGATCACCTAAAAGTAAAAGTCTCATCAAGACACACGCACAGGATCCCACAGAGAGGAATACACTCAAATGCTTTCATGTTAATTCAAAATCACAAACGTAACAGTACACAACAGATTTACAAGGGAAAAAATATATCATCTCCCAAAACTAATACTATACATTTGACAATTTCCCTCTCAGCTAAGGACTCTGACCAGGGCCAGGACAAAACAAGTAATCTCATTCCATGAAAAAGATAGAAAGTAACTCAGAAAACAGATATAGGGGGAAAGAAGACCCTGAAAGTGACCTCTGCCCAATCCCAATCAGCTGGATGTTTACCGACAATGTAAACACACATTTGTATTTTCATTAACATTACATATCTCTGCCCAATCCCAATCAGCTGGATCTTTACCGACAATGTAAACACACATTTGTATTTTCATTAACATTACATACCTCTGCCCAATCCCAATCAGCTGGATGTTTACCGACAATGTAAACACACATTTGTATTTTCATTAACATTACATATCTCTGCCCAATCCCAATCAGCTGGATCTTTACCGACAATGTAAACACACATTTGTATTTTCATTAACATTACATACCTCTGCCCAATCCCAATCAGCTGGATCTTTACCGACAATGTAAACACACATTTGTATTTTCATTAACATTACATATCTCATACATGCATCATTTTCGGTTATGGTAATTTTATAGACAAGATAACAACATGATCATATGTTTATATATATATATATATATATATATATATATATATATATATATATATATATATATATATATATATATATATATATATATATAATATATATATATATATATATATATATATATATATATATATAATGATTCAAAAACAGACATTTTAGTGAACAATCCACACAATATCATCTTCGGTTATAAAAGAATGAATTAAGATCGAAAAAAAAAAAAGATTTTTTTCGATGTCTATAAAAGATCTTTTCTTTTCTCTTTTTATTTTTGGTGTATAGGGATAGATAAAAAATACCAGAGTATAAGTAAATTTGATTATTGCTTACAGTCAGTGGTATGGCAATGTAAGATCATCTTGAAGGAAATAAAAGGGGGAGGGGGGAATGAGTAGGAAGGGTGCAGGGGGAGAGCAATGAAGTAATGTTTCCATTTGTGACAAACCATTTCAAAACAGTATTACATTGAGATAAACAGTTCCTTGAAAATTGTGAAATTATTTAGATATGAAATAATGAGAGATACGAAACTCCTAGAGAATTGCAATGCAAAAATTCTATTCTCCACCATAACGAAAAGAAATAAACCCCAAGTTTTCAAGTTTGTCTATAAACTGAATTTCCAGCACCTTGTGTGTTCATTCCGACAGAGGTACTGCTTTTTAACATCCACTCATACAGTATATCCAACATTTTTTTAAAAAGCAATAATACTTAAACGTGACTCATCACATCAAAATGGTACAAAGTAAAGCAGATCCCAAAAGGGGAATTCAAAGTTTAAAATAGTCAAATTAAATTTTGGGTTTATGAAATTGATAGAACTTTATATTTATTCTTCTTCTCAGCAAAAAACAAATCTTAAAACCAGAGATTTAAAACGTTTGAACAAGTCGAGAGTCATGGCAATCATTCAATATTTGAATTCATTTAATTTTACCAGTTCTGGCCAAAATTTGTTAAGACAGAACAGTGGCCTTTATATTTATCTCATTTATTTGGGAAACAACATTGGCCTTTTGTCTCATTTATTTGGGAAACAAACTCCTCAGTCTAAGACAGAATACTGGCCTTTAATCTCATTTATTTGGGAAACAACAGTGGCCTTTTATCTCATTTATTTGGGAAACAACAGTGGACTTTTATTTCATTTATTTGGGAAACAACAGTGGCCTTTTATCTCATTTATTTGGGAAACAACAGTGGCCTTTTATCTCATTTATTTGGGAAACAACAGTGGCCTTTTATCTCATTTATTTGGGAAACAACAGTGGCCTTTTATCTCATTTATTTGGGAAACAACAGTGGCCTTTTATTTCATTTATTTGGGAAACAACAGTGACCTTTTATCTCATTTATTTGGGAAACAACAGTGGACTTTTATCTCACTTATTTGGGAAACAACAGTGGCCTTTTATCTCATTTATTTGGGAAACAACAGTGGACTTTTATCTCATTTATTTGGGAAACAAACTCCTCAGTCTAAGACAGAACAGTGGACTTTTATTTCATTTATTTGGGAAACAACAGTGGACTTTTATTTCATTTATTTGGGAAACAAACTTGTTGAAGAATTTACAAATTATCTGGCAACGTTATTCACAATTTCTTCGATTCTCTTTACAAGAGAAACAGGATAATATTCTTCTTCTTTTTCTTCTTCTTCTTCTTCTTATTATTATTATTAAGGACTACACCCGCATCCCAAATTTTGGCGAGACAAAAATGCAGGTGAGACGAATCAAGGATCATTATGAAAGACAAAACGATACATGGATTATTTTCTTGATGAAAAAAAAACCCCCAAAAAAGTTATATCATGTAATGAGGATATAATATTATATATAAGATGTAGAAATTTTTGGCATGGCTATGATCAAATATTGTAAAATATAAAAGGGCATATTTATGGTATACTGATGGCCAATCATACAAAGTTCTACTAACGACAGACAAGAATCATAACAAATTGAATCATTTGAATCGACTACTTATGACATGGACTATGTGCTATATGTCAGATCACACCAAATATCAATCAGTACTAGCTACCTGCTGTGTGTACGAATGCATGCAAAGTCAACAGATCAATGGAAAATGGGACCAAACGCCCTCAAAACGGAGTTTTATATCCGGGTGATTTGGATGCTAAAAAGTGAACTCTACTTATTACCCCTCTTCATACACGCTACAGGAGAATTGTCACATTCGTTATGATGCAATCAACGTTTTTTCTTACTCATATTTCTTTTGTACAGCACAAAATTGGGAGAAAAAAAATCGTTGTTATTAGGTACTAGGTCATAATAACGAGCTCATTTTGCTGCACAGAAGTGTATACGGTATATACTAATTGCTTTGAGTTTGAATGTGTAAAAAAAAAACCCATTTTTGTATGACATATTCGGAAAAATTTGAAAATGGTCAGTAAGGAAAGAGATAAACAGGCCTGCCAAGTACAACGAAAATTTCATAGAAATGGTCAGTAAGGAAAGAGATAAACAGACCTGTCAAGTACAACGAAAATTTCATAGAAATGGTCAGTAAGGAAAGAGATAAACAGACCTGTCAAGTACAAGGAAAATTTCATAGAAATGGTCAGTAAGGAAAGAGATAAACAGACCTGTCAAGTACAACGAAAATTTCATAGAAATGGTCAGTAAGGAAAGAGATAAACAGGCCTGTCAAGTACAACGAAAATTTAACAGAAATGGTCAGTAAGGAAAGAGATAAACAGACCTGTCAAGTACAACGAAAATTTCATAGAAATGGTCAGTAAGGAAAGAGATAAACAGACCTGTCAAGTACAAGGAAAATTTCATAGAAATGGTCAGTAAGGAAAGAGATAAACAGACCTGTCAAGTACAAGGAAAATGTCATAGAAATGGTCAGTAAGGAAAGAGATAAACAGACCTGCCAAGTACAACGAAAATTTCATAGAAATGGTCAGTAAGGAAAGAGATAAACAGACCTGTCGAGTACAAGGAAAATTTCATAGAAATTGGAATCTTTGGCTCCAGCTACAGAACTGCTTAGGTCTCTTTGACTCAATAAATTTTGTTGAGAAGGAACATCTAGCTTCTTAGAACCTATTCCGGCCTTTGGAGCATTTTTGGATCACGGTGAGAGCAAATTGTTTATTTCTAAAGCCATTTATTGTGACTTTTTCTTTCTGCCTTGTTTTTGTTTTTAAGGGTTTTACAGCACTTGCAACACATTAAGGTCATATCAGTGCCAGTTAAAAAGAGAGAAAATGGGATAGTAAAAAGTTCTAGAATTACAATTAAAGCACCCAAGATAAGGGGAATTGGTTCAAATAGGAAACAGATGTAGATTCCAAGAGCACACTATCAATATACTTAGTTTGAGACACAAACACAATATCCCACTAAGAGGAATACACTCAAATGTTTACAAAATTATAGGTTAAAAATAAAAAATAAATACGTAACAGAGAGATGATTTACAAGGGAAAAAAATATCATCTACCAAAACTATAACTATACATTCAACTGTTTCCCTCCTAGCAAAGGACTCCGGTCAGGGTCAGGACAAAACCAAGTAATCTCATTCCAAGACAAAGACAGAAAGCAATTGAAAAACCGTTACAGGGTGATAGTAGACACATCAAGTACCTCCCTGCCCACTACGGGATATCGGGAACCCCACCCAGTCTTTTTTCCTTTGGGAACGACGACCTTTTGAAATTTCACGTAGGCAGCCCTGGTAAAGATAAATGATTTGGGTTCAGTTTTATTTATACATTGGCAGTAATAGATCGTTCAGCGCCATTGTTACACTCGTGGAGCCAGGGTTTATTCCACAGCCTGTGTTACGCTCGTGGAGCCAGGGTTTATTCCACAGCCTGTGTTACACTACTGGAGCCAGGGTTTATTCCACAGCCTGTGATACGCTCGTGGAGCCAGGGTTTATTCCACAGCCTGTGTTACACTCGTGGAGCCAGGGTTTATTCCACAGCCTGTGTTACACTCGTGGAGCCAGGGTTTATTCCACAGCCTGTGTTACACTCGTGGAGCCAGGGTTTATTCCACAGCCTGTGTTACGCTCGTGGAGCCAGGGTTTATTCCACAGCCTGTGTTATGCTCGTGGAGCCAGGGTTTATTCCACAGCCTGTGTTACACTCGTGGAGCCAGGGTTTATTCCACAGCCTGTGTTACACTCGTGGAGCCAGGGTTTATTCTACAGCCTGTGTTACGCTCATGGAGCCAGGGTTTATTCCACAGCCTGCGTTACACTTGTGGAGCCAGGGTTTATCCCACAACCATTGTTACACTCATGGAGCCAGGGTTTATCCCACAGCCTGTGTTACACTCGTGGAGCCAGGGTTTATTCCACAGTCTGTGTTACGCTCGTGGAGCCAGGGTTTATTCCACAGCCTGTGTTATGCTCGTGGAGCCAGGGTTTATGCCACAGTCTGTGTTACTCTCGTGGAGCCAGGGTTTATTCCACAGCCTGTGTTAAACTCGTGGAGCCAGGGTTTCTTCCACAGCCTGTGTTAAACTCGTGGAGCCAGGGTTTCTTCCACAGCCTGTGTCGTGACAAGGACTATAAAGGTGGCAGCATGGCTCAGCTGTAAGGTCTTTGCTTTGTACTCGAAAGGTACTGAGTTTGATCACCCATTGCTGCGCTGTGTGGCCTTGAGCAAGTCACCTCACCCTAGCTCAATTTGCAACGCTGCACTGCGGCGGACACCTGGAGAATTCCAGTCTTCCCTTGGAATAGACCCTAGAGTCAAATTTCCCCCATGGGATGAATAAAATGAATTTAAAAATAAAAATCTATAGCAACTGCTTGCTACCCATTGGATAGGATGTCAGTCTACCGTAAAGTACTTTCAGCCAGATCTAATAAACGCAGCTACACTATCATTGCTGGATGGACGGGGTGGGGGAGGATGGACAGGGTGGGGGAGGATGGACAGGGTGGGGGAGGATGGACAGGGTGGGGGAGGATGGACGGGGTGGGGGAGGATGGACGGGGTGGGGGAGGATGGACAGGGTGGGAGAGGGTGGACGGGGTGGGGGAGGATGGACAGGGTGGGGGAGGATGGACAGGGTGGGGGAGGATGGACAGGGTGGGGGAGGGTGTACGGGGTGGGGGAGGATGGACAGGGTGGGGGAGGATGGACAGGGTGGGGGAGGGTGGACAGGGTGGGGGAGGATGGACAGGATGGGGGAGGATGGACGGGGTGGGGGAGGATGGACAGGGTGGGGGAGGATGGACGGGGTGGGGGAGGATGGACAGGGTGGGGGAGGATGGACGGGGTGGGGGAGGATGGACGGGGTGGGGGAGGATGGACAGGGTGGGGGAGGGTGGACAGGGTGGGGGAGGATGGACGGGGTGGGGGAGGATGGACAGGGTGAGGGAGGATGGACAGGATGGGGGAGGATGGACGGGGTGGGGGAGGATGGACGGGGTGGGGGAGGATGGACAGGGTGGGGGAGGATGGACGGGGTGGGGGAGGATGGACAGGGTGGGGGAGTATGGACAGGGTGGGGGAGGATGGACGGGGTGGGGGAGGATGGACAGGGTAGGGGAGGATGGACAGGGTGGGGGAGGATGGATAGGATGGGGGATGGACAGGGTGGGGGAGGATGGACAGGGTGGGGGAGGGAGTTATCTAAATTTCACCCAGGATCGATATTGAAGAAAAACTTTGTTCTTAAATTAAAGTGACAAAAAAAACTGAAATCTTACTTTGTATCATGTCATGGTTTCATTTTTTCAAACTTCATTTTCTATTTTTGGCGTCTGTTTCACCCTGACATAAAACCTGCTTTGAGGAGACTGGTCAGGAATACCCGCCATATTGTACCGGTACATCATTACAAAATTACTCGTGAATTATTTAGCAACAACACCTACAAATGTACATTTCATCATAAATAATTAATAATAAATCTTGTTACAAATCATTTTTTTTTAAATCATGTGTGTGTGTGTGTGTGTGTGTGTTTGTGTTTGTGTATTTGACAGCAAAAACCAAACTAAAATTAAATATTTGTACAATGGGACACAATGGACTTTAAAACCATTGAATCCTGCATGGATGGATGCCATCCTCACGGGTCACGGCCATGGGTCACGGCCATGTCATGGTGGGAGGTGCTCAACTCACTCAATCCTAGAGACTTTTGCTGTTTTTCAAAATTGGAAAAAATGTATTAAAAATGAGCGTGTACATAGATAGTTTTATTCAACTATCATTAATATGCAAAAACTAAAAACATTAGCTTTGATTTTACACCTATAATTTGTCTCAGAAAAATGTAATAAATAGGCATGGGGTAAAAGTAACTCAAGTAACTACTGCTATAGTCGGTGTTAGGGTTGAGTGAGTTTAGAGTATATTGCAGGGGTCAAGGTCTGCTGGTGGACCATCCTGGAAGAAGAGCCGGACACAATCAATTTTTGGATATCATAAGCCAATGACTAAAGACGTGTTACTGGGACTGGCTACAATATTTTACAATGTGTTCATCTGTTCGTCTACGCAACACACAACACATTGATGTGTGATATGATTCTTATTGTTCCCTGTGCCAAAAGCGTGTGTATTTGAAACATAAATGTTCACAAACAAATTTCACGCAGGATGCTAAGTGCATTTTTATCTCTTATGATGATGATAATGATTACGATGATAATGATAATGATTACGATGATAATGATAATGATTACGATGATAATGATAATGATTACGATGATAATGATAATGATTACGATGATAATGATTACGACGATTATCTAATATTTTATTATAAGAACTTCAAAGCAATAATATATAAATCTATCAATTCAAAGTGACAGGTTGTAACAAAAAAGTCTTTTCGAATTGAAAAAAAAAAAAACCCACCAAAAAATGAAATAATAAAATTGGAAAATTAAAAGAAAAGGAGGGAAAAGAATAAAAGTCAGAGTAAAAAAAAAAGGACGGAAATATCTGGTCAAACTTGAGCGCATAATATGAAAAAAATAAATTATAAAATCTTCAAGCAACATAAATGAATCAAAGTGGATATAAAACTGAATCAAAGTGGATATAAAATTGAATCAAAGTGGATATAAAATTGAATCAAAGTGGATATAAAATTGAATCAAATCCAGATACGAGGTATAAATTATATTTCCTACATACACGACATACACTTGTTATTTATTTTCAATCATATTTGATATCAAATCACTAACGAACAGTTATATTTTAATATAATAACAACAATAATAATAATAATAATAATAATAATAATAATAATAATAATAATAATAAATAAATAAATAAATAAATAAATAATACACAAATCAATTATGAATATTCCTTATTTTTTCTTTTCTTCCCTGGTCATGGTTTCTCTTGGAAAACTCACATCGTTTTCGAGTTATTTTTAAAAATACAAGAGAAAAACCCTTACACCAAATCCTTAGATATCAATATAAAATCACAACACATAGAGGGATTTATTATTAGTGACGAGAGAAAATAAAAACCCAGCAATTAAAAATTTTAAAAATTATATTAGCAGCCATTTTTCATTGAGGATACGCTGTGAACACAGATTTGACTAATAGAAGACTGCGATCTTGACGATTGTTTTGATTGATCAACAAAACAGATGATATGTCATTCAAAAACTCAACAAAACAATGTTCTGTCTCTAAGGGAGCTAATCAGGGGGAAAAGAAATCCAGTAAATTAAAAAAAGTTATGTACTGATTTGTTTTTTCTTTTCTACTTTTTTTTATTGGGGGGGGGGGGGGGGGGGTTACCTACCCTTCTTACTTTTATTTCTTTTTTTTTGGGGTTATTTTTTGAGGGCCAGGGTGGGGGGGGGGGGGAGGAGAGTTTACTTCTGTTACTTTGTAGATTTTAATGTCCCTAACAACACTTGCGAGTCAGATTAGTCTGAAAGGTCATTTTCTAGGATTCTGGAGACTTAGAAGCCGTTTCGTTACTGTTAGGAGCTTTACCGCACCTGGAAATTCATTTAGGTCATTTAGGTCATTTAACCACCTGCAAAAAGCAAGAAGGTATTTATGCAAAAGTAAAGAATTCAAACAGGAAAAAAAATGAAACAATATAATTAATATCATAACAAAAGTATTCTCAAACAAAATGATTGGCATAAAAAATAAAAAGAATTAAACCCTGGATTTCAAAACATATCAATAAAAAACAGTCTGTGTCAATGTAAAAAAAAAACAAAAACAAAAACTTTGACAATCATTTGTAAGTAAAAGGTCAAACTTTTTTTTTTTAATCTATGGTAGTGAAAAATATTTTTTAAAGACAAAACAAAAATAAGTGTGAAATCGATGACAGTTTATGTTTCTAAATCTGGGTCAAGGGTGCTGACCCGTCATGGTCAAGATATAAAAATTGGTATATTCTTTAAACAAAATCCGCACTCTCTACCAACAAATATGAATATGTATTAACTCAAAAAATGTATTAACCTCCCACCTCCCCCAACTCATCCCCAACAAAAAAGAGCTTAACTTCTATTTTTATTCAAGCATAAAAATAATAACTTAAAAATTAATTGAGAATAAATAAGATTATAAAATCATAGAGGTAGTAAGTAACTCCTGATACAAAAACACAAAACAAATTCTTTGTTTAAAAAACAAAAAAACAATATTATTAGGTAATTCTACATTATTTGAACGTGAAAAAAAAAACCCCAATATTATTAGGCAATTCTATATTGTTTGAACGTTTAAAAAAACCAACTCTATACTTGGTTTTTGAGAATGTAAAAATGGTATCAGCCCATAACAAGATTATTTTTAAAATGTGATCCAAAGCTGCTAGAATCTGTGGATTACTGTAGTCGTCGGTCTGGACTTGAAGTGATGGTTTTAGTGTTTTTCAGATTGGCTGGAGAAGGGTTTTGAGCCTGAAACATTCCATTATTGTTCATTATCTTCTAAAATTGGCAATTTCCTCATAAGAATTTTGCCTCTGACTGTTGCTTCTGGGGCTCCCGATAGGTCAATTGGTAGAAACAAGTTTTTAAAATCAGTTAATTGAAAAAAAAAATTATATCTATAAAGTGTAATTTATGCAGCGTCACATCAATTATTCATTTTCAAGTGGAACATATTAGCATCTATTGCTGAACACCGATTTGCTAATATGAGAGGGGCAGGGGAAAAGAGCATTAATCACAAATTTATAAAAAGAAATGAAATAAAAGCAAACCAAAACAAACAAAAGATAAATTAAAACAAATAATTTCAACCTGTCATTTCGTAATATCACAGAACAGAGATTGTTGTCAACAGTATCAATTTTACATATTTAAAACTAACAAAAATGTCATTCCACTAGTCTTGAGTAAGTCTGAAAAGCTGGCTGGCTGTGTTCAAAACCAGACACTACAGAAAAGGTGGGAAGAGAGTGAATGAAACAGACAAAGACAAAGCAGGAAAAAAAAAATTTTTTTTTAAAAACATCCCAAAAAAAATCAGCCTGCGTTGAGCACTGATACAGTACTTTTGGATTCTACATCAATTCCCAATTTGAATCGGCCCCCTTTGTTTTCGTTTTTCTCGGGTCCTTTTCATCTATAAAACTTACATTTTTTGACCCTACAATTCCTTCTTTTTTACTGGCAGTGAATTGACCTAAATGTGTCGTAAGCGCTGCTGTAAAACCTTGAAAAATGAAACGAAAAAAAAGAGTCGTTGACTCAAGACATGTCAAGAAAAAAACCAGGTCAGGTCACTGAAGGGAATGAAGAAGACCAATTTTTGGGGGATGAACTTTTTCTTTTCTTGTTATTGTCTTTTCTGCCTTATCTGTCCACCTTGTAATATTCTTTTCTGCCTTATCTGTCCACCTTGTCATTGTCTTTTCTGCTTTATCTGTCCACCTGGTAATTTTCTTTTCTGCCTTATCTGTCCACCTTGTCATTGTCTTTTCTGCACTATCTGTCCACCTTGTAATTTTCTTTTCTGCTTTATCTGTCCACCTTATAATTGTCTTTTCTGCCTTATCTGTCCACCTTGTCATTGTCTTTTCTGCCTTATCTGTCCACCTTGTCATTGTCTTTTCTGCCTTATCTGTCCACCTTGTAATTGTAATTGTCTTTTCTGCCTTATCTGTCCACCTGGTAATTGTCTTTTCTGCCTTATCTGTCCACCTTGTAATTTTCTTTTCTGCCTTATCTGTCCACCTTGTAATTGTCTTTTCTGCCTTATCTGTCCACCTTGTCATTGTCTTTTCTGCCTTGTCTGTCCACCTTGTCATTGTCTTTTCTGCTTTATCTGTCCACCTTGTAATATTCTTTTCTGCCTTATCTGTCCACCTTGTCATTGTCTTTTCTGCCTTGTCTGTCCACCTTGTCATTGTCTTTTCTGCTTTATCTGTCCACCTGGTAATTTTCTTTTCTGCCTTATCTGTCCACCTTGTAATTGTCTTTTCTGCCTTATCTGTCCACCTTGTAATATTCTTTTCTGCTTTATCTGTCCACCTTATAATTGTCTTTTCTGCCTTATCTGTCCACCTGGTAATTGTCTTTTCTGCCTTATCTGTCCACCTTGTAATTTTCTTTTCTGCCTTATCTGTCCACCTTGTAATTGTCTTTTCTGCCTTATCTGTCCACCTTGTAATATTCTTTTCTGCCTTATCTGTCCACCTTGTCATTGTCTTTTCTGCCTTGTCTGTCCACCTTGTCATTGTCTTTTCTGCCTTGTCTGTCCACCTTGTCATTGTCTTTTCTGCTTTATCTGTCCACCTTGTAATATTCTTTTCTGCCTTATCTGTCCACCTGGTAATTGTCTTTTCTGCCTTATCTGTCCACCTTGTAATATTCTTTTCTGCCTTATCTGTCCACCTTGTCATTGTCTTTTCTGCCTTATCTGTCCACCTTGTCATTGTCTTTTCTGCCTTGTCTGTCCACCTTGTCATTGTCTTTTCTGCTTTATCTGTCCACCTTGTCATTGTCTTTTCTGCCTTATCTGTCCACCTTGTAATTGTCTTTTCTGCCTTATCTGTCCACCTTGTAATATTCTTTTCTGCCTTATCTGTCCACCTTGTCATTGTCTTTTCTGCCTTGTCTGTCCACCTTGTCATTGTCTTTTCTGCTTTATCTGTCCACCTGGTAATTTTCTTTTCTGCCTTATCTGTCCACCTTGTAATTGTCTTTTCTGCCTTATCTGTCCACCTTGTAATATTCTTTTCTGCTTTATCTGTCCACCTTGTACAGTAGAACTCGGAAATAGCGAGTTTGACGGGTCCACTCCTGATTACTCGCTATTTCCGAGTTCTCGCTATTCCCGAGTTGCCAGGAAAGGTTATAATATTGCTGGTTATTCCCCTCAGTGTGTAATTCAAGTAAAAGCCGTCGCCCCTATTTCAATTTCTTCACAGAAGTGGCAGAATGCTTGGTTTTTTGTTGTTTTTTGTGTTTTTGTTTTTTTTTTCAAGTAAAATCGTGACTAGAAAAAAAGCAAGAACATAGAAGTGTGTGTGTGTATGTGTGTGTGTGTGCGTGTGCGCGCGAGTGTTTGTATGCACTCGGCATGTTTGATGAGGTAAGCAAGCGCATCACTCAATCACTGACCCATTGAAATAATGGTTCCACACTCCGCTCTCTCACTGATCGTGTCATTCGTTAACCATGCTACTCGCAGACCAAATCTGCGAAGTTGACATGTGCTTACCTCGCGCGTCGCGTGGCACCACATTGGGTGAATAATTGACCCCCACCCCCAATACACACACACGCAGACAAAACCCAACCCCCACCCAAATTTGTTTCGCCTATTATGTACTACTACAGACTAGGCTACTATGTAATATTACTCGTAACGAAAAATAAGAAAAGAAAAGAGGCTAGGCTAAAAATATTTAAATTGCCATTGTCTCTTGTTTTGCTTTACTTCGTTCGCAGTCCTAGGCTGGGGCAGGAAATGCTCGTTATTTCCGAGTTGACCTCTTTTTCATACTCGCTACTTTCATGCTAATTTTATTGACTCAAATAAGGGAAAAAAACGGGGATTTAGATTTTACTCGCTATTTCCGAGTACGTTACTTTCATGTTCTACTGTAATTGTCTTTTCTGCCTTATCTGTCCACCGTTTCAAACAAACTTTTTTGGATCTTTATCTGATACCAGGCCTGCTCCATAATTTGTCACAGTGCATGAAGTATTAAATAAAATCTATTTTTAGTTTTAGTAAATAATAACAAATTTTTAAAGCATCTACAGCATCTCTAAGTCATATCAACACCCAGACAACAAGTAAGTCATGTCAAAATTGTAAGAAGCGGCATTTGTTTTGGGGTTTTTTTTTCCTCTAGTCATCCATATGTTACAGTTAATAATCAAAAATGTGATATTGCTCAAAAATGCTATTCTCACATATCTCGTTCACCTGTAGTGCTTCATTCATCATGTTTTGTTGATAAAG
>NC_088370.1:417484-442484 GCF_034508935.2 Berghia stephanieae
GTTCAATTGCATTAATACCGTTCAACCCATTAATACTGTTCAATCGCATTAATACCGTTCAATCGCATTAATACCGTTCAATCGCATTAATATTGTTCAATCGCATTAATACTGTTCAATCGCATTAATACTGTTTAATCGCATTAATACCGTTCAATCGCATTAATACCGTTCAATCGCATTAATACTGTTCAATCGCATTAATACCGTTCAATCTCATTAATACCGTTCAATCTCATTAATACCTTTCAATCGCATTAATACCGTTCAATCGCATTAATACCGTTCAATCGCATTAATACAGTTCAATCGCATTAATATCGTTCAATCGCATTAATACAGTTCAATCGCATTAATACAGTTCAATCGCATTAATACCGTTCAATCGCATTAATACAGTTCAATCGCATTAATACCGTTCAATCGCATTAATACCATTCAATCGCATTAATACCATTCAATCGCATTAATACCGTTCAATCGCATTAATACCGTTCAATCGCATTAATACCATTCAATCGCATTAATACTGTTCAATCGCATTAATACCGTTCAATCGCATTAATACCGTTCAATCGCATTAATACCGTTCAATCGAATTAATACCGTTCAATCGCATTGATACAGTTCAATCGCATTAATACTGTTCAATCGCATTAATACCGTTCAATCGCAATAATAATAATAATAATAATAATAATAATAATACTTTATTGCATCCCAAAAAGGAAATTTTTTGTACAGACGTGTTATAATTTACACAATAAGATAAAAATACAATGGAAATAGGATGTATATATATATAAAAAAAGGAGCAGCTCTATAACCAGAGCTGCGCTTTATAATATGAATAATTTCAACACTGTAAAATAGTTAAAACTGTCACTATAAATTGAAAATTGAAAAGATTGCAAAACAAATAAATTAATAAATTAATATTTATATTTTTAAAAAGTAAAAATGAGAAATAATTATATAAAATGATTATTGCTTGTTGTTATAAAGCCTAATACTGGACGGCAGAAAAGATTTTCGGTGTCTCTCTGTTTTCGTTGAAATAGAGAAAGGGCGACCACTTCTTTCTGACATAATAATTGATGGTCTTAGTGGATGATACTGGTCATTTAATATTTTAGTTATTTTATTTATACAAAATTTCTCGTATAAAAGATCTACATTGTCAACATCATTTATATAGCGTTTAATGGATTTTTTAATATTTGAATTTATTTTGTTCCTTTCCACTGCTAAGCAATTGCCTCCCCAAGCTGTTATACAAAATGACAAAACACTTTCGATTACTGCTCTATAAAATGATGTGCAGAGGGTTTTATCTATTCTAAACTGAGAGAGTTTTGATAAAAAATATGTACGTCTGCACATCTTATGCCTAATTATTTTCAAGTGTTCATCCCACTTGAGCCTGTCATCAATCGTTACACCAAGGTATTTGTAGTGAGGAACTCGCTGGACGAATTGGTCCTTTAATTTTAACGGTTCTATCGGTTCCTTCACTCTCCTAAAGTCAATCACTAGCTCCTTTGTCTTGCTTATGTTAAGCTCTAGGTGGTGGGCATCACACCAAGACACAAATCTATCAATTTCTTGCCTATAAGCCCTTCGTTGCCATTTGTTATGAGGCCTTGAAGAGCAGTGTCATCTGCAAACTTTATTAAAGGTACACTCAGGTTTTGACTTCTACAGTCATTCGTGTATATTGTGAATAATACAGGGGACAATACACAACCTTGAGGAGCACCAGTATTTGTAGTTATACAGGAAGATTTGTTTTGTCCTAATTGAACATATTGTGCTCTCTCCGTAAGAAATTCGAGCACCCAAGCAATTATATACTTGTTTAAATTCAGACTAGTCAATTTTTGAACAACCAACTGAGGTTGCATTGTATTGAACGCTGAAGAAAAATCTGCAAAAAGCAATCTGCAATAGCTCCTAGCGTGATCTAGATGCCTGTAGATGTTGTTTGTAAACAGCAAAATGGCATCCTCTACACCACGTCCTGGTTTGTAAGCAAATTGATGACTATCACTCAATGGCATAAACTGATTCCTAATTTTAACAAGAACAAGTTTTTCTAAAGATTTCATGACTATTGAAGTCAGTGCAACAGGTCTGAGATCGTTCATAGTTTCAAGTTTTTCTTTTTTTGGAACAGGAATAATTTTTGAAGTTTTCCAAATTTCAGGGATCGAAACGCATTGGAGGGACCAGTTAAAAATATGTGTATAAATGGGGGAAAGCTGATGGGCACATTCTTTTAATAGTTTTCCTTTCAATCCATCCGGCCCAGCAGCCTTCCTCTCGTTTAGTTTCGAAAATACGAATCTCGTTTCCTCTTCACTGACCTCAATAGTCATTTCATCTTCCAAAGCCCTGTCTAATTTATGTTTTTCATTTTCAATATCAAATTTGTTTGCTGTGTCGAAACGTGAATAAAATTTATTTAAAGTTTCAATTTCGATATCTTCTGATATAATCGTGGGCTTTGGATTATAGTTAACAGCAGTTTTAAGCCCCCGCCACGTGTCCCGTATATCCCCAGAAGAAAAGCATTTTTCAATTTTATTTTTGTACTTGTCTCTACAACTAGATATTACTCTCTTTATCTCTTTTTGTTTTGTTTTCAGATCTTTTTTGTTTCCACTAGTAAAGAGAGTTTTCTTTTTGTCAATAAAAGTTTTAGATCTTTTGTTATCCAAGGCTTGTTGTTAGGATAATATTTTATTTCTTTTTTACAAGACACTAGCTGTTCACAGAATTTTAAATACTCACTCACACAGTCATTCAGCTCATCCACACTATCACATGATTCAATAAAAACATTCCAGTCAGTGCATTCAAAACAACCACGCAAATCTTCACACACACTTCCGTTCCAGATCTGCTGTACACTTTTCTTTACTGGTTTTACACGTTTAAAAACAGGGCGGTAGGTGGGGAGTAGCAAGAGCATGCACTGGTCAGATAAACCTAAGGGGCACGGGGTAAACATTTGTAACTATTTTTAATATTACACACAATGTTTTTTGTCCCTTGTCTCGCAGTCCACGTATTGATGAAGTCCCGGGAGAGTAAAATCGTTACATTGGTTAAAATTGCCAGTGACCATCAATACGGCATCGGGTGACTTAATTTGAATGTCCTGTATTTCTTTCCTCAAAATATTTTTCGCTGTGGTGTTGTCTGATGATGGTGGAATGTAGACGTTGATGATGATGACATGAGTATATTCCCGGGGTAGATAATATGGTCGTGACGAAACAGTAATAAATTCAATATATTCGTCACAATACATTTTCTTTATCTGACAGTTATTGGGGTGGCACCATTTGTTGTTAATATATGTGCACACCCCACCCCCAGTTCGTTTATTTACATTAGTCCGATCTCCTCGAAATAGTGAATATTGTTCAATATTAAAACATGATGATGGTATGTGAGGAGATAGCCAAGTCTCTGTTAACGCTATTATGGAGACTTGATGATAGTCACTATTGAAACGACACAGTGAAAACAGTTTGTCAGTTTTATTTTTCAGTGATCTTACATTACCTGTCACTACACAGGGTAAAAATGGACGAAAAGGCCGTCTGTTAAATTTTGTTTTTATTCCTCCTTTTCTCCCCCTCTTTCTTACTTTAATAAACGATGTGTCAATAGTGGGTGGCGGGGGTGACACGGGTTGGAGGGATCGGAGAGTCTCTGGAGTATAAGTTATCGATAGGCTTCTGGCAGCAAAATCACAGGCTAAAACACCATTTATGCTTATAAATATACTAATAAATATAAAAATCAGGAACAATATACACTTCACATCCATTTTGAATAAAAATTAGGCGTAAATTCCGACGATTGAATGATAAATGAATAAAAATATGTGTAGAAAATAGGTAAACATTCACAACACGTCTGTTGTCGCCGGAAGCCAGCGCCATAGATTAATACCGTTCAATCGCATGAATACTGTTCAATCGCATTAATACCCTTCAATCGCATTAATACCCTTCAATCGCATTAATACCGTTCAATCGCATGAATACTGTTCAATCGCATTAATACCTTTCAATCGCATTAATACCGTTCAATCGCATGAATACTGTTCAATCGCATTAATACCCTTCAATCGCATTAATACCGTTCAATCGCATTAATACCTTTCAATCACATTAAATACCATTCAATCAATGCATCCGACAAATGAAATCAACATAATGAAAGCTAATTTTCCAAAACTCGTTGAGTCGATTTTTCTACTTT
Source organism: Berghia stephanieae (assembly GCF_034508935.2). Lineage (NCBI taxonomy): Eukaryota > Metazoa > Mollusca > Gastropoda > Nudibranchia > Aeolidiidae > Berghia > Berghia stephanieae. Next base: position 421,763 of record NC_088370.1, read on the forward strand.
TTGAAATTTTCCATCCATGAGATAAATTGGAATGTAAATTTTATTTTAAGCATCAATTAACACAAGAATTTCCATAGATTTGGGTGAATTTGAAGTTTAAATACGATAAAATAAAAGACTGAATGAGAAATCTTAGTGGAAATAATCCTCAATATCACAATATGGAATAAAAATGGAGTGACAGAGTGTTGGAAAACCAGTCTTCATCTATAGACGAATGTAAAGACAGACAATATTATTCATCTATCGACTAATGTAAAGACAGACAACATTATTCATCTATAGACTAATGTAAAGACAGACAATATTATTCATCTATAGACGAATGTAAAGACAGACAATATTATTCATCTATCGACTAATGTAAAGACAGACAATATTATTCATCTATAGACGAATGTAAAGACAGACAACATAATTCATCTATAGACTAATGTAAAGACAGACAATATTATTCATCTATAGACGAATGTAAAGACAGACAACATTATTCATCTATAGACTAATGTAAAGACAGACAATATTATTCATCTATAGACGAATGTAAAGACAGACAATATTATTCATCTATAGACTAATGTAAAGACAGACAATATTATTCATCTATAGACTAATGTAAAGACAGACAATATTATTCATCTATAGACGAATGTAAAGACAGACAATATTATTCATCTATAGACGAATGTAAAGACAGACAATATTATTCATCTATAGACTAATGTAAAGACAGACAATATTATTCATCTATAGACTAATGTAAAGACAGACAATATTATTCATCTATAGACGAATGTAAAGACAGACAATATTATTCATCTATAGACTAATGTAAAGACAGACAATATTATTCATTCATCTATAGACGAATGTAAAGACAGACAATATTATTCATCTATAGACTAATGTAAAGACAGACAATATTATTCATCTATAGACGAATGTAAAGACAGACAATATTATTCATCTATAGACTAATGTAAAGACAGACAACATTATTCATCTATCGACTAATGTAAAGACAGACAACATTATTGATCTATAGACTAATGTAAAGACAGACAATATTATTTATCTATAGACGAATGTAAAGACAGACAATATTATTCATCTATAGACGAATGTAAAGACAGACAATATTATTCATCTATAGACTAATGTAAAGACAGACAATATTATTCATCTATAGACTAATGTAAAGACAGACAACATTATTCATCTATCGACTAATGTAAAGACAGACAATATTATTCATCTATCGACTAATGTAAAGACAGACAATATTATTCATCTTTCGACTAATGTAAAGACAGACAATATCATTCATCTATCGACGAATGTAAAGACAGACAATATCATCCATCTATCGACGAATGTAAAGACAGACAATATTATTCATCTATCGACTAATGTAAAGACAGACAATATTATTCATCTATAGACGAATGTAAAGACAGACAATATTATTCATCTATAGACTAATGTAAAGACAGACAATATTATTCATCTATAGACGAATGTAAAGACAGACAATATTATTCATCTATAGACTAATGTAAAGACAGACAATATTATTCATCTATAGACTAATGTAAAGACAGACAAAATTATTCATCTATAGACGAATGTAAAGACAGACAATATTATTCATCTATAGACTAATGTAAAGACAGACAATATTATTCATTCATCTATAGACGAATGTAAAGACAGACAATATTATTCATCTATAGACTAATGTAAAGACAGACAACATTATTCATCTATCGACTAATGTAAAGACAGACAATATTATTCATCATGTCCAGTGACGGCATCTTGGACAACATCAAACAAAAACAGGAAGGAAGTTACATAAGAATAAACAAGGGCTCTCATTCTTCAAGACGAGGTAACTAATAATACATGGGACATAACTCTGTCATTAATACATAATAATTACACAGTTATTTCCCAGTCATTACACACAACACTCACCAAGAGTTCGAACGATAAAGGTCTTGACTCCCTGGGCATGGGTCTTATAATCTTCATGAACACATCTATGAAATTCACGTGGAAAAGAATAGGGAAAAAAGCATTTTAAAAGGTTTAAAAAAAAAAAAAAAAAAATTATCTACTAAATGTCAAGAGATGTTAATACTTTGAGAAAAATACTTATCTTATCCAAGAGAGAAATGGGTTACAAAAACATTCTCATTTATCTAATGAGTTTTGTTATTGGTTCGTAATTATTGGCTGAAGGAGGGTTTTGAGGCCAAAATGTTACACGTGTAGTTTTCAGTCTTTTTTTTTTTATTATTGCATTTTTGAAGCCATGGGTGATATAAACTTAAGTTTTCCACCAAAAATGAAAAAGAAAAGGTGTTTGGTCACTGTGAGACAGAATAGCTTTCTTATCATTATTATAATCATCATCATTATTATTATTGTGTCATAATTATTATCATCATCATCAGTATTAAAGTAGTAGTAGTAGTAGTAGTAGTAGTAGTAGTAGTAGTAGTAGTAGTAGTAGTAGTAGTAGTAGTTCTTCTTCTAATCATTATTATTATTATTATTATTATTATTATCATTATTACTATTTTTATAACTATTATTATTATAACTGAGAATTAAAATTCTTAACTTTCCATACAATTTCGTACTTTCGTAATTGGCCATAAAATTTGTCTAAAAATTTGTAAAATCACCAAAAAATTCATAAGATTTGGCAGGTATGTCATCATCATCATCATCATCTAATCGTCGGAGGGATACACTGGATGCAGATCTCACCATTTTCCACCATTAAGCACAGTCGTTAATCTACCGGGCCACGGCCGTGCGATAATCTACCGGGCCACGGCCGTGTCCTGCATTTCAAGACTGGCTTCCAGGATTCCTTTCTGTGGACTTGTATAGATAGAACGAAGTTGACGTCACTCGGCTCTTTGTTGTTAGTGTTCTTTGCCATCTGCGTTTATGAGTAATTCTCACAAAACTGTACTAACCAGACTATAAACGTTTGAGGTTACAATTATTTTTGTGTGTTGGTCCGTTATACTTCTGGATGGCAATGTTGTGAGCTTCTTAGCCAAGCGCACACTATCTATAGCTCAGTGGTGTCTATCTCCTCTCCGAGCTATTGCACTATATAAAAGCTAATTCAAAATTTACAAAATGTCAATGCCATAATTTCCTCCAATGACCTTAAGTCGTTACCTAAGTTGTATGGCATCCCCCGGTGCTATGGGTATGAAGCACAGGCACAGTGTGAAGAACAGGAGAGCAATGAACACGTAAAGAAGGCTGCAGGGTTCCGTACACGAGTCAGTAGTCAAGGTAAAACGGTTGCTGGAAACCACATCAGTGTCATTAAGCGTGACGGCGGCCATGCAGGAACAGTCGATATACTGGAATGGGGAGCGGGGGAGAGGGGGGGGGGGAAGAGAAAGAGAAAAAAATAAGAGAGAGTAAATATATGAGCTGGGGTACTGATGTAGAGAGAAAGGGGAGAGAAGGAAAGAGGAAATGGGAGGAGAGGGGATTAGGGAGAGAAGGAAAGAGGAAGAGAAGGAAATAGGTGGGAATTGTGAGATGAGACAATGATGTGGAGAGTAAGAGGGAGAAAGAGGAAGAGAGGGAAAGAGGAAAAGGGAGAAAGAGATATTTATTTCTCTTCCGTCTATCTGGTTATTTTAGGTGATGTATTTATGTTTTTATTTTTCATTTGTTAGCTGAAGAATGGTATTGATCCCGAAACTTTGTGTTTGGTATTTATTTTGTTCCATTCTTGAAGCTGCAAGGGTCCCATAGCTCAGTTGGTAGAGCACTCGCTTCACACCCAGAGGGACCGAGATCAATCCCAGGTGCAGTCGAGATCTTTTTTTTTCTGATCCCCCTGTCCACCCAGCAGTGATTGGGCAGCTGGGTCTGTTAGATCTGGCAGAAAGTAGTTTGCGATAGACTAGCATCCTATCCAAAGGATAGCAAGAAATTGCTCTTGTCCATTTCACGCTATAGAAACCGTTATAAATTCCGGCGCCATAGGCCTAGTGGCTCTGAAGAACTACTTTTTGTTTTCTTGTCTTGAAGCTGCTCTATTCATCTTTCTTGATTACTCTTTACAATCCACACCCTCAAGCTGATTCGTATCCCCAGTGGATTCCCATTTTTTTATTTTAATGTTCAAAGAGTTCCCAGCAATCGCCAAACTGCTCAGTAACACAATTCATAGAACTACAGGAGGATACAGATTTTTGTAAACAGGTGCACGTTTAAACTACTCAGAATAAAATGGATGGATAGAATTAAGAACGAAACGGTATGGAAAAGAACAAAGCAGAAACCAGTGGGAGAGGAAATAGGAAGAAGACGATGAAATAAAAAGAATGACTCCAGTATAACAAAGAAAGTATTGGAATGGAACCTTCAGGGCAGAAGATCAAGGGGAAGGCCACGGGGAACATGGAGAAGAATTAAAGAAGTGGATATACAGAGAAGTGATAAGACATGGAATGAGTTTAAAAAGTTAGCTCAGAATAGAAAAGGATGGAAACTGTTTGCCTGTGGCCTATACCCTGACCCAGGGTGAAAAAGGCAATGATGATGATGATGATGATGATGATGATGATAGAAAAGGATGGAAACTGTTTGTCTGTGGCCTATCCCCTGACCCAGGGTGAAAATTGCAATGATGATGATGATGATGAAGATGATAGAAAAGGATGGAAACTGTTTGTCTGTGGCCTATACGCTGACCCAGGGTGAAAAAGGCAATGATGATGATAGAGGATGGAAACTGTCTGTGGCCTATACCTGTGGCTTATACCCTGACCCAAGGTGAAAAAGGCAATGATGACAGCTTACCTTGTCGTCTTTTTTACCAGAGCAGCCGGCAAAACACGGTGAAAAGAACAAGTTTGAACTATTGTCACAGACAGGCTCAAACACATCTGTGTTACAGTTACACATTGCATTACACGGAGAGATCAAAGACTTGGATGAGCCGCTGCTGATGGAGCTGAGGGAAAAAAGACAATAAAAAATATTGAAATTAACTCTTTCAGCGCTGAGGCTATATTCACTTTCCCGTCACAAAATGGCTGACACCTAATTGAGGCAGCATGAAAATGACAAGCTAAGACAAAGGGAAATTCGGCACAAAATCTTAATTAAAATACCCCCCCCCTAGGGCCAATTGAATGTTGTGATGAAAGAAATGATACCATTGGTTTAATTTATAGTACTTTTGTAGAAAGTAGGATTGGATTACATTATCATTTTTGCCTTTCAAGACCAGCCGCACTGTGCGGCCATTGGCCAGTAGAACAGATTCTGCTCTGGCTACACAGTGTGGCCAATGGCGCTGAAAGAGTTAAAAGAAACAAAAGGTTGTGTTACTGCTGATGGTGACAAAAAGTGAAATAAAATAAAATTCCCTTTATTCATCCTATAGGGGAAATATGTCTTTAGGGTCTATCCCTGGATTAACCCAGGCATCAGCTAGGGCGAGCTGACTTGTCCAAGGTCACACAGAGCAGCAGAGGGTGATCAAACTTGGTACCTTTTTGCTTAATATCACAAGGAGAACTGTGTATTCGTTAGTGGATTGATTTGAAATGACACATATGGTAAGGGACTAACGAATATACAGTTCTCCTTGTGATATTAAGCATTCTTGCGACTTGGTCACAGACTGTCCAGCTTGAAGGTGACCAGTAGCAAGTGCATGTTGTTCTTAACTAAGTCGTGACATCGCATAGACTATGGATGGTATTTTGCATTGTATTTTCCTGCCTCGAAAATGTTTCAAGAAGACATGGGATGGCCAAAAAAATAATCTACACACTTCCTGTCCACAGTAAGGGGCTAAAAGGTCAATTTAGCACGTGCGCGATGTGGTGAGCGAATTTCAGGTCAAAAACAAAACATCAACTATCGATGCACAGAAAGGCTAATGGTCAAGAACTCAGTGTAAAATCTTTAGCCTACGCCAACAGATAAAAAAGTAACGACGATTTTAAATATGTATATTCTCCTCCTCCTACCCATCATCATCATCACCATCATCATCATCATCATCATCATCATCACAATCAAATAAAAACATTATCATCATGTTCATGTTCATATATTAAATACCACTAGAATTTAGTCTCTAGATTAAGTTAGTCTGAATACTTATTTTGTTAGCCAACAAAGATATATATCGTATATATTTGCACATCAATTGTGCAAAAACCTTTCATTACAGATTATTGAAAAATATACCGTATTAAAGGTAGATTATTACTCTTATATTCCCCACTATGGGTTAGGGTAACAAAACTAAGTAAATATAAATTTTGAATATTTATCAAATTAAAATATTTTTCATGTTGATTTTTTAAAAGAGTTATATAGATTGTTCAAGGAAGAGTAAAGTACACTCCCCATTTCTTGATATCAATGAAAATAATTGTGTCTTAAAGGTGAAAATGTGGCCGTTCTATACATAAAAGATATAAAAACATAGAAGTGTACGGTCAACAATTGCAGTGTAAAAATCAATGATTTTTTGAAAATTGTCCTATTTCCTGGCTGACAATGAAACCCAAGCGGTGATTCTACCTGCAGGGATAAAATATGGCCATTCCTCACGTTCTGGACATCTGTTATGACATAACCACATGGTGGTCTCCCCGTCGTTGACGGTGGGTCGTTTGCATTGGGGATGAGTGAAAGATTTCTAATGAAATATACGGCTGTGTTGTGTGTGTCACAACAATACTGTCATCATTTGGTCAAAGAACGTAAGCGACAACGTAAACAAAAATAAGCTATTTATATTATTCTGGGAATCCCCGTTTCACAGCGCACAATACGATATGGGTCAAGTAGCACCTAATGTGCAATATTATAACACTATCAGAAATAGAAAAATTTTGAAATTGAAACATAAAACAAAATTCTTAAACTTAAAAATTCGAACACATTTCTGACCACATCTCAAAACTAATCCAATGGGGCCTCGGTCCTTTTATCAAAAGATGGCTGCCATTGTGTGTGGATCACAATCATAATACCAGACTTGCCTACTACTGCAGCAAAGTGGTCTTTTGGTATGACACTCGCTTTCGGATCGGAAGGGCCTGGGTTTGTCGATCTATAAAGTTGACCACAGCGACTACTATTTCTATCTCCTAAAAAAACTACAAAATTGTTAATTTCCAACTAGGCAGGTCTGCGACTCCAATACCTTCCAGTGAAATCTCTGTGTACTCCGTAGATGGATTTTTGGTCACACCGGATCCAGATGAAAGAGCTGCACAGTCCGGATAAAGCTGCCAGGCCGATGATCATTTTGATGGATTGGGAGATGTCCAAATTGAAATGCTTGGCCACCCAGCCACCGAGAACCATTCCTCCAGCTGCCGCTGGGATCACAGCCAGGCCTGAATAGTGAAGGAGATGAAAAAGAAATTTTATTTTTTTTAAAGAACGAAATATACAAGAGACCGTCAAATCTTCCATCATGAAAGATGTTTTTGTTTGTTTTTAAGGGTTTTACGGCGCTTGCCACACATTGAGGTCATATCAGCGCCAGTAAAAGGAAGAAAATGGGATAGTAAAAAGTTCTAGAATTACAATTAAAGAATCCAAGAAAAAGTAAGACAAAGGGGATTTAGTTGAAATAGGGAACAGATGTAGATTCCAAGAGCACACTATAAGTGTACTTAGTTTGAGATCACCCAAAAGTCTCACCCAGACACCAGCACAAGATCCCACTATGTTTATAAATCATATGATAAAAATAAAAAATAACAATATATAACCGAAATTATTTACAAGGAGAAAAATATCATCTCCCAAAACTATAACTATACATTCGACTGTTTCCATCCCAGCCAAGGACTCTGACCATGGTCAGGATAAAACTAAGTAATCTCATTCCAAGACAAAGTCAGAAAGCAACTTGGAATATAGTCAGAAAGCAACTTGGAATATAGATAAAGAGGGATAGAAGTCACAATAAGTGCCTCTCTGCCCACTATGGGAGGTCAGGAACCCCACCCAGACCATCATGAAAGAATAACATAGTAAACAAACAAAAACTCCCTGTTCTCCCCAGTGCGGCTATGTGGTCTTGACACTTCTTTCGAATCAGAAGGTCCTGGGTTCAAGCCTCACTCAGTGCAAAGTTGAATCCTTGGAAAAGGTTCTTTACTCACAATCTCTCACACTACTCAGGTGTAAAATGAGTACCTGGTCATTAACAGTGTTGTCTCTGTCAGACAAAATTGTAAATTGATGATTGCCTAACAGGTCCAACAGGCGTCATGTCCCATTCTACATGTTACACGTTGCTGGTGGTCAGGGACCCTTTGTAAAGGTGTCATGTCCCATTCTACATGTTAGACGTTGCTGGTGGTCAGGGACCCTTTGTAAAGGCGTCATGTCCCGTTCTACATGTTACGTGTTGCTGGTGGTCAGGGACCCTTTGTAAAAGGCGTCATGTCCCGTTCTACATGTTACGTGTTACTGGTGGTCAGGGACCCTTTGTAAAAGGCGTCATGTCCCGTTCTACATGTTACGTGTTGCTGGTGGTCAGGGACCCTTTGTAAAAGGTGTCATGTCCCGTTCTACATGTTACGTGTTGCTGGTGGTCAGGGACCCTTTGTAAAAGGCGTCATGTCCCATTCTTCATGTTACGTGTTGCTGGTGGTCAGGGACCCTTTGTAAAGGCATCACGTCCCGTTCTACATGTTACGTGTTGCTGGTGGTCAGGGACCCTTTGTAAAGGGCCTTGAGCATGTTAAATGGATATTGCGCTTCATAAAAGTTAATTATTTTTTTTAATGTATTTCTTTGGGGAAAACATGTTATTTTAGAGGTTGAGTAGATCATAGGCATCACGAATCACATATCTATCCATATAAATAGTGGCACTATGAGACTTTTATACGAGTCACAGAAATGGTTACATTGTGACATCCAATCAAAAATCACATATTATTTTTATGTATAACGAGAATGGTTATTTAATAGAAATATTATATGTGATTCATACGATCTTCAATGTTTTGAGACCCTTTCTACGAGGAGAGGAAATAAAAGATTGGAATTTACCAAACAGGGCTCTACTGTGTCATAAAATAATAGTTAAATCTATAAAAAGCATCTGGACCCTCATAGCCCGATTGGTAGAGCACTGACATCAATCCTGGGTGAAGACGAGATTTTTCTCTGACCCCCTCCCCCCTTCTGTCCACCAAGCAGTGATTGGATAGCTGGGTCTTGTTAGATCTGGTGGAAAGTAGTTTGCAACAGACTAACAATTCACCGAAAGGAAAGCAAGCAATTGTTTTTCTTCATTTCACACTATAGAGAATGGGATATACTCCGGCTCCACGAGCCTAAATGCCCTGAAGGACCACTTTATATATATAAAGTGGCAGAGTGGTTAAGAAATTGCAAGGTGACCTGGAAGGTCCCGGGTTCGAGCCCCGCTTCAGGCACTTCTGTAATTTTCCTTGAGCAAGATTATTAACCCCCAATTTGCTCACTTGGACAATATGAGTGATTCCTGTTGACATCAAACATCTTGTTTGATGAATTATCTATATTCCTTTGTGGAATGCCTAGGCGACGATATCTTATGATGTTGAGGCAAAAGGGCATAGTTCATATATATACACACACAAAGCATGACAGGAGAATTTCACTTCACCAATAACCTTACCTGCTAAAAGAGCTGCATATGCTGCTGTCACACCAAATTGGTTTTCAATGTACTTGGGCAAAAAGACAGCCAGCCCAGTCAGGTTCATCCCTTCCATCACCATGGCCAGGGTGACGAACACGAAGCACGGATTCTTCAACAGACGACATGTGGCATTCAGGAACCTCAAGCCTCCCAGTTTGGCCGACAGGTGCATGGACGAGGTCATGTGGGCCTGATTTTGACGAAGCTGTCGGACTTTCTTACAAGACGGCAATTCTGATCCAAATAACGATATCGCTATCGCGCACACAATCTGGACAATCGCTGAGAGCAGAGGCCCCAACCACCACGCACCGACCCATCGTTGGTCGCCTGGAGCAAGGTTAATATCTGACACAGAATCAAAGTCAACGTAAATATTCAATAACTGTCCCCCGATGGTGTAGCCCAGACCAGCACCTAAAATATTGCAACCGTAAACTATGCCGAGGAAAAATGGAGTTCTATCCGGCATAACACAATCGTCAATCAACGAAATGCCCACCGTAAATGTGGTGGTCCCTCCCACACCGTGCAGTAACTGGCCTGCCAGGAAGACGTAGAAATAATTACTGAGAAACGACCTTCCATTCTCAGATGAACATGTTTCATTGGAAGACTGGCTTTTGTGGCAAACGAAATCCGGCAACTCGAGCCCTAGAGAGTACTTGTCTGTTAAAAAATGTGGCGAGGAGAGCACTAAGGATCCTACAGCTGAACAAAACATGGCTAGCGCCAACATACGAGCTTTCCGCTGTCCTGATCCGAAATATCCGGCTAAAAGAGCGAGAAAGGCAGCAGTGATGTCGTAGGAGGAAGAGATGAAACCGATATCCGTGCTTTGGAGGTCAAACCGTCTCTCAATTGACGAGGCATTCACGTTGATGATGCCATTGACCACAAAACCTGAAAAGTGAATGACAAGATTCAGTTGGAGAAAAACATTCCTCGGCCAAGAACAAATACAATTAAAATGATAATAATTCAATAAAATCCAAACTGTTTGTATTGAACTTGACGTATTATCCCGTAAACTGCTTTTGTTGTAGGCTGACAAAGGATTTGAGCCCAAAATGTTCCATGTTAAAAATTAATTTCTTTTTTTTTTTTTGGAAGCTGTTATAATCAAAATAATTTTTGTTCCAACATGATGCCTGAGATTCAATTTGATCCACACTTATTGAATCTGAATTCGTGTAACCATAAACCAACACAACAACAGCAAAATCTACTAATGTAATAATTAATCCAAAAAGTGCCCTAAGGTGCAACACGTACAAAGACAATAGTATTTAAGGTAACACAAAATGCAAATACTATTACTGTTCAAAAAGCCTGCCTGAACACGAATGTTTTCAAAAGTTTCCAAAAATTACCCAGGTCTGGGCATCTTCCATTTCTTTATCTCATTTATTTCATACTATTAGGATCCCGACATAGAACGATTTTTCAGCTAGAGATAGTTTACATATGGGAACAATAATCAGTCATTCATTTTGAGACATTTGCTTACCGAGCGACAAAGAGTAAGTAGCAATGCAAAAGACCAAGACGGCCGGCTTGTTTAATTTCTGCAGACAATTGGGACGCCACCCTCGGTAACCACACCTAGTATCGGCCTTAACGGATGCCGTAGACAAATTGTCGTCATCCAGTTCTGGAGTGGCCAATGGGGCCGATGGGATTTCATCCATCCTTAGACTGATGACGGAAAACCTGAAGTGGACAAAATAAACGAAATGATGGTACAGGCATTATTTTTTTTATAATTCACCATTTCTAGAGCCCCATACCCACAAATTGATTTTATATGTAAAAAAAAATAAAATGATAGAAAAGGAAATCAAATCAAAAACAAACAAAAAACAAAAAACAAAAAAAACAAAAATTATTGACCATTTATATAGCAACGTATACACTAATATGATTTCATCATGTAAATGTTTAATTAATATTTTTCTAGGACTCTAAGAAAAGCCCTTGAGAAGCAACTGGACGGCTGCTACACTTGTATGCTGCGGATGGCCTTCAACGTAAGCTGGAAAGAGCACATGTCAAATGATCAGCTCTAATGTGACCTCCCTCCAGTGACTTCGAAGATACAAAAGAGAAGACTGAGACTTGCAGGGCACTGCTGGAGACACAAGGAGGAGATTGCAAGCAGTCTTGTGCTATGGGAACCACTTGAAAGAACCAGAAACAGAGGCAGGCAGAATACAACATACATTGGATGACACAGGAATGGACAACACCCGGGAGCTGCGTACACTCATGGAGGACAGGACAGAATGGCGAAGACTTGTGGCTCATGCTGGCGCCCAAAGGGGCGGCCTAAGTAATATTTTTCTCACGCTTGTCATTATCTGCATGTTTTGTGTGTAGCCTAAAGAAGGTCAAAGCCATCTAACTGGTGCATTTAGGCACCTCTAGCTTCGGGCTTTCGTATCCACTAAACTTGCTCCAAATCAAAGCCATCTAACTGGTGTATTTAGGCAACTCTAGCTTTGGGCTTTCGTATCCACTAAACTTGCTCCAAATCAAAGCCAACATCAACATAAAATATGTAGATTGGGCCATTGTGCCTGTAAAACACTATATATATTATCATCTGTTTTCAACACAGACAATTTGAGTTTTCATATCCACTAAACTTGCTCCAAATCAAAGCCAACATCAACATAAAATATGTAGATTGAGACATTATGTCCCTAAAACACTACATATATATTATCATCTGTTTTCAACACAGATACTTTGAGAGAATGTGCATAAAGAGCATTCTCTAAGGACTCAACTTTGCATTGCTCAAGGAAGGAATCTAGCCTGAGCTTACCAATTCGAAGAGAAGTATCATACCACAATATTGAAAAGCTGTGCAAAAATAAATAAATATGATACCGACCTGAGTGCAAATGATGTCAATCAGGTTTCACCAGACCAACCACAAACAGTTAACTATAAATATGTTCATACAAAACAAAATCAGAATTGGATGGGTGGGTGGGGGGAGGGGATCTGTAAAATCCCAAAATGCATTGTTTCAACCTTAATTATATTTGAATTGTCACTTTAAGGTTATTTAGAATTGGTCAAGTGCTATGCAATTTGAACATATGTGATTAAACATCAATTTGTTACCTAAACTTTCACTTTAAAAATCTGAACTCTATGTCTATCTTATTTTGTTTCGAAAAAGCAAAGGTTGAAAATTTCAAATGATTGTATCCAGAATAATTTGATTGGTTTATTTAATCATTTTCTGTTATTTTAACGTTTACGTCAAGCTTGCTAATATTTAGCGATTCAAATCTTTAAATGACTGAGTTTTTTATAGGAATGCATATCACAGTGACTGTGAATGTTATTTTATCATAATTAGAATCATTGATGTTACAGACTTAATTAAAACTACAACAAAAGGAAATTAAAACCAAATTAGAACAAAACAAAAGTAAAACAAATGGAGCAATAAAATTTAAAAATTAAAATTAACTGAAAGAAAACCAAACAATTTTTTTAATGTTTGAGCAAACATAATTTTCTAGATGAAAAACAGTGGCCAAACTTATCAGGGTGTTTTGATCTGCTATCAGGGTGTATTGATCTTCTATCAAGGTATTTTGATCTTCTATCAGGGTGTATTGATCTTCTATCAGGGTGTATTGATCTTCTATCAGGGTGTATTGATCTTCTATCGGGGTGTATTGATCTTCTATCAGGGTGTATTGATCTCTATCAGGGTGTATTGATCTTCTATCAGGGTGTATTGATCTTCTATCGGGGTGTATTGATCTTCTATCGGGGTTATTGATCTTCTATCGGGGTGTATTGATCTTCTATCAGGGTGTATTGATCTTCTATCAGGGTGTTTTGATCTTCTATCAGGGTGTTTTGATCTTCTCTGTCTTAACTTCTTGATCTGATACAGAATTTTATCAACAGCTATCCCATGTTTTTTAGCTTAGCATTGTTATATACTAATACTACCAAAGTGTTGTGAAGTTAAGAATTATTTTAAAATAAATTGGTAATCTGGTTAGTTTGAAGTGCATAAGAAGGAAAGGCCACCAATGGCTGACACCCATAAACTACTGCACTCATCTAACCTCATTCAACTGACATCCTACTTCAACTCTTTTATCATATTCTTTTTTTTTTTTACTTTTGGGGGGAGGGGTATCCACTTAGAGATTATTTTTTTTCTTCAATTTTAATTCAACAAAAATTATTGATCATACAAATAATTAATAAAAATTCAAAATTAGTATCTTCATATGAATTAAGCCACTCCCTCTGTTCAACTATCACTCCTATTCTACAATATCACAATACACATTTGCCCTATGCAAATTAAAGACTAACTGATTCCTATATATCTCTCTTTTACTTTTATTATGTATCTTAATTTCAGAACTTATTGTACAAAACTGAAACAAAACTATAAACTGCAGAACTTAAAAGTCTTTCACCACCTACCTGAAGTCAATCATTTTGTGGTCTGAATTGAACTATTATTTCAATCAAACCGACAATGTTGCCTAAAATATCAGAGAGAAAAACATCTGATGTGGTCGTAGTTAGGGTATGTTGCCTAAAATATCAGAGAGAAAAACATCTGATGTGGTCGTAGTAGGGTATGTTGCCCAAAAACCTGGACATGCCCAAAATCCATATGCTTCAGAGTCAGTTATAAAAAACCTTTCCATATATGTCTTTTTCCCGGTGAATAGAATTCTCTATAATTTTGAAGATTTGAACTTCACAAAAATAAACATTCATGCCTGCTATTTTTGTAATTATAAACTATTGTATAAGGCATTTAAAGGATAATTCCTATATTCAGCCTTTAGTAAGATAAGATAATATAATACATAAACCATGACTCTCAAATCGGTATTATGTCGGGGGGGGGGGGGACATATTGATGTCGAAAATTGATTTCATAATTTAAAATATGCAAATAATGCTGTTTGAAGCTCGAAGAAATAAACGCCGATAGTCAGTGGGAATGGAAGCGTCAATGTAATGAAAGAAGGCGGATGATATCGACGTTTGGATGGAGTGAAACACTTAAAGTTTAACCCTCTCATGTTCAGATTATTTTTGGGGAAGTAGATAATGAGTTCCCTACATGGCCATGTCAATCATGTAGACATCCTTTGATGATATAAGCCTTATATTCCTTGCATAACAATAGCGTAATACATCGACAGTGAGAAGCGTCTTTGTTTTGGCCAGCCGGTTAGAAAACCTGTGATTGGTCGAAGACTTTGAGATGCTTGATTCACAATTCTACACGAATGGACAGTGGCGGTAGATCAAAGAGGTGTAACATATTTATTTACCAACCATTTTTCTTAGTGATAAAATTACAAAGTAATAATTTCGCATCAGAAAAAATGACTCTGAAGTTCCTATCTCTTTATTACAATAAAATTGATACCACGAATAACAAAATCGACCCACAAATAAGGCGAGTTATAAATTATTCATAATATCTTTTTAAGTTTACAATAATTGTCATCAAAGTCATTTTTCATCACCAAAGTCATAATTTTTTTCCCATTTTTACCAAACAAAGTGCAAAGTCAATGATTTTCACCCGCAAATAAAATAGGATCCAAATCGCAATTTCTACAACATATTTTATTTTTTTGTCTGCAAATTTATAAAAATCAAAGCTGAAAACATCCTGCCACAGTGACAGGCCTGTCATTTCCTTCACAACGATTGGATTTTACTTACTGAGGCCAGTCTTGACTACCCCGCCCATGAATATTATGCCGTTGTCGTTTTTTGTCGGGTTGAATCTTAAAGAGTTAAAGTCAAGTGAAAGATGAGAGGATGGCATCTGTAAAGAGTCCATATCATCTGATCTTCATCTGAACCTTTCATTCCATTTGACACTTGCTATTCGGTCAAAAATATGAAACTTGAGTGAAATTGAGAGATTTTCGGGCAAGGTTCTTCATCAAGTGACAAAAACTTAAATCTCTCATTTCTGGTCACTGTAACTTTCAACAAACATTCTGGCACATGTTTCACCAACATAATAATACTGTTGAGAGTTGATAAGTCCCATATGGTATAAACTTATGATATATCAGGTTGCAGTAAAATGAAATTTTAATATACCATCTTTTCCAATAGACAGGAAGGAAACCTATTATTAATAAACACTGAGAAAGCAAAGCCTAAAAGATTTCATAAATTTTATCTAACTTAACAGTATAATCATCCAATTCTTATATAAATAAATAGTGTAACCAATAACACATCATCTTTCAAAAGTCAATTATTCTTTAAGTTTTAATCTGGCATTGAACTTTGACCTAAGAGCAAAAGTCTGGGGCTCCGATAGCTCAGTTGAAAGAGCTTCACAAGCAAAGGCATCAAGATTGATCCCAAGTGTAATTGAGATTTTTTTCTGACCCCCCCCCCCCCCCCCCCTTTTTTTTTTTTCCACCCAGCAGTGATTGGATAGCTGGGTCTGTTGGAGATAGAATGAAAAGTACTTTGCGATAGACTAGCATCCTATCAAAAGGGCAACAAGCAATTGCTATTGTCTGTTTCACTCTATAGAAATTGAGACAATAAACTCCGGCTCTGAAGGACTACTTTTTCTTTTAAGAGCAAAAGTATGGGGAGTATAGTGACTATGACCATGAAGTGTAGGATGTTATTTTTCCAGACAAATAGTTAGCATAATGCAGCATAATAATTGTCAGCTTTATTCTTATATTCTAAACATGTTGACTTTTTCATATGTCGACAATTTATCTTTGCAAGAAGCATTACACTTCTTATGTCGTTGTAAAGATATTTTTTACCATATTATTATCATTAGTTTAAGTCTAAGTCAAAGTCAGAAACGACGGTGGTGCAAAATCCGTTTTTAATTCGATAAAAAATACAATATCCAAATAAGTGGGAGACCTTCCATAAACTACTACATCCCAAGTATTCTTGTTCTAGAAGGGGGTTTGGGAGGGGGGAACTTTTTTTTTTAAGTCTCCCCCCTCCCAAACCCCCTACACTAGAACTTCTAGCTAGTAGTAGTAGGGGGTCTGGGAGGGGGGAGACTTTAAAAATAAATGTTTCCCTCCTCCCAAACCCCCTACTAGAACAAGAATACTTGGGATGTAGTAGCTTATGGAAGGTCTCCCTAAAACAATGCGATCATTTACTGTCATAAAGTTAGAACTGTTGTTATTGTTACTAAGTTATGAGAAGAGTTGGAAGAGAAACTCAATATTCAATATGACACTTGATTAAAAGCCGGATTGATCGGGGCCGGATAGAGTGAAGAATTGATGAAATCCATAATCAACCTACCTCAGTAATTAAAACGGTGCATAAAAACGTTCCAATCCTCGCAGTATAACCATCTCATCACCCGACTCCCCCCCAAACCAGCAACTAGAAAAATCACAACAAATCAGTGCTGCTGTTGCTGCTTCAAACAGGTTGCACCGCTCACAAATGCTCACTGAACCGATAATTAATTACTACATTAAAAAGGAGAACCCAATATATCCATCAATATACCATCAAGTAACCAAAATATCTAAAACATTTTAGATTAAAGGTCTTGCGCCTTGAGCTTTATCCATTATTGACACCTGTACAACTGTAACTGTATGCATTTCAGTGTTTTGTTTTTCTTTTCTTTTCTTCGGATGTTATTATTTTTCTTTCCTTTCCCCGAGTCATCTTTTTTAAAAACCGACCTCCACTCTTCCGAAAGATAAAATACTGCCTCCCTGCCCAGCCCAGCCCAGCCCTGCCCTCTGCACTCTGTCAACTGCTCGGAAAGCGGATCAATCAGTGTTCATTAGCAAGAAGATCGATAAATAAATTTTTAAACATGATTCAATAACCCATTCATGAATAAATACTTGGTCTTGTTTTCCTCAAATACTAATTCGTCACGTGTGGAACTCCTGATTTTAAAAAAACATTAAATATTTTGCATGATTTGTCCTTCATGTAAATTATACACAGATTGTGACCTTTGACATTGCGTGACGAGACATAGGCAACTCATGTTCAGTAGCACTCACGTTCCAAACACCCGTGATTTGTCAAGATCTCTCTCTCTCTCTCTCTCTCTCTCTCTCTCTCTCTCTCTCTCTCTCTCTCTCTCTCTCTCTCTCTCTCTCTCTCTCTCTCTCTCATGACAGGCAAATTCCATGGCCCACCACAATACTAAAACGAGCGTCATTATCGTTAATCGTGATCGCGTCTTTTATCTCTGTAGTCAACTCGTTGTCAATTTATCCTCTCCTCTCCAGTAGATCGAACAACAAGAGTAAATAAAAGGATGCGTCGTGGGCATAGCAATCTAGAGATAGCATTGGTCGTGGGTCATTAGGGGGATGAATTTGTTGGCGTGAATATTCTATGGCCTCCAATAGTGTTTGTGGGGAGTGGGGGGGGGGGGGGGGGAGTGTTTGATGGTGATAATGATGATGTGTTTATATTTGCGTGTTGGGGAGGGGGGATTCAATGTATATAATAAGAGTGTGAGCATCACTGTTTACCCGTTTGGCTAAAATTGATGATGATTATCATGATAATGATGATTAGTGGTACCCAGAAAAACCCAGTAATTCTGCCCAGATTGGAGCTCGAGGCATCAATGTTGATGGCTAGACTCTTCAAATTTGTGCAGACATCTCTCAAATTCAAAGGGGGGAGATGAGCTATCTCTGCTTCACCGATTCACTGATTGGTTTGCACAGGATCAAAACTGAACCTCACAAATGGAAGCCATTTGTATGTAGCAGGGTACAGGAGATGCATAAACACACCGATCCTGAGAAATGTGATTTGTTGACTTGTGACATTGAGGCAAATGATCTTATCAATTCAAATTTAGTTCTACGTGGATCAACTTGGCTGAAATCTGGAGTTGATCATCACGGAAAGACTGGAAAAGATGAAAACTTGAGAGTATATTGACCCAAAGGTCAATCATGGAGTATAACACGTTTTTGTTTGTTTGATGTTTTATTTTGTTTTAATGTTTTGTTTGTTTTGTTTAGTTTAGTTTGGGGGGGGTGTTTTGTCTTTGTGTGTGTGTGTGTGTGTGTGTGTGTGTGTGTGTGTGCTTTTTTCTGGAAGGGGGGGGGGGGGAACAGACTAGTTTCCTGGATGAAAGGATTTCCTAGAAACTGAAATCCCGACTAGAAAACCGTGAGTAGGTAATTGTAATTGTCTCGTGAAATATAGAACATGAGTAGGTAATTGTAATTGTCTCGTGAAATATAGAACATGAGTAGGTAATTGTAATTGTCTCGTGAAATATAGAACATGAGTAGGTAATTGTAATTGTCTCGTGAAATATAGAACATGAGTAGGTAATTGTAATTGTCTCGTGAAATATAGAACATGAGTAGGTAATTGTAATTGTCTCGTGAAATATAGAACATGAGTAGGTAATTGTAATTGTCTCGTGAAATATAGAACATGAGTAGGTAATTGTAATTGTCTCGTGAAATATAGAACATGAGTAGGTAATTGTAATTGTCTCGTGAAATATAGAACATGAGTAGGTAATTGTAATTGTCTCGTGAAATATAGAACATGAGTAGGTAATTGTAATTGTCTCGTGAAATATAGAACATGAGTAGGTAATTGTAATTGTCTCGTGAAATATAGAACATGAGTAGGTAATTGTAATTGTCTCGTGAAATATAGAACATGAGTAGGTAATTGTAATTGTCTCGTGAAATATAGAACATGAGTAGGTAATTGTAATTGTCTCGTGAAATATAGAACATGAGTAGGTAATTGTAATTGTCTCGTGAAATATAGAACATGAGTAGGTAATTGTAATTGTCTCGTGAAATATAGAACATGAGTAGGTAATTGTAATTGTCTCGTGAAATATAGAACATGAGTAGGTAATTGTAATTGTCTCGTGAAATATAGAACATGAGTAGGTAATTGTAATTGTCTCGTGAAATATAGAACATGAGTAGGTAATTGTAATTGTCTCGTGAAATATAGAACATGAGTAGGTAATTGTAATTGTCTCGTGAAATATAGAACATGAGTAGGTAATTGTAATTGTCTCGTGAAATATAGAACATGAGTAGGTAATTGTAATTGTCTCGTGAAATATAGAACATGAGTAGGTAATTGTAATTGTCTCGTGAAATATAGAACATGAGTAGGTAATTGTAATTGTCTCGTGAAATATAGAACATGAGTAGGTAATTGTAATTGTCTCGTGAAATATAGAACATGAGTAGGTAATTGTAATTGTCTCGTGAAATATAGAACATGAGTAGGTAATTGTAATTGTCTCGTGAAATATAGAACATGAGTAGGTAATTGTAATTGTCTCGTGAAATATAGAACATGAGTAGGTAATTGTAATTGTCTCGTGAAATATAGAACATGAGTAGGTAATTGTAATTGTCTCGTGAAATATAGAACATGAGTAGGTAATTGTAATTGTCTCGTGAAATATAGAACATGAGTAGGTAATTGTAATTGTCTCGTGAAATATAGAACATGAGTAGGTAATTGTAATTGTCTCGTGAAATATAGAACATGAGTAGGTAATTGTAATTGTCTCGTGAAATATAGAACATGAGTAGGTAATTGTAATTGTCTCGTGAAATATAGAACATGAGTAGGTAATTGTAATTGTCTCGTGAAATATAGAACATGAGTAGGTAATTGTAATTGTCTCGTGAAATATAGAACATGAGTAGGTAATTGTAATTGTCTCGTGAAATATAGAACATGAGTAGGTAATTGTAATTGTCTCGTGAAATATAGAACATGAGTAGGTAATTGTAATTGTCTCGTGAAATATAGAACATGAGTAGGTAATTGTAATTGTCTCGTGAAATATAGAACATGAGTAGGTAATTGTAATTGTCTCGTGAAATATAGACATGAGTAGGTAATTGTATTGTCTCGTGAAATATAGAACATGAGTAGGTAATTGTAATTGTCTCGTGAAATATAGAACATGAG
>NC_088370.1:447484-449984 GCF_034508935.2 Berghia stephanieae
ATCCTCATATCCACCATAGCTACCACCTTCATAATCATGTCCTTTACCATCTCTATCTGTATCGTCTCTGGATTCATCCACATCTTCATAATCCATAGAATTTTTGCTTTCATCCCCATTCGTATCCATTTCCACCTCATCATCGTCATCGTCGTCATCGTCATCGTCATCGTCGTTTTCCCAACATTCACAATGAGATTTGGGACAATATCCCTTTCTACAATTTCTTTCACACCACATATCCATCCCTTTCATTTTAGCCCATTTCCTTAAAGCCCCGCACCTTAAAGTACCTCCTTCAGTCAAATCATGACTTCCACTTTCACCACTACCCTCCATTCCATACTCGTAATCATGATTATAATCTTTTTTATGACCATCCTCACCATCGTCATAACTTCCATCTGTATTGTCATTTTGCATTGACTCTTTGTGTCCATCATTCTCTTCCTCGGCATAATACTTGGATTCATCCACATGTTCATAATCCATAAAATCTTTACTTTCTTCACCATATTGGTCGGTGTCATAATCTTTATACCCATCCATGTCAACCTCATCATCATCATCGTCATCATCGTCGCCAACATCGTCGTTTTCCAAACATTTACAATGGGATTTAGGACAATATCCCTTTTTACAATTACTTTCACACCACTCATCCACTCCTTTCATTTTAGCCCATTTCCCCGAAGCCCCACAACGTAAATCACTCTTTTTAATAAAATCATGATTTCCACCCATAACGCTACTATCTCCATTATCCTCATAATCATGATTATAATCATTTTCATGACCATCCTCACCATCATCATAACTTCCATCGGTATTGTCATTATATATTGACTCCTCGTGTCCTTCATCATTCTTTATTTCGGCATAATCCCTGGATTCATCCATACGGTCATAATCCATAGAATTTTTACTTTCATGACCATATTGATCATCATCGTTATCCTCGTCGTCGTCGTTGCCACCATCGTCGTTTCCCCAACATTCACAATGAGATTTAGGACAATATCCCTTTTTGCAATTTCTCTCACACCACATATTCATCCCTTTCACTTTAGCCCATTTCCCTAAAGCCCCGCACCTTAAAACACCCACTTCAGTCAAATCATGACTTCCACTCTCACCACTACCCTCCATTCCATACTCGTAATCATGATTATAATCTTTTTTATGACCATCCTCACCATCGTCATAACTTCCATCTGTATTGTCATTTTGCCTTGACTCTTCGTGTCCATCATTCTCTTCCTCGGCATAATACTTGGATTCATCCACATATTCATAATCCATAGAATTTCTACTTTCTTCACCATATTGATCGGTGTCATAATCTTTATACCCATCCATGCCAACCTCATCATCATCGTCATCATCGTCGCCAACATCGTCGTTTTCCCAACATTGACAATGGGATTTAGGACAATATCCCTTTATACAATTTTTTTCACACCACACGTTCATTCCTTTCATTTTCGCCCATTTCCCAAAAGCCCCGCACTGTCTAGCACCTCCTTCTGTATAATCATGAACCAATTTACCTTTACCGCTATCCATACCAAACTCATTATAATAACCATAGTCATGTCCGTGGCCATCATTATTGCCATAATCATTTCCATTACCTTCATTCATTTTGTTTGTGTAAACATCCCCATACTCATCATACATCGAGATGGATACGTGTTTACCTTTACCATCATTATAGTCGTCATTTTCATCGCCATACTCATCATGTTTACCATTACCCCGATTATCATGTTTACCATTTCCTGTCCCATTGTAATTATCAAAGTCATTACCATATTCATACATATGTTCATTTTTATAATAGTTCTTTTCTGTATAGTCTTTAAAGCCGTTTTTATGTTCGTCTTTGGGATAGTCTTTATAAACATCTTCATCATCAAAGTTTTCATGTTTATCATTATATTTATTATCGAAGCTATCGTGTTTACTCCAGAATTTTTCGTTGTCATAATCGTAATGTCTATCGTCATCGAAATGATCATCATTTTTGTCTCGATGTTTATCATATCCTTTATGTTTATCCTTGAACTTATCATCGGCAAAGTTATAATGCTTATCCTTGTATTTATCGTCGTCAAATTCATAATGTTTATAATTGTATTTATCATCGTCGAAGTCATAATGTTTTTTCTCGGATTTATCATTGTCGTGGTCATAATGTTTTCCCCTGGATTTATCATCATTATAGTCATAATGTGTTTCCCTGGATTTATCATCATTATAGTCATAATGTTTTCCCCTGGATTTATCATCGTCATTATAGTCATAATGTTTTTCCCTAGATTTATCGTCATCATAGTCATAATGTTTTTCCCTAGATTTATCGTCATCATAGTCATAATGCTTTTTCTCGGATTTATTATTGTCGTGGTCATAATGTTTTTCCCTGGATTTATCATCATCATAGTCATAATGTTTTTCCCTAGATTTATCGTCATCATAGTCATAATGTTTTTCCCTA
>NC_088370.1:452484-457484 GCF_034508935.2 Berghia stephanieae
CATGGTTTTTGTCATTGTTTGAGTGTTCATTTTCACGGTTTCCAGTGTCATATCCTTGTCTCCTATAGCCATAACCATAATATCCATTGTAGTCATTTTTCTTCTTCTCATTATCACGATAACTTAGTTCATTAAGGTGCTTAAAGTCATGATCATTATTATGCATGTCTTTATGATTGTTCCCATTGTTGTGATGACATGCCCTAAGATCGACCCGATAGGCGCCTTGTTTATCATTATTGTCATGTTTGTATTGTTTAAGTTTATATTGATTGTGACTTTTTCCTTGCCTCGAGTAATCGCGATTGTTGATGTCTTCATATTTTTCATTATCAATAACCTGTTTATAAGCATTATTATCATTATTACTTTTAATGTACTTATAACCATCAAAATTACGGCCTTGTTTATAACCATCAACGTGTTTATAATCACCATGATTACTGCCTTGTATGGAGCTATCTTTAGCCCGCATATGTTTATAAATGTGAATATTGTTGCCTCCTTTAAATCTGTAATCAATTCTTGGGTGTTTATAATCACCACGAATGCTGCCTTGTTTATTATATCCATCAGTGTGTTTGTAATCATGACGAATGTCATCTCTTTTATAACCACCAATATTTCTTATTATTCTATAATCATCATGGTTATCGCCAAATTCGTATACATCCTGGTAGTTGCCTTGTTTATAACCGTCTGTATATCTTAAGTGTTTATAATCGTCGTGATCGATGCTTTGTAAATAGCCATCCTTATTGTTCATGTGTTTATAACCATCAAAATTGCCGTGATGTCCGTAATTATAATGATGACCAACTTGTTTATAACCATCGTGATTATTTCTATGGGTCAATCCCTTATGATGAACGCAAGGTCTGTGATTTTTGTGATTCTTGATCTTGATTCCAGCATAATGTTTGTCTCCGTGTTTATAGATATCGTAACGATCCTTATCGCTATATGCATCGTGGTCATTGCTAGCTTCGTGATCATTATCATATTTCCAATCATATTTCTTTCCACTGTAATCATGGTCATCATCATCATCATCCTCCTCATCATCATCATCATCCTCCTCCTCCTCATCATCATCATCATCATCATCATCATCATCATCATCATCATCATCATCATCATCATCATCATCTTTATCTTTATCATAATCATTGTCGTAATCATCGTCGTAATCATCATCTCCTTGATCGTCCTCATCATCATCATTATCATCATCATCATCATCATCATCATCATCATCATCATCATCATCATCATCATCATCATCATCATGGTGCTTGTCGTCAATTTCATCCTCACGATTATGATCAGAATCAACACTATCATATTCACTATCATCAGTATGATCAAATTCACGCGCTTTGTGATCAGGATCATAATCGTCATTGTCATGATGATTATACTGGCCACGACCTCTGGACTTGTGATAAACGATTTTATGTCTAACTGTACGTACATGATCACAATCGTCCTCTAGATCATGATTATCAGATCCATGCATAGCCTCACGACTCATCCCACTGTCTTTTCCATAGTCATTGTCATCATAGCCATGTCCATAATCATCCTCTCTGTCACGATCGCCAGATCCATGCATAGCCTCACGACTCATCCCACTGTCTTTTCCATAGTCATTGTCATCATAGCCATGTTCATAACCATCATAACTATCCCTGTCATATTCGTCATTCGGTTCATTCGATAAATTATCCTCCTCTTTTCGTTCAAAATCATAAATTTTCCATGATCCATCATCATTTCCAATTCCACCCCCCTCTTCCTCTTCCATGTGCACCTCATCATCATATCCAACCTTATCTTCAACATTATCATCTTTGCCTTTCTTTCTCCAATCAATCTTCTCCTTTTCTTTTTCAACCTTTAGATCCTTATAATCGTTGCTGTCAATTTTCTTTTCGCCATTTTTATCTGATTTTTTCTTGTCAGGTTTCGTTGCATATTTGAAATGATTTTGAATATTAACATCATTCTTATCATCATCAAATTCAGGCTTATGATTCATTTTATCGTGATTGTTATCGTCAATATCATCCATGCTATTCCCATAAGGCCAATTCCACTCGTCATACACATCCTTTGATTTAAAAAAGACATTCTTTCTCCCATTGCCGCGTTCATCACCAATACTATCCCCATGTGTATTTTCAACGTTGCCCCCTTTGAAACCACCAAAATGATGAAAGTAGCCATCATCAAAACCTTCATTTTTATCATTATTATCATTTCCGTTATAAAAGCTTTCATCATAAAACCATCCATCATTTTCAAAATAGTATTCCTTTTCATTATCATCATCGTCATTATCACTATCGCCTCTTCCTTTTACTTTCAAATCATCACTTTTATATCCAATCTGTTTTTTACCCTTTAAAACTCTTTCCATTGGAGTCTGTGCAGATCTATTTGGCACATCTTGTTCTCCTCTATAATTATGATTGGCGTTCAATTTACTCATTTCTCTTTCATCTTCATTAAGAACGCCAAATGTTTCAGCAATCACACCAGTATTGGAACCAGAGTCAAATGTTTCTTTTCTATACTCACTATTGCGATTTCTCTCATGCTGTCTATCTCCAGTGCCAATTGATCCAAACAATCTTTTGCTCTTGTGTTTACTGATAGGCTCCACATAGCCTAAGTTGGTTTCAAAATGATCATCTCCCTTACTAAGTCCTACATCCTTATCCATTGATAATTTTCCAATTTCTTGATGCTCAGATTTTCCCGAGAGATTTTCTATTCCATCTCTCTCTATTTCCATCTTGTCCGAATTAATAGTGTTCGTTTCTTCCATTTCATCAACATTAACACCTTTAAAAGAATGAAACGATTTTGGATTTAAATTCAAATGGGCAGAACTTATATCCTTCACGATGTTGCGTTCTGTTCCAGGACCACTGAGATGCTGAATTAACGGGACACTATTGTCCCTGATGACATTGTGATTTAAAATGGCTTCAGATTCAATAGACTTTGAATCACTTGCCTTCGCTGTTCCATAATCGTTGCCAAGTGTTCCTCTGCCCTTCTCCTTTAAGTTTTGAAAATTTCTTGCTTGTGAAGAAATCAAATTCATATTCCCATGACTGTAATGGTTTGTATTGAATCTTACTCTGCCCCTTCTTCTGACTTTGGGCTTCATTCTTTCGGTTCTTAGTCCTCTCCCGTGCCCTTCTCTTTCGTTGTACCAGCGCACAAAGGCCCATATTGGACTGTGATTGTTGGTGTTGGTCTTTTGAACGAATTCTACATCACGTGGGTCTACGTCACTTATGACGTCATCAACTGAATTATGCTGCTTCGAATTTGTTTTGTGACCTGAGTCTCGTACATCTTTGGTTATGTCGTACTTTTGGATAGCAAGACTATCTAAGTTACTTAATGCAATGTCATTGTTGTTATATGTTTTTGCTGATTGAATTTGTGACTCTGTGACATTTTTGTTTTTGGCCTCAGTGTCATGACCTCGAAGTGTTGATGTTATATTGCCGTTCGTACCAATTGTAACAGCTCGGTGTTTTAATTGATGTTTTCCTATTCTATTTCCTTCTGAAGTATTTTCATTATTCAACGAATCAGACTGTATGTGTTTTAGAGAATCAATATTTCCTTCCAATAACAAATTGTTGTTAATGTCTCGCCCGGTAATTTCAGCTTGTGCCTCATTATCTACTTTCTTCATTAAACCGCTTTGCAGGTATCCAGCTCTTGTTATAGGATCTTTAATTGGCTCCTCTATGGAGTTAGTTCTTTGAATATCAACACTCTGGAAAGATTGATTGTTTTCGGGCGTTGTCTGACCTTCCCTGTGATTGAAATTAAAGGCATCGACCTCCACATTTTCTTCCTTGTCGTTTGTAAGATGAGTATTGTCAAGAAAATAAAAATCCTCATTGTTATTGAGGTCATTGTGAGGTTGGTATTGATGTTCGTTTTGAGTCGCGTCATGCAAAAATGTATTAAATATCTGATTATTAGTCTTATTCAGCTTTGTGAATCTGTTCGCATTATCAGTTTCGTTTATTTTTTGATTCAGTTGTAAATCTTTATCAACTGGCGATGCAAGTTCGCTATAATTGAAACTGTAATAGTCTGGGTTTGAATAAACATATTTCGTTATCAACTGATCAAACCGTCCCCTATTGTTGACATGACTTTCGTCTAAGAATTGGCCATTGTTTTCATATATTTCAACACTTCTCTTCTGTTTGGTCTTTCTTGCCTCGTTCCCATAGATTCCGCCATGTTTAATGACGTCACGGGAAATGGTATTTAGTGACGGACTGTCACCACGATTATTATCGTCAAATTTTTCCTTGAGTGTTAAATTCTCGATACGATCTGTGTCAAAAGTTTTAATTACTTTTTTACTTTCGTTCATTTTAAACAATGATGTTTTTAAAAGTTGACCCAGCATGTCTCCTTTTTTCGATAAATATTTTTTTGACTTGCTCAACATTTTGTTTAATCTGTTTATCCATGTCCAAAATCTGGTATTTCTGTCCGATCTGCCATTATTGTTTTTGTGGAATTTTCTTTTCTTGTTCACATTAAGTCTTGTTGGATTTCCACGTGATTCGATAGACGATTGTCCCTTTAGAATAGAATTCTCTGAGGATTTTCCACGGGAATAGGAGTTCTCTTTGTTTGGAATTTTGTGTGATTTTTGCAGAGGATGGTCTAAAAATAGGGGAATTTGTCTGAATTGATGAACACTGTTGTTAAAGTTGTTATTGTTGTTTTTGGTGTTGCTATCGATGTTGTTCTTGTCTTTTTCTTCATTCCTTGTTTTTTCTTCTGCAGTTGGAAAGAAGTTCTTTATTTCCTTGATGATCGGCCAAAAGGCAAATGTGAGAGGGTTTTGAGTTGTAACTGTAGGTGGCATTTCTGTTGTTCTTGATGCTGAAGGAATTTCCGTAGTTACTTCGGGGGATATTGTTGTCATTGTTGTTGGTGGTGGT
>NC_088370.1:464984-469984 GCF_034508935.2 Berghia stephanieae
TCCAGTTTATTTGTTTTACAATCATTTGAAATTCCTACTACAAAAGTTACTTACAATGAGTTTCTTTAATACCGTTAACCTTCTTTTGTTCTCGAATAAAAGAAAATATTCAATTTCTCTTCCAATTGAGTCGTAGGGAGTCCCGGTTTATCCCTAAACTAGAGTGTACCTGTTTGTGAGGCTGTGTGGTCTATGAAGGTCCTGGGTTCGAGTCTCGCTCGGCTCATAGTTGAGTCCTTGGAAAGAGCTTTTTGCTCACATTCTCTCACTGTGCCCAGGTGTTAAAAAGGGGGGAGGGGGTGGACGAAGTGGCCGAGTGGTTAAGGCATGGCACGGCGACCCGGAAGGTTCCGGGTTCGAGCCCCGCGTCAGGCACTCTCGTTTTTTTTCCTTGGGCAAGATTATTAACCTCCAATTTGCTCACTTGGACAACATGGGTGATTCCTGTTGACATGAGACATCTTGTTTAATGAATTATCCGCATATTCCTTCGTGGAAATTGAATGCCTAGACGACCATGTCTCATGATGTCGTGGTGGAAGGGGATGTGGTTTTGTGGTATGGCACTCGCTTTCGGATCGGAAGGTCCTGGGTTCGAGCCTCATATTCTCTCATCGTACTCAGTTGTAAAATGAGTATCTGGCCGTTAACAGCGTTGTCTTGTCGGAAAAATTGTCATATCGCCTAACAGGCGTCATGTCTCGTTCTACGTTTTATGTGTTGCTGTTGGTCAGGGACCCTTTGTAAAGCGCTTTGAGCACATTAGTGGATATTGCTCTATATAAAAGCTCAAGCCTTTTTGTCTGTTTGTTTGTTTGTCTGTTTGTTTGTTTGTTTGTTTTTACTGTTGTAGTGATTAACAGAGAGTAACAAATAATTGTTTACATCGTGAACCGAGCGCTAGAAGTGAAAGATATTGGTGGTCTTGTGGTAGGACACTGGCCTTCAGATCGGAAGGTCCAGGGCCCGAGTCCTGCTTTGAGCTGCGCATAGTTGAGTCCTTGGAAAGGGTTCTTTACCCATATCATCTAACCGTACTCAGGTGTAAAACGAGTAACTGACCGTTAACAGCTTTGTCTCTGTCAGTAAGAATTGTACTATCGCCTAACAGGCGTCATGTCTCATTCTCCGTGTTAAGTGTTGGTGTTGACTTGGTACCCTTGTAAAGCGATTGGAGCACGTTTAGTGGAGATTGCGCTAAATAGATTAAATGCTTAAAGAATTAAGTTGACGTCTCTGAGTCATGTGTTGCTTGTTTGTTTTTTGTTTTTTTTTTGTTTTTTTGGTTGTTTTTTTAGAGTTAATACATTCCCACTAAATACTATCCGTAATACTTTCTGTTAGATCTAAACAGACCCAGCTACCTCAATTTTGTTGGATGGACGGAGAAGTTAGAAAAAGAAGAAGAAAAAACCCTCATCTTGATCCAAGATTAAGTGATCTACCAAGTGAGCTATCGGGACTCCTGTCGTCGCGGCAGGCCAGGGTTTCATCCGTTTCTTTTGAAGTTTTCTAACTTTAATTTTACGACAAACTGGGTCTCGATTCACGTCATGCGGTGCAAAGTTTAAATAAGTAACTTTTGAGTGGGCCGATTTGTTGTTTGTTCGTTTTGAATCCTGGGACGTTTAAGAGGATTACCTGACCGTGAAATATTTACAACCGTGTCACACACAGATACATGCACATACAACCGTGTCACACACACAGATACATGCACATACAAACATACACACACGTATACATGCACATACAAACATACACACACAGATACATGCACATACAAACATACACACACAGATACATGCACATACAACCGTGTCACACACACAGATACATGCACATACAAACATACACACACAGATACATGCACATACAAACATACACACACAGATACATGCACATACAAACATACACACACAGATACATGCACATACAACCGTGTCACACACACAGATACATGCACATACAAACATACACACACAGATACATGCACATACAAACACACACACAGATACATGCACATACAACCGTGTCACACACACAGATACATGCACATACAAACATACACACACAGATACATGCACATACAAACATACACACACAGATACATGCACATACAACCGTGTCACACACACAGATACATGCACATACAACCGTGTCACACACACATACATGCACATACAACCATACACACACAGATACATGCACATACAACCGTGTCACACACACAGATACATGCACATACAACCGTGTCACACACACATACATGCACATACAACCATACACACACAGATACATGCACATACAACCGTGTCACACACACATACATGCACATACAAACATACACACACAGATACATGCACATACAAACATACACACACAGATACATGCACATACAACCGTGTCACACACACATATACATGCACATACAACCGTGTCACACACACATATACATGCACATACAAACATACACACACAGATACATGCACATACAACCGTGTCACACATACACACACAGATACATGCACATACAAACATACACTCACAGATACATGCACATACAACCGTGTCACACACACATACATGCACATACAACCGTGTCACACACACACATACATGCACATACAACCGTGTCACACACACATACATGCACATACAACCATACACACACGTATACATACTTAGAGAGAGAGAGAGAGAGAGAAAAAAGAGTGAAGACGACAAAAGAGAGAGAAAAGAACAGTTTTTGTTGATATGTGTGTACAAGCAGAGGGGCAAAAAGAGAGAGAGAGAGCAGAGAGAAGCAGTAAAGAGCGATAGGAGTAGAGAGAGAGAGGGAGAGAAGATAGAGAGAGGAGGAGAGAGAGAGAGAGAGAGATGGTGGATAGTGAGGACAGAGAGAGGGAGAGAGAGGAGAGGAAGGAGGGGTGAGAAGCGAGAGAGAGAGAGAGAGAGAGAGGCGAGAGAGGGAGTGTGTGTGTGAGAGAGAGAGAGAGAGGGAGTTTGTGATTTTTGTGTATGAGAGAGAGAGAGGCAGAGAGAGGCGCGGGAGGGAGTGGGTGTGTTTGTGTGTGTGTGTGTGTGTGTGTGTCTGAGAGAGAGTTTTTTGTGTGTATGTATGTGTGTGTGTGTGTTTGAAAGAGAGAGAGAGAGAGAGAGAGAGGTAGAGAGAGAGAGAGAGGTGTGAGGGAGGGAGTTTATGTGAGAGAGAGGGAGAGAAAGAGGTAGAGAGAGATGTGAGGGAGTGTATATGAGAGAGAGAGAGAGAGATAGGAGGGGGGAGGGGTGGGGAGGGCATACAAACAAATACACAACCCTTAATCCTATTTAAACAGGATCGGAATTTAAATACTTTGTTTGGTTGCTTTTGTTTTGTTTTGTTTTGTTTTGTTTTGTTTTTATTTTAAAGGTACGGTATTTAAAAATTTAACTAACACTTTTAAGAACATTAATTTTGAATTATAAAATAAATATAAGAAAGAATAAAGATCAAAATAAAAATCTCAAGGAATTGAATTCACAGAGTGTGTGTGTGTGGGGGGGTGTTATTGTTTGTTGTTTTGTTTTTTTTATGTTTGTTTTGTTTTGTTTTTGTTTTGTTTTTTTTTTTTGTTTTTTGTTATTTTGTTTGTTTTGTTTGTTGTTGTTTTTTTTTAGTTTTCGAGGCTATGCTGCCTTACTTTGTTTTGTAAAAAGATTAAATAAGTTATTAAAATTTGGGTCAGAAAACTCGTCCTTCAAATATCCATCGATTGAAATAAAGCAAAGACCGAACCGCTGGGCCAGGCTATCCCTGGTTTGTTCCCTATTATTTCCACAAAGATGGCAGTAGATCCAAGGCAACTGTCAATGTAAGATTATTATCGATACTGCCATCTTTATAAACAATAAATTGTAGGATACGTTGAGGGTCTGCTTAGAGAGTAAAAAAAATGATAAAGCATTTATATAGCTCAATTTCTACTAAACGTGCTCAAAGCGCTTTACAATGGGTCCCTGGCCAACAGCAACACTTAACATGTAGGACGGGACATGACACCTGTTAGGCGATATTACAATTTTTTTCTTCAGACAGAGACAACCCTGTTAACGGCCAGGTACTCATTTTACACCTGAGCACGGTGAGAGAATGTGAATAAAGAGCCTTCTCAAAGGACCAACTATGCGCCGAGCGAGGATCGAACCCAGGACCTTCCGATCCGAAAGCGAGTGTCATACCACAAGACCACTTAACCGCATAAAGATAGCAGATTCAAGCCAACTCTCAATATATTATTGATACTACTGTCTTTATAAACAATTGTACAACACGTTGAATGTCGGCTTAGAGAGAGAGAGAGAGAGAGAGAGAGAGATAGAGAGAGAGAGAGAGAGAGAGAGAGAGAGTGTACGCCTGTCACCCAGACCGTGTAACACTTGAAAACATCTTTGGTTTTATCCACTTGCCTCATGACTTCATCCCGTCGTGTTTTATCAGTGATCCATGATAACATGACTATAACTATAACTAGGATTGCCCTGTGGTGATAAAAACCGACGTGTACTTATGTGCAGGTCTGATAACCCAATTCCCGTCGGATGAAAAAAACAAAAATGAATATATAACAGTTTCAAAAAAAAAAGAACAAAATACCAAAAACGGAACGTTTCGGGCTCAAAACCCATCTTCAGCCAACAAAAAAAAACCCAATAAGCTGAAGCTGTTTTGCTGTTTGTCGAAGCTGTTCTATTTATTGTTGCTTATTACTTTTCACAGTCCACAGCGTCCAACAGCCTTGTATCACTTTGAGATGAATAAAGGGAATTTTATTTTTATTTATTCTTATTTTATTAAAAGAGTGATTTCAAATTAAAATACGGGTCCCAACCTGACTGGAAGTGTCAAGCCATGTCTTCCCCAAGACTGGATACCCAGCCTAAATTATAAAATATATGCTGGTCGTCAAGGGAGATCATCCATCCTCGCTCTTTTACGTCCTGTTACTAATAATCCTTTC
>NC_088370.1:477441-484941 GCF_034508935.2 Berghia stephanieae
TGGGGTTTGTTTTTTGTTTTATCATTTGTTTGTTTTGGGTGGTTGTTGGTTGGTGGTGGGTTTGTTTGTTTGTTTATTTGTTTGTTTGGTTGGTTGGTTGGTTGGTTGGTGGTGGGTTTGTTTGTTTGTTTATTTGTTTGGTTGGTTGGTTGGTTGGTTGGTTGATGGTGGGTTTGTTTGTTTGTTTATTTGTTTGTTTGGTTGGTTGGTTGGTTGGTGGTGGGTTTGTTTGTTTGTTTATTTGTTTGTTTGGTTGGTTGGTTGGTTGGTTGATGGTGGGTTTGTTTGTTTGTTTATTTGTTTGTTTGGTTGGTTGGTTGGTTGGTTGATGGTGGGTTTGTTTGTTTGTTTATTTGTTTGGTTGGTTGTTGGTTGGTTGGTTGTGGTGGGTTTTGTTTGTTTGTTTATTTGTTGTGTTGTTGTTGTTGTTGGTTGGTGTGGTGTGGTTTGTGTTGTTTATTTGTTTGTTGGTTGGTTGGTTGGTTGGTTGTGGTGGGTTGTTTGTTTGTTTATTTGTTGGTTGGTTGTTGGTTGGTTGGTTGTGGGGTTTGTTTGTTTGTTTATTTTTTGTTTGGTTGTTGTTGGTGGTTGTGGTGGGTTTGTTTGTTTGTTTATTTGTTTGGGTTGTGTTGGTTGGTTGATGTGGTTGTTTGTTTGTTTATTTGTTTGGTTGGTGGTTGGTTGTTGGTGGGTGGTTTGTTGTTTGTTTATTTGTTTGGTTGGTTGGTTGGTTGGTTGGTTGATGGTGGGTTTGTTTGTTTGTTTTGTTGGTTGGTTGGTTGGGTTGGTTGTGTTGATTGTGGTTTGGTTGGTGGTTTGTTGATTGGTTTGTTTGGTTGGTTGGTTGGTTGGTTGATGGTGGGTTTGTTTGTTTGTTTGTTTGTTGTTGTTGGTTTGGTTTGGGTTGTTGTTTCTTTCATTTGTTTTCTATGTGTTGTTGTGTTCATTGATCGTGTTTTTGTTGCATTATTAGTATTATTCGTCTCACATCATCATGCTTTCATCATGTTCTTATCTCATCATCATCATCTCATCATTCATCTTCATATCATTTTGTATTCATCATTTATTTATTATTATTATTATTATTATTTTATTATTATATTATTATTATATTATTATTATTATTATTATTATCACCATTCATCATCATCATCATCACCATCATCATCATCATCATCATCATTAAGATTATTATTATATCCTCTAACCAGGCAGGAAAGAAAGGCCTATCCACAACAACCATTGGTCTGATATTCTCGGTCTTTCAACTCGTTATTTTCATCACATCTCCCATCTATGGAAACTTTGTGATTTATTATATAATTAAAATTAAAGATAGTATATAATACAGTTGTATAGTAGTATTAGTTATAGTAGTAGTTTAGTAGTAGATTAGTAGATAGTAGTAGTAGTAGTTATAGATAGTAATAAAGAGTATAGAGTAGTAGTAGTAGTAGTAGTAGTAGTAGTAGTAGTAGTAGTAGTAGTAGTAGTAGTAGTAGTAGTAGTAGTAGTAGTAGTAGTAGTAGTAGTAGTAGTAGTAGTAGTAGTAGTAGTAGATAGTAGTATAGTAGTAGTAGTGGGTAGTAGTAGTAGTAGTAGTAGTAAGTAGTAGTAGTAGTAGTAGTAGTAGTAGTAGTAGTAGTTAGTAGTAGTAGTAGTAGTAGTAGTAGTAGTATAGAGTAGTAGTAGTAGTAGTTAGTAGTAGTAGTAGTAGTATGTAGTATAGTAGTAGTAGTAGTAGTAGTAAGTAGTAGTAGTAGTAGTAGTAGTAGTAGTAGTAGTAGTAGTTAGTAGTAGTAGTAGTAGTAGTAGTAGTAGTAGTAGTAGTAGTAGTAGTAGTAGTAGTAGTAGTAGTAGTAGTAGTAGTAGTAGTAGTAGTATGTAATAGTAGTATTTAGTATAGTAGTTATGTAGTAGTAGTAGTAGTAGTAGTAGTAGTAGTAGTAGTAGTAGTAGTAGTAGTAGTAGTAGTAGTAGTAGTGGTGGTGGTAGTGATACATCAATGTTGAAGTGTTTTTTAAAGTATTACTATACAACTCTTTC
This sequence comes from Berghia stephanieae, assembly GCF_034508935.2. Classification (NCBI taxonomy): domain Eukaryota; kingdom Metazoa; phylum Mollusca; class Gastropoda; order Nudibranchia; family Aeolidiidae; genus Berghia; species Berghia stephanieae. The sequence continues at coordinate 479,491 of NC_088370.1, forward strand.
CATCCTTGAATTCGACAGCTAACAAGGATTGGAACCAACTTCGTCCTGGTTGCTGGCATGTGTGTTGGGGGAGCCTGCTCTATTTTGTTTGGGTAATAATAAATCATTATTATGGGGGCGAAGTGGCCGAGTGGCGAAGAAGCGTCCGGCAGTTGACTGGTTAAACATTCTCTGGAGGATTTTGACGACTAGTCGGTACCTGATTTACGTCATCATAAAACTGGATGAAGGCATTCTCTGGAGGACTTTGATGACGAGTCGGTACCTGATTTACGTCATCATATAACTGGATGAAGGCATTCTCTGGAGGATTTTGACAACTAGTCGGTACCTGGTTTACGTCATCATAAAACTGGATGAAGGCGTTCTCTGGAGGATTTTGACGACTAGTCGGTACCTGGTTTACGTCATCATATAACTGGATGAAGGCATTCTCTGGAGGATTTTGACGACTAGTCGGTACCTGATTTACGTCATCATATAACTGGATGAAGGCATTCTCTGGAGGACTTTGATGGCTAGTCGGTACCTGATTTACGTCATCATAAAACTGGATGAAGGCAGTCTCTGGAGGACTTTGATGACTAGTCGGTACCTGATTTACGTCATCATAAAACTGGATGAAGGTGTTCTCTGGAGGACTTTGATGACGAGTCGGTACCTGATTTACGTCATCATAAAACTGGATGAAGGCGTTCTCTGGAGGACTTTGATGGCTAGTCGGTACCTGATTTACGTCATCATAAAACTGGATGAAGGCAGTCTCTGGAGGACTTTGATGGCTAGTCGGTACCTGATTTACGTCATCATAACACTGGATGAAGGCGTTCTCTGGAGGACTTTGATGACGAGTCGGTACCTGATTTACGTCATCATAACACTGGATGAAGGTGTTAAGTCACAAAATGTATTCTTTGTTCAATAATTGTTGTTGTCAGCGTGTGCGGCTATCTGGTCTAGTGGTATGACACTCGCCTTCGAATCGGAATGTCCAGGCTTCGAGCCCCGCTGTGAGCGGTGCATTTTTTAGTTCTTTGAAAGGCTCTTTACTCCTAATCTCTCACCGTCCTCAGGTGTAAATTGGGTTCTCGGCCGTTAACAGCGTTTTACCTGTCCGAGAATAAAATTAACATTGCATAACCGGCGTCATGTCTTGTCCTAAATATTAAGCGTTGTCTTGGGACCCCTTGTAAAGCGTTTTGAGCACGTTTAGTGGATATAGCGCTATATACTTTCTCTAATCGCATGTTGTAGAATGTGTTTATCATATCAGATCGTTTTTTGTACTTGTTTTATCAACATCTAGAGGTGACTAAATGAGTTAATAAAACGTCTAGTAAAATAAAGAGAGTAAAAATGACTCTCATAAAAGATACAAAACAAAGAGCATCATAAACAGCATAATGCCAATGTAATATAAACCTATTTCCTTTTCTCGTTTACCTGAAGAAGGTCAAAGGCCAAAGGCCGAAACGTTTTTTACTTTGTTTTGTAGCTTTCATAAGAGTCATTTTTACCGCATTTATTTTACTATAGGTTTTGTTTTTGTTTGTTTATTTTCTTACAGTTTGCTGGACAAGTGTCCACCAGGGGTCGTGTTTGCCGGAATGTGTTTCGCATGTCGTAGTATGGAGGCTTTAGCCTTCTCTGCCTACATCACGGCCAGCTTTGCCATCCTCTCCAACGAATTCCCCAAATATGTGACAACCGTTATAGTAAGTTATGTCTAGTTTGTCGTACCGACGACGTGAACATATTTGACGGTCTGATAATCAAAGGTCATCAATTATATGGGCCTGTTTTAACGTTGTTGTTGTAATGGTGGACAATCTAACCTACATCACTGCTAGCTTTGCCATCCTCTCCAACGAATTCCCCAAATATGTGACAACCGTTATAGTAAGTTATGTCTAAGGGGTAATACCTGGGGAGGGGCTAATAATTTTATTTATCTAATTTTTTTAAAATGTGTTTGTTTATTTATTTATTTATCTATCCATTTAATATTTATTTATTCATCTATTTTTTTTTGTAATTTATCAATTTATTTATTTTTAACGTATTTATTTGTTGTTGTTTTTCTATTTACTTCTATTTGGTTCGTTCTATTTATATTTATCTATTTATAGATACACATATTTTGTTTTTATTGTATTTTTGCTTTTGTTTTTTGTGTGTAATTTCTTTGGGGGTGGGGGTGGGTGGTGTAGAGGGATTTGTGTTCAATCGATGAGATAGAACATTAGAATAGCAATATGAATGTTTAAACTGGTTTGTTTCTTACAGGGAATAACCAAAACAGCTTCCGGAATTGGAATGATGGTGGGGCCGGCTGTTGGAGGAGGTCTGTACGAGGTAATAGTGGGGGGAATTGGAATGATGGTGGGGCCGGCTGTTGGAGGAGGTCTGTACGAGGTAATAGTGGGGGGAATTGGAATGATGGTGGGGCCGGCTGTTGGAGGAGGTCTGTACGAGGTAATAGTGGGGGGCATTGGAATGATGGTGGGGCCGGCTGTTGGAGGAGGTCTGTACGAGGTAATAGTGGGGGAATTGGAATGATGGTGGGGCCGGCTGTTGGAGGAGGTCTGTACGAGGTAATAGTGGGGGGAATTGGAATGATGGTGGGGCCGGCTGTTGGAGGAGGTCTGTACGAGGTAATAGTGGGGGGAATTGGAATGATGGTGGGGCCGGCTGTTGGAGGAGGTCTGTACGAGGTAATAGTGGGGGAATTGGAATGATGGTGGGGCCGGCTGTTGGAGGAGGTCTGTACGAGGTAATAGTGGGGGAATTGGAATGATGGTGGGGCCGGCTGTTGGAGGAGGTCTGTACGAGGTAATAGTGGGGGAATTGGAATGATGGTGGGGCCGGCTGTTGGAGAGGTCTGTACGAGGTAATAGTGGGGGGAATTGGAATGATGGTGGGGCCGGCTGTTGGAGGAGGTCTGTACGAGGTAATAGTGGGGGGAATTGGAATGATGGTAGGGCCGGCTGTTGGAGGAGGTCTGTACGAGGTAATAGTGGGGGGAATTGGGGTGGGGGCTCTCCTCAAAACAGTCCTCAACCTTAAAGTCCCAGGTTTGAAAGGGGTTTTGGTGGGGGGGGGGTGGCCAAGATGAGAGTCATTTTACTCGAATGGTGGTGGTGGTAGTAGTAGTAGTAGTAGTAGTAGTAGTAGTAGTAGTCGTAATAGTAGTAGTAGTAGTAGTAGTAGTAGTAGTAGTAGTAGTAGTAGTAGTAGTAGTAGTATAGTGGTAGTAGTAGTGGTGGTAGTAGTAGTAGTAGTAGATAGTAGTGGTAGTAGTAGTGGTGTAGTAGTAGTAGTAGTAGTAGTAGTAGTAGTAGTAGTAGTAGTAGTAGTAGTAGTAGTATAGTGTGTAGTAGTAGTAGTAGTAGGTAGTAGTAGTAGTAGTAGTAGTAGGGTAGTAGTAGTAGTAGTAGTAGTAGTAGTAGTAGTAGTAGTAGTAGTAGTAGTAGTAGTAGTAGTAGTGGTAGTAGTAGTAGTAGTAGAGTAGTAGTAGTAGTAGTAGTAGTAGTAGTGTAGTAGTAGTAGTAGTAGTAGTGGTGTAGTAGTAGTAGTAGTAGTAGTAGTAGTGGTAGTAGTAGTAGTAGTAGTAGTAGTAGTAGTAGTAGTAGTAGTAGTAGTAGTATAGTAGTAGTAGTAGTAGTAGTAGTAGTAGTAGTAGTAGTAGTAGTAGTAGTAGTAGTATAGTAGTAGTAGTAGTAGTAGTAGTAGTAGTAGTAGTAGTAGTAGTAGTAGTAGTAGTAGTAGTAGTAGTAGTAGTAGTAGTAGTAGTTAGTAGTAGTAGTAGTAGTAGTAGTAGTAGTATAGTAGTAGTAGTAGTAGTGTGTGGTAGGTGGGGTAGGTGGTGTAGTAGGTTAGTATAGTAGTAGTAGTAGTAGTAGTAGTAGTAGTAGTAGTAGTAGTAGTAGTAGTAGTAGTAGCGTATGGCTACACCTCCAAATTCATTTCGTCAACCCAGCACCGGAAGTCTTCCTACGCCCTAAGGACTGTTTCACATCCACCTGGAAGGTTAGTAACTGGACAGGGGAGGACGATGTGGTCGCCTCGAATGATCGAATTTTTAATCGAACGATGTTTGAAGGACGAGTTCTCTGGCCAAAATTTTAAAATACGTGTTTATTTCGAGTGTGTCAGAGATCTGGTAAAAGAGACGGTCTGGTTTTTAAATTCTAGGATAAATCTAATCTCGTTTGAGGATGGAAGTCCGTCTGCAATGTTGTACGGCTATAATGTCGTCTAATCGTATGACACTCGCCTTCGGATCGGAAGGTCCAAGGTTCGAGTCCCGCTCTGATCGCCGCATAGTTGAGCTTTTGGAAAAGGATCTTTACTCAAATTATCTCATCGTAGTCAGGTGTAAAATGAGTACCTGGCCGTTAACAGCGTTGTCCCTGTCGGAAAAATTGTAATATTATCGTCATTAGGTGTCTTGTCTCATATCTAATATTAAATGTATCTGTTGGCTTGCGATCCTTTGTAAAGCGCTTTGAGCACGTTTAGCAAATGTTGCGCTATATCATAGCTCTTTTATTTTAAATGTTATTAAACTGGAACAACGTATTGAAACCTCCACAAAGTCGGGACTGAAACATTCTAGAATGTACACAGGGGATTTTAACCCGAGTAGAAAAGTGCCAGAAGACAGTAATAGAGAATACTATGTGGTCTAGTGGTATGACACTCGCATTCGGATCGAAAGGTCCTGGGTTAGAGCCTCGCTCGGCGCATAATCGAGTCATTGGAAAAGACTCTTTACTCACATTCTCTCACCGTACTCAGGTGTAAAATGAGTACCTGGCCGTTAACAGCGTTGTCTATGTCCGAAAAACCTTGTAATATCGCCTAACAGGCGTCACGTCCCGTCCAATATGTTAAGTGTCGCTGTTGGTCAGAAACCCCTTGTAAAGCGCTTTGAGCACGTTTAGTGGATATACCGCTATATAAAATCTCAATGTTTTTAATAAAATTTCGCGGCAATGGGGATTCGAACCCGCGACCTTACTGATACGACAACTCCGCCTGGCCGCGAGAGGGACGTTATGCAGTCGACGCCATCCACCACAGCTATGGATAGCGTCCCTCTCACGGCCAGGCGGAGTTGCCGTATCAGTAAGACAAGTGGTGGATGGCGCCGACTGCATACACCCCTCTCACGGCCAGGCGGAGTTGCCGTATCCGTAAGGTCACGAGTTTGAGCGTAGACAACGTAAACTTATAGACTGACACTAACCAAAAAAATACGTCAAAAGACAAGTCTTTGGACACAAAAGAACACAAGTCTTGAATTGTATTCTACAGTTCAACCAATGGGATCACTTGTTTCCTTGAGCACTACTAACGACAGCCCTCTTGGCGCAGCACAAACTTAGAAAATGACGTCAAACTATAAGTCCTAGTGGGTTCTAGTGTCAGGCTATAACTTAACGATGG
>NC_088370.1:497441-499941 GCF_034508935.2 Berghia stephanieae
AAATAGATTTTTTATCATTCAATCACAATAGCAGTAAAGTTCTTGTCATTACAAAATTTATTTCGTAAAACATGCTCTACAACACACTGTTCATTTTCTTGAAATTTTATATGATGTACAAAAGAAATTTGAATAAAAAAATGTAAGTTGTATCGTAACGAATGTGACGATTTTCTTGTAGTTGGTATGGAAAGGGTTAAATAAATTTATAGAAAGAAATAATTTGCCCTCAGCATAGTCCAAAATTGCTTCAAAGTCAACTTCCAAGAGATAGGTTCTGAAAAAACTAAACTTTCATTATCAATATGATTTAGTGAGTCAAAGAGACCAATGCAGTCCTGAAGCTGGAGCCAAATATGCGTATTTCTACGAATGTTTTGTAGTACCAGGCAGGTCTGTATAAGACATCCATTTGTTGTTTAAGTAGAGAACGGTGGGGGATGTCTGAAGATGTCTGAAGCCTGGAATCGTAAAATACGAATAAAAAGGTGAAAATTGAAAGGCTTCGGATATGAATGGTACAGACTCTTGTGAACTAACTAGAGAGCTTGATGATACAGACTGTTCCTATCCAATATATGAATGGTACAGACTCTTGTGAACTAACTAGAGAGCTTGATGATACAGACTGTTCCTATCCAATATATGAATGGTACAGACTATTGTGAACTAACTAGAGAGCTTGATGATACAGACTGTTCCTATCCAATATATGAATGGTACAGACTATTGTGAACTAACTAGAGAGCTTGATGATACAGACTGTTCCTATCCAATATATGAATGGTACAGACTATTGTGAACTAACTAGAGAGCTTGATGATACAGACTGTTCCTATCCAATATATGAATGGTACAGACTATTGTGAACTAACTAGAGAGCTTGATGATACAGACTGTTCCTATCCAATATATGAATGGTACAGACTATTGTGAACTAACTAGAGAGCTTGATGATACAGACTGTTCCTATCCAATATATGAATGGTACAGACTATTGTGAACTAACTAGAGAGCTTGATGATACAGACTGTTCCTATCCAATATATGAATGGTACAGACTATTGTGAACTAACTAGAGAGCTTGATGATACAGACTGTTCCTATCCAATATATGAATGGTACAGACTCTTGTGAACTAACTAGAGAGCTTGATGATACAGACTGTTCCTATCCAATATATGAATGGTACAGACTATTGTGAACTAACTAGAGAGCTTGATGATACAGACTGTTCCTATCCAATATATGAATGGTACAGACTCTTGTGAACTAACTAGAGAGCTTGATGATACAGACTGTTCCTATCCAATATATGAATGGTACGGACTCTTGTGAACTAACTAGAGAGCTTGATGATACAGACTGTTCCTATCCAATATATGAATGGTACAGACTCTTGTGAACTAACTAGAGAGCTTGATGATACAGACTGTTCCTATCCAATATATGAATGGTACAGACTCTTGTGAACTAACTAGAGAGCTTGATGATACAGACTGTTCCTATCCAATATATGAATGGTACAGACTCTTGTGAACTAACTAGAGAGCTTGATGATACAGACTGTTCCTATCCAATATATGAATGGTACAGACTATTGTGAACTAACTAAGAGCTTGATGATACAGACTGTTCCTATCCAATATATGAATGGTACAGACTCTTGTGAACTAACTAGAGAGCTTGATGATACAGACTGTTCCTATCCAATATATGAATGGTACAGACTCTTGTGAACTAACTAGAGAGTTTGATGATACAGACTGTTCCTATCCAATATATGAATGGTACAGACTATTGTGAACTAACTAGAGAGTTTGATGATACAGACTGTTCCTATCCAATATATGAATGGTACAGACTATTGTGAACTAACTAGAGAGTTTGATGATACAGACTGTTCCTATCCAATATATGAATGGTACAGACTATTGTGAACTAACTAGAGAGTTTGATGATACAGACTGTTCCTATCCAATATATGAATGGTACAGACTATTGTGAACTAACTAGAGAGCTTGATGATACAGACTGTTCCTATCCAATATATGAATGGTACAGACTATTGTGAACTAACTAGAGAGTTTGATGATACAGACTGTTCCTATCCAATATATGAATGGTACAGACTCTTGTGAACTAACTAGAGAGCTTGATGATACAGACTGTTCCTATCCAATATATGAATGGTACAGACTCTTGTGAACTAACTAGAGAGCTTGATGATACAGACTGTTCCTATCCAATATATGAATGGTACAGACTATTGTGAACTAACTAGAGAGCTTGATGATACAGACTGTTCCTATCCAATATATGAATGGTACAGACTATTGTGAACTAACTAGAGAGCTTGATGATACAGACTGTTCCTATCCAATTTATGAATGGTACAGACTATTGTGAACTAACTAGAGAGCTTGATGATACAGACTGTTCCTATCCAATATATGAATGGTACAGACTATTGTGAACTAACTAGAGAGCTTGATGATAC